>NC_143021.1:145701253-146016670 GCF_055824585.1 Amblyomma mixtum
GCGCCATCGGGCTGCGTTGACCAAAGGCGCTGGTTTTCGGAGAAGACGCAAGGGACGCTGGTGTGGGGGCGCCTCTGGAGACTGCGTCGCCGTGAACAAAAGATGCTAATCTCCTTTGCCGAAGATTCTGATAGCGGCGCTTCTACCGCACTGCGCTCTCCCGTGGATCGGAGGCACAGCGAGCGGCGGCGGCGCCAACTGATCGCCCGCTTGCCCATGAGCAGCCCGACAAAGCGGGGGTGGACACGGCTGATTTGTCTTTCCCTCCTGAAGAATTCATCGGTGGCCGGCATAACGAAGGCGAAAACAAGATGCACTGTGCACTGTCTGCCTCCGTGTCGCTATCTGTCTAGAGATCAAAGAAACAGGCACCCATTTCAAGACGGCTTGAAACACATGCTCGCCGGTGCCGCTGTATGTCTGCAACAGGTCGGCCTTCAACAGAGCTAACGATGGCGTGGTTTGAAAACGGCATAAAGACGCGTGCCCGGACGCGGCATTTCGCAGATGTGACCCAAAGCGTCGAAGCGGAGCTGCTTTTACCCTTTTGGCTGAGCCCACCACGGCCCCTGGCGTGCGGCCATCACTCACGGTTCGAGGGAGTGATTTTCCAGGGGGGTGCAGCCGCCCCCCCTTGCCCCCCCCTCCGGACGCCCATGCGCAAGCATCAATGCAGTTCGAAGAGTGGCGTGCAACTTCACCCCTGCAGTTGAAAAAACTATCACATTTGACTAACACTGCATGTGCAATGCGTCACACTCGAATTTCCAGGTCCAGGGACGAGCTTAAAAAAGTTTTGTCAAAAAGGTGGTCCTTGTAGGAAAGAAAAGTTGTATTTGTGCGCAACTGTTACATGCGTCGTTGCATGGCACTACAATTTATACTTTGTTGCTCTTTATTAATGTGTTATGCTGTCAGCAAAGAAGGGAAACATTGAATTTTGTTACTCAAGCACCATGCTGTGTGCATGTTCGTTCCTCACATCATCAGTGCCTGGCGGCTCGATGTCGAATTGGATACTGCGCAGTTTTGGTGACGACAATATGTGTCATAACAGCATACTCCACCTAACATGAATACAAAGAAGTGCATCAGAATTTAAGTGTGCTGCACAACATTTTTTGTTGCCATTGCATATGTTCGTTCACTGTTCATTTATTTTCTTTGTTGCGCATAGGTCCCAGCAAAAGAAAAGAGCCAGAGGACAACCTCGAGTTCTTTCAAAAGCGCCTTGATCACGATGTTCTTTGGCGCCAGAGAGAACACGACTTAGAAAAAGAAAGGCTCTCATTGGAACACAAGCGCATAAAGCTTGAGAAAGAAAAACTTGAACAGCGGAGGCAAGAATGGCTGGCAGAAAGAAGGGAGAAGGAAGAAGAAAGCCGCCTCAGAATGGAGCTTTTTGCCAGCCTTCAGCAGCAGCTTCAACGCCAGTCTGAAGAGCGGGCAGAAGAGAGGCGCATTTTTGTCCAACAACAAAATGCATCCCTAGAACTAATAAAAACCCTCATGCAGCAGCAAAATAAATAATACTGCACGCTGCTGTGTCAATTTCCGACGTGAGGAAGCAAACAAAACCAGACAGTGAGCTCAATTTTTGCACCTTTATTCTGGAAGGCACAAAGTCTCTCTCTGCACCTTTCTGCCACCATTCTTTCAGTTCACAACTAAATAGATATCATTGAAGGTACTCGCTCAACGAAGGGGGGCGCAACCCAAAAAACATTCCTACTTGGCTGCCATAGATGCACGTGTGGCAGTTTGAAAGGATGGTTGCCACTCGGTACATCTGCGGCACGTTCTGGAGCAGAATTTTTTTTTTTTTTTGAAGTCTAGAAATGCCCACAGACTAACAGTTTTCCCAAAACCCCACTCGACAGCTTGTCGAACCGTGCTCATTCCGGCATTAAACCGCTGCTGTTGCCGAGTTAAAGATGAACCAGCGTATGGACGCATGAGCAAAGGCCGCAGAGAATACGCTGGGTCCCCGTATATGGTGTAGTCGCGACCCTGCACCAGCCTCTCCAGTTTTTCATAGGGTCCACTTTCTCGCAGCATCCCTGTAAAAGACATGATGCATATGGTCATTATTAGGTCATGTGATTTAGGTTTGTGTGATTTTCAAGGCGATTATATCAGTTTGGCACTGAAGTTTTAAAGCATGTTTTTAGCTATCAGTTAAACTTTTTGCGACTACCACCGTGCAGTGCCGACATGTCCAATTCTTTTTTATTGCAAACTTATTACCCTTCATGCACATATGTGTACATAGCTTGAATGCTGTCTGCCAGTGATTGCAATGGAGGCCTGTACTGTACATAATAATAGTATGAAGACATACATACTTGGCATAATAGACCAGCACTGACAGATTGGACAGGAGAGAAGAGAGACAGGTGAGCTGTCGACTCTGAACATAAGACGAGCCCGGCACATGGCTGTAGCCAAAAGGTTGACACGAATAACAGAAGAAAGGAGGCAGAAAACCATTCCCATCTGCTAGCACTGTTCCATTGTATTGAGATGAACCACCCAGACCAACTCAGCCCTCTTCCGAGTACTTGACATACATGTATATTAAAAATGAAATTAATGTGATTTCCACAGTATAGGGAGATTTTATACCTATCAGCTGTGCTATCACTCATTACGAAATGTGAGAGCAGGACAATATATTAGCGCTTATTCGAGTACAGAATGAAGTGGATGCAGCTCGAACCCACCAGCATCATGCCTGTGCTCAGGGAAGGGACCATCAAGCTCGCAGATGATGCCATTTGCGCACATGACTGCCTGGTACTTCACGGCATGCACTCGCTTGTGGCCCGAAAAGTAGATGCGCTGATTCATGGACGGTCGACAAATTGGTCTTGCAGTCCCATCCACCAAACCCCAGCAGGTTGTGAGCGGGGCACCCTTGTTGTGTACAGCCTGCATGAAAAGGAACACGCTGTGTGACGATACAACAAAACATAACAGTTTAAAAGGTTGGTACGTAATATAAAAAAAAATAGCTGCAATGTCACTGAACCACGGACAAGGAGGTTAGCGCTGTCAGGAGAATAACTACAAATGCATAATGGCAACAAGTTGTACTACCTTGATTTCGCATGCAACAAAACAAACAATCTCGTTTACTCTCGATTCGCTGCTACCTCGACCAGCTTTCAATGACAAACTGGTTGACATGGCAGTTAACTCCCGATGTCATAAAAACTCCAATGAAATGTTCCGCCGAACTCACGTTTGCGTAATCCTCGAGGGCATCAACGTTCAGCCATTCATGTGAAGTCATGTCGTCAAGGAGGCGGCCGAAGTTCTCCTCGATGTGAGAGAATAGTTTTGAAACAGTGCTGGACATGGCAGAGCAGTGTCGGCCGAAGATGGGCTCCAAATCCCACCATCGGTTCGGGTAGGCAAGGCGCCGCAGTCCCATCAGCAGGGCTTCTTTCCCCGTGACGCGCACACCTTGGCTGCTCTCAAGGAAGTCTGGAATTCCTAGTGCACATTTCAAAATATCGACATGTTCCTTTTGAAAGCGGAACATTCGTCGGAACTCTTCTTCTTCCACAGCATCTGTATTCAGCAGCCCGGCGCTCGATTTGTACCGTCGCGGCGCTCGGGCGGACCGCAGCCGATGTCCAAGAAAAAGGTCTTCGAGCTCCGCCCAGCTTAAATCCAAATACAAAAGTTGGTCACAGAGCACACTGGCGCGGCTTCGGTGTAATTTCGGCATGATGTCGTTGGAGAACTAGCCCAAACCACAACCGACGGCTCGCAGAACGAAAAGACCCAGGCATGAGATACCGCCGAGCTACGCTAGACTTGAGTTGGCGAAGAGTGACCGATTTTGCATCGACTTTAAAACCAAAAAAAGAGCTGTTTAAAAACACACACTTGCTACAGTTTTTTACTCTTAAATTGTGTGTCTGCGATAATACCAGTTTCTGATGACGAAACAAACGCATATTTTAAAATCTCTTTCAAGAGTATCTTTTTTGTTTGCCGTAGTGGCGCTGCGATCGATAAACGCAAGCCTGGCTCCGTTGCGTAGGGGAGACCCCTAGCTAATATTTTAGATCTGATATTCACGAACGTTCCCACGGCTGCAAGACCTCCAGTTATACTCCCTGGTATTAGTGACCATGATGTTGTTTACTGTGAGATAAATCTGCACTACGCAAAAGTTGCTAATTGTCCTCGGCGACGCATTTACAGCTATCAGAAAGCCCGTACAAATGATATAGCACTTTCCTTAGATGCGTATTTCGACGTCTTCGAAACTTTAGCGGAAACCGAAAATGTGGAAACGTTGTGGAACATATTCAAAAATAAACTTCTGGAGTTGCGCGATCAATATGTGCCATCATGGATAATGACGCCTCGACGCAGTAGATCAAAGCCTTGGTGTAATCGGGAGGTGCGCAGGATCGCCAGAAAAAGGGCGACTACTTATGCTGCGTATAAGAAATCGCCTTCGTTCAGCTTGGGCCAAAAACTGAAGCAAATAACTAAGGACATGAAACGTGTCTTGAAAATAGAAAAAGATAAGTTCTTTGAGTCTTTTCCTTCAAGGATGCAGAGGCGCCCAAAGCAACTTTGGCAACTTATCAAATTGAACGCCAAAGATGCAGTATCAGTTCCGCCGCTCGAAGATAACGGCAATTTGATCCATATCGACCATGCAAAAGCAAAACTTTTCAACGAATACTTTAGCTCTGTGTTTGCTGGACGCCTTAGCAGCCATGACTATAACGCGCAGACAACCGATGTGGGCGCAGAACACATGGAAGACATTGATTTTGATTTGCGAGGAATTCAAACATTGTTAGAAAAATTGAATGCTTCAAAAGCCACGGGGCCAGACGGCTTACCGGCTGCATTACTTTCTTCGTGCGCAGGTCCGGTATCAAAATACTTGTTTGTTATTTTCACGAAATCGCTTCAAGAAAGTGCTTTGCCAGATGACTGGAAATTTGCTCACGTCGTGCCCGTGCACAAGTCGGGGCCCCGCAGTATCGTTTCAAATTACCGTCCAATCTCGCTGACGAGTATTAGCTGTAAGGTGCTTGAGCATATCTTCTTTACTAGCATAATAAATCATTTGAACGCTTTTTCGTTACTATCCCCCCAGCAACATGGTTTCCGTAGTGGATTTTCTTGTGTCACGCAATTGAGCGAATTTACATATGATCTGGCTGGTGCCTTGGACGACGGATTCACTATTGACTGTTTATATTTGGATTTCAGAAAAGCCTTCGACTTAGTCCCCCATTCTTTACTGCTTGAGAAACTATCGTGGTACAACATAAATTGTTCAGTTATTGCCTGGATTAAAGAATATTTACATTTGAGACGTCAGATAGTAGTGTTAAATGGAGCGCAGTCTGATCAGGCAGACGTATCGTCTGGTGTACCTCAGGGGTCGGTTCTGGGACCACTCCTCTTTTTAATCTATATGAATGACATATGTTGTGGTATTTCTTCAAAAATGCGTCTGTTTGCAGACGACTGCGTTCTATACAGGGTCATCCATACTTCCAACGATTGCAGTGCCCTACAGAATGATTTGTCCTTGATTACTAACTGGTGCAATACTTGGCGCATGGATATTAACGTGAAAAAATCTGTGTACATGTGTTTTACTAGGAAAAAAAAAATGTCATGACTTTTCATACAGTATTAACGCGGAAACATTGTCAAAAGTGTTCAAACATAAATATCTTGGTATTTTCTTTACTGCAAATTTATCCTGGCGTGACCATATAGATTACATTACTAGCAAGGCTTCCAAAGTGCTGGGTTTTCTTCGCAGAAATGCGAAGAATTTACCGCCTAAAGCCAAAGAGCTCCTGTATAAAACTAACATTAGACCAGTACTTGAATATGCTTGTTGTGTCTGGGACCCTTGGCTGCTGGTAGATATTCACAAGATTGAAAGGATCCAGAACTTGGCCGTGCGATTTGTTAATGCCAACTACTCCAGAAATTTTAGCGTCTCCGCTGCAAAGAATGACCTTGGATGGGAATCACTCCAGCAGCGAAGGAAACTTCTTAGACTAAAATTTCTCCACAGTGTCTTTCACAATAAGACTGGTATTAACAGGGAGCATTATTTGCGACATCCCGATTATGTCTCACCGCGTCTTGATCATGCCTTTAAAATTAAAGAGATCAGGTGTAAAACGAACTTCTTTAAGATGTCCTTCTTCCCCCAAACAATTCGAGAATGGAATAAACTCCCCCATGATATTGCTACCATTACCTCCACTGATGTTTTTTTTCCTCACTGCGAAATATGCATTGTAATTGAGCCATTGTTTCTTCAATGATTGTGAAAGTGTTACCTGTCTGCTTGTTTGATTGTAAATTCAGTTGCTTGCCTATCTTCTTTTTATCTGCATTTCCTGCTTTTTCGACTGTGTTTGAGTCGTCTTCCCCCCCACTGTAATGCCTCACGGCGCTGTGGGTACTGTAATAAATAAATAAATAAATTCTAAAGCTCACCGGCGCACTCGTACGTGGCGCTGGGGCCCGCTATTTCCTTGGGGCCCCCAAGCGTTGGGGCCCCCTATTCTAAAACTCCGTACGTTAGCGTCCTTCCGAGTGGACGTACCAAGCGCATCCTAAAATTCTCCGCTGTGCTTCTCCGCACCATCTGGCGCAGGAAATAAGAACTGATGCTTGAAAAGTTTTTGACATCAGCCAAGCCAAGCCTCTCGCCAATCCTCCTCCAGCCGTTCTCGCTGTTTTGTTTGCTTCAGGTTGTGATTCTCGTGTGCTCCGCGACTACCACAGCAGCTATCGAAATGCCGAGACGCATTTAATTACTGGTAACGAAGCTGGCTGCATCGCAAGTTTTTTTTTTGTTCCAAGAAAAACTATGCAAGCAGAAGAAAATGAAATAATTGACTAAAAGCCAGAGAAGTGCTCCGCCAGGTGTCGTTGCTACCAGGTAAACACAGTTAGGCCTACAGCTTGAAAATCGCCAAAATTATTTGAAAAACAGGGGCTAGTTATCGCTTATACTTCTGCGTGTGGGTGAGAGTGTGCGAAATAAAACCGAACCGCTACCATTTGAGCGAGCTATCCCGCCGGAGAATGCAGCGGCGACATGTTTTTATTTCGAAGTGGGCGAGCTGGGCGCCGCCATCTTGTCAACGCAACCCGTAACGTGCCCGTAGCGCACGCACGCAACGACACGATGCGTGCGTACGTACGCAAGCGCCCCAGCGGTACGGAACGTTCTGCGCATGCGCACTCGCGACCCGCAACGTTCCTGCGTACGTAACGCCGTTCCGTACGGCCAACTAAAAGTGTCTATTAACCGCGTGCGCCCTGAGGAGCCGACAAGGCAGGGGCGACACGGCTGATTTGTCCCTGAAGAGGTCACCGGTGAGCGGTCAGCGCTCGCGTCCCCATCGATCAAGCTCATCATACATCAGCAACGACCTTTGGGCCTGGTCAAACAGAAGCGTTTGCGGGTAGGCAGGCTGGAAACGCTGATTGGTCGATGGGATGCGCTTCTCCGTGACGTTTTTTGACTTCGCCCTCGTTCTCAACCGGACGTGGCGTCAGCGCGCCTTTCTCGACCTCTCCCTAGAGCGCCTGGGGAATCGTTAGGTGCACCCGCCGCGCCGCGCGTGCGTGCGGGGTGAGCGGGCATTCGTTTCGTGATCCTCGGCGCGCTCGTTTCGAGGCGTGTGCAGCTATGGCGTTCGTGCGTGGTGCGCTCGTCGGCGACAGCCAGCTGAAATTTCTGTGCAGTTTTTGCTTGCGGCTTTCGCCGTTTCGCCAGGAGCACGTGGCTAGTGTCATGCTCGTGTTTAAAGTTTTTGCCGCGGCACTACAAGGATCCGCATCAGGCGCGCTTTGAGGACCGCCGTTTGACAGCTACGCTGACGCGCTTGTCGGGCGTGCGCATTCTCAACCCCGAGGTAAGGACTGAACTACATTGTCGCAAGTTTTCTCGTGCATTGAGGGCTCAAAAAAATTTCGGCGCTTGTAACGAAACATTTTTTTTGCAGCATCGTTCCCTGGATATGCTTCTCGGAAGCCGATGTCATTGTTCGCAGCGGACGCTAGGCCTACTGCTCGCCGCCACGCCGCTGTAGGTTGACGTTGAAGAGCTGCTCCAAACGGCCCTTTTCAGGGCCGCTTCATTGCTTCCTGGAAGATTGCGGGCATCCAATCTCGCGGCCGTGTTCCCTCTCTTTGTCGAAATCGGCGCCAGACATCAGAACCCGCGCTAGGCCTCGTTGCAGGGTTAAACGAGTGCAGTGTGGCTTTAGAGAAGTTATGACTTGCGCTTAGTCTAGCTATATCATTCACCCAGTGCAGTGTGCCTTTGCCTCTTTAGCGACTTCTCACGCCTTCTCGAAATCGGATTTAAAGCTCACGCCATGCCTCGTTGAATGGGTTAACCGAGTGCAGCGCCTAGCTTTGTATTTTTGTGTTCTAACCTGTAAGCAGTGCACCTTTCTTCGCTCCTTACTTTTGTTCTTTTCAGTCGTTTCCTGAATCCGTCGAAAGAGCCAGGCTTGCCGGATGGTTGTTCGCCGTGAATGGAACCACGAGGCGATCGCATCTGCATACACAGCACGACTTTGTTCCCTCGTGTTTTTTTTAACAAGGATTGCTTCGACAGCTCGGGCAAAACAACGAGGACTGCGCACGCCGTGTCGTCGCTGCTTAGTGAAGAGGCATAAAACGGATGTCGTCCTTACTAAAGGCCCTTCTCGGGGCCACCTCAGTGTTTCCTGGGAGACCACGCGCTTTCCGCCCTGTGCACATGTTCCCCTCATTTCCAATCATTTGTAAGTTGCATATCAATGAATTAATAAATCAGTCAATGCACTTTATTTACCAGAAAAATCTGGCTGATCACCCTGGGCTAAAAGCTGTGCACACAGCTTGATGGTGGCTCAGTGGTTATGGTGCTCGGCTGCTGACCCAAAAGACGCGGGTTCGATCCCGGCCGCGGCGGCTAGAATTTCTTTGGAGGAGAAATTCTAGAGGCCCGTGTACTGTGCGATGTCAGTGCACGTTAAAGAACCCCAGGGGGTCGAAATTTCCGGAGCCCTCCACTACGGCGTCTCTCATAGCCTTAGTCGCTTTGGGACGTTAAACCCCATAAACCAAACCAAAACCAAACAGCTTGACAAGGCCCAGGAGACCATTAGATGACAGTTTTGAACGTAGGAAAAACAAGTTGGTTCTTTACAAGAACATGGAAAGTACACCAAACAATATAAGAGATAAACATTACAATCGCGCTTTACAGTAAAGAAAAAGAAAACACTTTGACAGCAGACATACAGTACCAATTTACACTATAATACGTACCAAAATTACGACATTCAGCACTATGGCACGAAATATAAAAACAGCACATAAAGCAAAAAAGATAATGGAAGTTACAATAGTACAGATAGATTAGCTGTTTACATTTACATATGCATAAAATTAGTCCTCGGCTCCTTGGGCCTCCTTCAAATCCTGCAGAAGGCTTGAATTTGCAACTGCTAATATCAAAGATTTAGAAGAACTTCAGTTTGGGGTACATGGTGCATAGTACTTGAGAAAATAAACAATAGCGCCTACAGTGACACACACAGAAGAAGAACGATGCAGCACAAGCGCTATCCTGCGCTCTACAGTATGGAACTGTGACTGTGAAAAATGAACCTTCACGTCAGTGAAATATGAGTCTTTAGGCTGTCTACAAATCGTTATTACAGAAAGAAAGAAATATTAGTGAATGTTGTGTAAGAGGCTTGCATACTCTGTTTGTTTATTTATTTATGTTACCCCTCAAGGCCAGTGGCATTACACAGAGGGAATGGTAAATATACGAAAACTGAGAGAAAAATACAATTGATTACATGAATATTAAACAGCGCCTGAATATACAATGTTAGCTAGTGCTACGCGGAACTGCTCATAATTTTCAGTGCCGGCAACTTCTGCGGGAAGGTGGTTCCAGTCGCATGAGGTTCGCGGTAGGAATGACTGCGAGCAGCATTTTCTGTTGCATGACATACTTCCGACTTTGTGATCATGATCAATGCGGCGGGATACAGAAATTGTATGGGGGATGAGGTGATCACGAAGAGCGGGATGATGGTACAGCTTGTGGAACAGGGTGATACGAAACAATTTTCTACGCGATGTCAGTTATGGGAGGCAGATATTAGACTTCATAGTAGTTATACTCGCTGTGCGGTTGTAGTTAACGAGGATTAAACGCACAGAGTTATTTTGCACCAGCTCAAGATCATTAATGAAGTTGTCATGAGCAGGGTGCCATACACGTGTTGCATGCTCGAGTTTTTATCGTATTAGTGTTTGATAAAGCAATAGTTTCAAATTGGAAGGAACGTTAAAGAAGTTGCGACGTAAGTAGCAAAGCATGCGATTAGCATTTTCAATTATGTTCTCGGTATGAAGAGACCAGTTAAGATAATAAGTAATGTGGACGCCGATGCACTTATATGATGAGGCTGATCTCAACGAAATGTTATCGAAGTAGTAGTGAGGTGGGACGGAAGTTTTTCTAGATACACGCATGACTTTGCATTTGTTCATATATAGCTCCATTCACCATTCTTCGCACTGAAGTCAGTGGCGGTCTCGTCAAGTAGTCCCCTGCTTTGTACGTTCACCTTGTTAGCAGCTGTCTTATTTCACACAATTCCACGTTCTACACGTTGATAGTTATACGAGCACAACTCGTTGTGATTGTCGAGGAATCGTGTTCCTGCCTTGCCGCCACCGTTGTCTTGCCATGCCGCCGGCGCGGCGGCGACGGCAGTGCCATTCACCTGCGGTTGCGGTGGCCAGCAACCTCGTCGGCGGGGGAGGGGGGGAAGGGAGCCACCCATTCATGTCTTTATCCCACCATGGGACACAGCGACGCCAGCGAGGGGACCATCCCTTTCTGGCTTGACAAGGAGCGCCGACCAGCCTCCTTGAAGGAGGGGACTGAGGGCGGAACAAAGCCACTTCCCAGAACTGAGAAATGAAGGCCGCTAACCCCACTGGTGAAATGTCCGGGCAGGTGCTTTGACCTTAGTGGACATGTCGTGGCGGGATATATCAGACGTCGACTCGTTTCCCCTGGTATCGAAATGAATAGAGAGTTATAGCATATCGTTACCGTGTTTACGTTACCGTTTACCGTGTTACCGGACGCCGGAGTTTCCGGTTAGCGCTGCGCATGCTAGAAGACGTTTTAGCATATCGTCTCTCCGGTCTCTCCCGTAACAAGTTACCGTAAGGCGAAAACGAATGATGATGATGGTAGAAGCCCCAGCATTAATTACAAACAGAAATACGCATGCATTGAAAGCATTTCTTTGCAGTGAGGTGCTATATGCTCTTTAATCATCTTTTTCTCTGTATATAAAGACGTTCTCACTATTTTTCTGCTAACGGCCGCCTCAGTGGCTTCAAAAGTATCCTGACCAGTAGACAAGTTTACTACACAGAAAGCACTAAGCTTGTGTACGCTGCGCTTACTGCGTTGCGAATGCTGTAAAAACGCAGCTACAACACCTTCTGTTTGCCGCGCGCAGCGTCGCTTCTTTGGATGTTTGGATGCACGACTTGGATGTAAACATAGTGGCGCCATCTGGTGACAGTAAGTCAAAGCGCTTGAACTCGACTCAAGAAACTTTCTTTTTCTGAATTTAGTGGTGAATATGACAAGCATTACCAGAATGTTTTTGTTTTTCCAGGAAGAAAACTATGAAAATAGAGAGAAAAATGTTAAAGCTGGCACAAAAGCTACAGTGTTGTTGCTTCCTTGGCTACGCGCTTGGAGGAAGGAAAATTTGCGACGCGGATAGTTAGGCTTAAGTGCTCGAAAATCACAGAATTATCTCAACAACACGGGCTAGTTGTCACTTAAACCTCGACGTATGGGTGAGACTATGCGAAATAAAAGCGAACCGCTACCATTTGAGTCAGCTGTCGCATCAAAGAATCCAGCGATGACATGCGTTTATTCCGAAGCGGGCGAGCAGGGCGCCGCCATGTTTGTTTAGAAGTAAACGCTATCTCTCTCCGCAACGCTAAAGAGTTTCCGTAAAGTGTTACCGGCCCGGTAATGGGCGCGCATGCGCAGATGTCGCCAGCCGAGCCCGGTAAACGGTAACCGAGCCCGGTAAACGGTAACGTAAACACGGTAACGATATGCTATATCTCTCTAATATTGCTCGCGTAAACGTTAACATTCAAAGATTGAGTAATGGTATAATGTCTATACGTTTCGCCCTTTATTTTTCAATAACAAAGCGCAAAAAAATTTTTGTGCAAATAAAATAAAAAATCGTTGTTTCTATTTTTTTCTTTTTTTATATACAGCAGTCTGTCCGCTCCCCCTAAAATCACTCTCCGTGACCGCCACTAACTGAAGTAATGTAAGGTTGTTAGTGTTGGTTATTTCTCTAAAAATGACGCAAACATCAGCGAATAGGTGAATATGAGAATCCATAAGAGAGCGGGGATCATTAATGTTAAATCAGGAACAGTAGCTAGGGTCCAAGCACTGAACCTTGTGGAACTCCGGAAGACACCTCTGTAAAACAGGTGTTATAACCGTTAGCAAAAACTAATTGTGAGCGATTAAGTAGACCTTCAATCCATTTCAATAAGTTACAGTCAATATTCAGATGTTTTTTTTTTTGTGAGCCAAAAGGTTGTGACATACATCGTCGAAAGCCTTCGAAAAATCCAGAAATATACAGTCAGTTAGTGATGGCAGGTCTAGAATACAGTGCAATGCATGTGTAAACTATATTAACTGTGTTTCGCAAGAGTAAGGTTTTCGAGAACCATGTTGCGCTGACATAAAAAAGTTGTTCAATGAAAGGAAGTTAACAAGGTTGGTGAATATTATATTTTTGAACATTTTGGGTCAAGTATTGGTAAGGGATATGGGACGATAATTAATAGGGGATGCTTTGCTGCCGGATTTGTAGACTGTAACCACCTTTCTGATCTTCCACTCAGTAGCAGCGTCGACTGGTCAATGCTGGAAAAGTTTGGTTAGTATAATGGGCGAATAAGCTGCAGTGCTTTTTAAGTAACGCACTCATAACCCGGAGCGGAATGAACACTGAGTCCATCAATAAGCTTATTTACACCAGTAGGAGCAACAGTTATAGGTGGCATGAAAACATAGTTGAAGTGGTGAGTTGTAGGCATATGTATACATCAGATATGGGTGTAAAGTTGTCAGTGATTGCGCGGTTAAGAATCGTGACGCAAAAGTCGGAAGGGATGGGGACGCCTAATGGGTCAGATAACGCAAAACTATCGTTGGTGGAAGGATTAATGACCCGCCAGAATTTTTGACATTGGTGGTTACATGTGAGTGGAAGTGCTTTTAGCGCTTTTGAGCGCCTGAACATACATGTTGGAAGCCGCTGAATACGAAGTCCGATCACTCACTAGTTGGCGAGAACTTTACGATGCGGTAGAGGCTTTCTTTTTGTTAGATAAACGTTTAATGTGATTATTACACCAGGGAGCTATTGAGTGGGTGGTGGCAGTGCGTTCAGGAGTGTATTGTTATGTGAGTTGGGTGACTATAGCTGTGAACATGCTCCAGTTGGTTTGAATGCTGCGGACACCAAAGCTATGGGAAAGCATCGATAAAAAAAGAATAGTTCATTATTTATCGCCTGAAAATTTGCTCCGTTGTAGTCTCGTATTATTATTTTTTTTTCTTTTTGTTAGTGTTCGGAGTGGCTAGATTAATGTCAGAGTGCATTAGCAACTGATCGCTGATGCCTGGCAGGTATGTAATAGGTGAGACTATGTCAGATCGATTTGTCAGGATTAAATCTAGCGTATTAGCCGCGTTGTCTGTTGTAGTCCCTTGTGAGCACAAATGCACTAACGAGAATACTGAGCGCACATCTAAAATTCGCGACTTCGAGACGAGAACGGGGACATTAAAGGGGAGTTGGTATTCCATGTTATCTTCGAAAAAATTAGATCGGCATATAAAACAATACTGAAATAGATCATGGTGCTTTGTTTTCAAGTGTTTCCATAAAAAAGTATGGCAACAGATAAGGAAAGGCTTAGGTGATCGTGATCGAGGAGGTTAGACTGAATTATAGTGCAACAGCTTGAAACAGGTCTTCACATCATTCGTATATACTAGAACATTGTAGGAGCCCGGACAAAGCAAAATTACACAAATTACGTTTGAATAGAGATCATGGCAGGAAAGTGGATGAAATATAGCTAAAAGAAGAATTTTGAACCGAAGCAAAGTATGTAATGAGCCAGAAATATGCATATCAAAGAAGACACTGCACTGAGAAAATGGACAGCATGAAATAAATGAGCAGCACAAGTGCAGCGTACAGGCCTTTATCAAAGAATTTATTTTTTGTTTATTTACCACGTCCTGGTAGTGTTAGCTCCATAAAGCATTATCAAAATTATCACAATTTTCAGTTTTATTTGCTTAGGAGAACGTAAGAGCAATAAGAAATTGGTTCATAAACGCACTTCAAATATTGCCATAAATCATCGTACTCTTCGTCCTGAGCCACAAGAGCTGGGGCTTCATGAGATAATTATTACGGTGCATTAACGAAAATTTCAACATGCCGTCAGCATGCAAAGATTTTATACTGGCGCTGAAAAAAACCGCATTTTTTACATTTTCGCCGGCAGGCGGGAGTAACTTTCTTGACTGCGCTGCTTTCTTCCTAAGCAAATGAAAGACGTGTATGCCGACCTCTTATACCTGTTCTGCAGCAAAAGCAATTCGAAAATATGTAGCGTAAGATAAAACACTAATGCACTGTGAAGCTTGATGCCTTATTGGTCCAGTAGAGTGGAGAGCTGGGCGAGTTAATTGGTTCACGATTGCAGAAAGAAAACCAGCGCAAAAGACGGGGACATAGAGCTGGGAACACAGAACACAGCGTCGTCCTGTGTTCCTGTTGTGCGTCTCCGTCCTTTGCCCTTGTTTTTTTTTTCCTTAATTGGCCATGCACTTGTGGCAATTTAAGTGCACTTCCTGTGAATTTTGCACAAAAGTAGTGTATTTTTGCATTCACCTTTTTTACACGCTGAGTTGTTTTATCTTTTGGTCACATCAGAACGGAGGAGTTAGTATAGAAGTAATTTACTTGGACAATACAAGGAAATATATCTTGCGATGAATTTTCTCATATTTTAATTCTGCCTGATGGGAATGCATTACGCGCCATACGGTGTTACTCACAACCAAACGCCCAGGGCTCTAATTTGGGCAAAGCATGTATCATATATGTGGAAGTGCGAATATGGCTGTGGTGCGCTAGGCGTCTTGCATGCACAGCAGGAATAGATTTGTGTCTAGACCATCCAGGAGGGAATGTACAAGGACGAGAGGATAGTACAAACGCTAAAAAAAAGAAAAGCTAGCTGGGGCTGGAAACGCATTTTTCGTTCTAGCAAGTACCAACGTTGGGGCAAAGCAACCAGTTTTGGGCGCCTTGTAAGAAGAAAGGATGGTTCTGGGAAGCGGAGGCAGGGCTGCGTACGGCGCACGCGAGGTCGCGGGTCACGGAGTCGCGCTGCAGCAGCACATCGGGAAAAGGTTAAATTCTTCCACTCGCCACTCGCAGCGCACCGCAGAACCGGCAGCCTTCTCTCTTGTCCGCCTACCCGGCAAGTTCCGGCCTGGGAGACGGACAATAGTCGCGGGCGAGAGCGAAGGGGGGGGGCACCACATGAATGGCATTAGAAGAATGTCACTGGCGCCTCCACTACGGCTAAGCTCGTACTATTCTGGCGCAGTGCTGCGTTTCGCCGTAATCGCTTGTCAGCGAAGTGAACACAGCACCGTGCCTTCCCGTGAATAGTAGAAGCAGGGACGTCGCGGCCACATCGGCATTCGCAGGATAGCGCCGCCCGGTCGCTTATTTGCTCGCTTATCCTCTGACAAGTCAAAAAGTCTTCCTGTCGTGGCACGCCATCCATGGCTTACGACACCACGTCTGTCATTCCCCTTCGTACTTCAAGCGTTTCTCTTCTTGCTATGAAAGTATTAGCCGTTGCGGCCACCAATTCAAGCAGCGAGAAAAATTTCAGCGCCGCAGGATTCGTAATGAAAGAGCGCCGCTCTTGTTTCGATCAAGCCATCATCAATGAACAACTTGCATATTTAGAGTGATAAATCTATACCTTTATGCGTTGTGTCTTGTGTATAATCCCAAACTGTGATCTGGAATGCGAGGTCAAAATTTGAATTTCATTGAAATAAACTCATTTTCCTGAAATTCTCTTTTTGTGTCGTCGCCGCTTTGCAGGTCGGGCCGAGCACGAGCGTTCTCAGGGTCCTTCAGTGTCGGGCCGGGCTTCCTGTCGGTAGGTTAAGTCCCGGGCCGGGCGCGGGTTCGAAATTGCGGCCCGTGCACAGCTCTATTCAGAAACCTAATCACATTTCCTTTTGTGAAAAAAGAGCTATGTGCAGAGTTTAAATGGTGCAAGTATGAAGCTACAATGAAGTCAATTACAGACTTCTGTGCAACAGCT
The DNA here is from genome assembly GCF_055824585.1 of Amblyomma mixtum. Lineage (NCBI taxonomy): Eukaryota > Metazoa > Arthropoda > Arachnida > Ixodida > Ixodidae > Amblyomma > Amblyomma mixtum. The sequence goes on from NC_143021.1 coordinate 145,717,802, forward strand.
AGAGGAATTTCAAGAGCATGCTATACGTGGTGCTAGTTGCCTCAGTCACAATTGATGCAGTCAAGTATTATTTCGTATATTTTTTTTTACCCAACAGACATGAAATGTCTGAAGATGAATATGTACCAAACACATCGAAACATCAGTTGTGATGCATGAAAAAAGTTGTACTGCAACATATAAATGCTCAAATCTCGATAAGCAGGAATACTGAAGGGGAATAAAAACAGTTTTCTTTTGTTCGGGCTCACGCACCTGCTACAAACATGTTCTTTATACATAGCAATAAAACTTGAAATAACTGTTTAAGAAGCCTTTTGGTCAATAGTATAGCTAAGTATGACTGAAAGGAGTCCGCAAGAAATGCACGGAAGAAGGCATGCAGTGTGACAGCGCAGCGCGACCGGTGCGCTTTTTAATCTCGCGCGCGCACTGAAGAACATGGGTTTATGGTTTATTGGGGTTTTAACGTCGCAAAACGACTCAGGCTATGAGGGACGCCGTAGTGAAAGGGGTTCGGAAATTTCGACCACCTGGGGTTCTTTAACGTGCACCGACATCGCACAGTACACGGGCCTCTAGAATTTAGCCTCCATCGAAATTCGACCACCGCGACCGGGATCGAACCCGCGTCTTTCGGATCAGCGGCCGAGCGCCATAGCCACTGAGCCACCGCGGCGGGTCGAAGGACATGACGGGGACACGCCGAGCAGGCAACGCTGCAGTGCACGCTGCCTCCTCGCCTCTCGGCTCCTCGCGAGCAGCCCCGTCCGCTGACGAGCGGTGGCGGGGAAAAATCTAGGGAAAACATGCCTGTCTCCAACCGGACATGACGTCATTAAATATCACGTGACCTATGACGTCACGCGTATGACGTCATATTTTTTTGACCAATCAGCGTTTCCAGCCTACCTATCCGCAAACGCTTGTGGTCAAACAGTTCGCGACTGAGAGACGCCAAGTTCCTCCTTGCCCGTGTGTGTGTGTGTCTGTGCGGTGCCACGTGGGGAAGGCGGAGCCTAAGCAGACGCGAGCGGCCCATTGGACGCTCCAGGCCCGCACGTTCATCCAGGCTCGCACGAAGGCCCCCAGCCTTCCTGGCCCTCATCCATCCGTGCCAGTACACTTCGGAATGCACCTTAGTCGGCATCACCATAGCCGATTTCTATCATATCCTCTATATATGTGCTCCGTTCGAACCCCCATCCCTTTTGCAACTCATGGACACAGAAAGTTGGGATGTTGCGGTGTCCAGCTCCGACCCGGCCGCACAGAAACGGCTAGTGCAGTAGGATATGCAAGTCGCCGAATGCCGCAGGCTGCCGGTTGCTATCCGCAACCACGAGCCATCCAGACAGCAGGATGTACACATAAGGCTACTTAATAAGAAACGTTTTTGCCACCTCTACTGCAGGAAATGTGCCCGCATATGCGATTAGATGTGTGCGTGTACGTTTGCGTTGAGCAAGAAAAGTAAATATAAGAGCACGAGCCTCTCAACAGGCACCAAAAAGCCACTATCATCGCCTCGTGCTGATGCAAGGTTGGAAGAATAAAGAGGGGAAGAAAGAATAGACGTGCGCCATAGCTACCTGCGTCAAAGCAGCGACAAATGCTGTTGCTAAAGCCTGATTCCAAGAAAATTTGTTGAAATAGTGGTAGAGAATGTAAAAAAACAAATCCAGACCCCCCTGCGTGTCCGCCCCACATCACTTCAACAGCTAAGTTCGCCCTAAATGCTGAGCCACCGGTGTGCGGACACCATTTTCGGCCAGGTAGTCGGCTTCGCAACACCAAGATGCATTTTGACGGAAACAGGACTCTCGCATGTTTAGGGCAATGAAGTATTGATTAGCCCGTCCTAACATCGAAGCCTTATTCAAGACCAGAATTTAAAAGCGATATTTGGATCGAAGTTCTCGAGCATGCATTGGCATATGTGCAGGGGTTCAAGTTAAGCAAATTGTACGCCGAAAGTTCAAGGTGTAGAAAAAATATTGGCTCTTTCGAGGAACTGAAATGGCGCATAAATTGCCTCATATCTGAAAGTTGGAAGTGAAACAAGAAAGAGAGAAAAAATTGGCAGTGGCTTAGCTCTGGTTAAGCCTGGATATACAAGCGAAAAGCTGCAGTTATGCTTTGTTTGACGTCATGGCTGTCGCAGTTCGCGCATAATGCACTGCGAGCACCACGTAGCGGTGTAGATTTTGAGCCAACTCCCTCGCTACCACTTCTGGGTCTTCTTCCTTCCATGGCGAATGTCTGCGCCTCTTCTACGGCCGCCGCCGCCGCTCACGTGTGCGTTCTCGCAACGCCTTGCGAAATAATCTTCTTTTGGGACGGAGACCACTGTCCCAACCGTCCCAGCGGTTAATTGATGGCGAGAAGTAACGACGGAGCGCGCGCCGCGGCGCGCGGCCTCTTTTATATCCACCGCCGCCGCTCGGGCGTTATCACAACGCCTAGCGATAACGCAATAAGAACGCGATAAGAACCGCCAGCAGCGGCGAAGGGTAAACCGGTGGCGAGGAGGAGGAAGGGCGCGCCGCGGCGGCGCCCGGGGGTGGCCCACGCGAAGTGCGGTGTTGACGAGCCTAGTGAAGCTTTTCGCTTCAAAAGGTACTGTAGTGGAGGGCTCTAGATCGAAGCCTACAGATGAGGGCTGCGACAGCCAACTACTGGGCGTTCGCCATGGCGACCAACTAGCACTGAAATCAAGCATCCGCGACGTCCGGTGCTATTCCGGAAAGTGAGAGCCCCTATAGACGTGACACACTTCCTCCTCCATCTGGAGCGCTGAGGAGATATTTCGCTCTCGGACTTTCGACAGAGCGACTTGTGCTTGGTAGAAACGGTGTCCTTCGGAGAGGAGGCAGATCTCGGTGACACGTCACGCATCCGCGCTACAGTTTCCAGGTGCACCGCCAGACTGGCAGTCAGCAGCCTGTTGAAGATGAAGTTTATTTGTCGCTCTTGGTGGTACAGGTATCACTGGGAGAGAGAGGACGCAGGAAAAAAAAGCTGCTTGAATGCAGCTTGAGAGGCAGCCTGCGCCCACACTGCTGAGGCAATGTATCGCCGCAGTTGTTTGTTTACAAGACAGCTACGGATGAGGCAGTCGAAAAAAAATAAATGAAGTATCAAAATGAATGGAATATTTACAATGGCATCTTAACAGTAGTATCACAATTACAACAAAAAGCGTCATAAATACTCAAAACCAAAAGCATCACATCATCCAGATGTACAACATAAGCAGAATTCACCCGTGTTACAGCTACGGAGCTGACGGCGTATACGCCCCCATTTTGTCAACGGAGAAACAAGGGTGGCCTTCTTGGAACTGAAACCGGGCTCTGTAGGCAAACACCTGTAAAAAGATGGGACCCGCCGCGGTGGCTCAGTGGTTACGGCGCTCGGCTGCTGACCCGAAAGGCGCGGGTTCGATCCGGGCTGCGGCGGCCGAATTTCGATAAAGGCGGAATTCTAGAGGCGCGTGTGCTATGCGATGTCAGTGCACTTAAAGAACCCCAGGTGGTCGAAATTTCTGGAGCCCTTCACTACGACGTCCCTCATAGCCTGAGTTGCTTCGGGACGTTAAATACCAGTAAACCAAACCAATAAACCATGTAAAAAGATGAGGCACGTCGATGACAGTGACGCCATCACCTCTTAAGAGTCAAGGCAACGCCTCTATTCAACGTGCGCATTCCCTCCCTTTCTGAAACTCTCCAGTGCTCCACTACAACAGAAATAACCTTTCCGCAAGCTGCAATGGCGTAACGAATGTCAATGTCTACTAGGTTCAGGGAGCCAAAGAGGCTTGAGTGGCACTGTCTTCGGTTCCGGATCAGTGACCACACAACGACAGTTTGGCCTGCAACTATCCGGAGCTCATGATCTCAGCTTTCACTAAAGCTGTCCTGCATATTGCGGCAAATCTTTGTAGTTTGTTCATTCTTCAAAGCTGCCGGCATGCTCGCTTCGTTTGTGATGCAAGACGCGCCTAGATTTATCTCGATTGATCGCATGCCGGCGGAGCCGATTCTACGCAGTTCCAGAATGTTCTAGTAACTTTCCATGATTTACCTCGAACGTAAATCAAACCTCTAGTATACAAGCACAGATCTCTATCAGTTATAAAATTTAATACTGTTTTAGAGCATGGTACACATCAGAGGAAAAGCTAAGCTCTCACCCGCACATGTGACCATGCCCCGAGACAGCTGTGTCTCGCTGGCCAACCGTTGCGGCCGCTTGTACCTTCAGATTACACCGCTGATCACCAGTTGTGGCGCATAGGCTATCTCGAATCCGGGCTCTCTTCGGTAGCGTGCCTGAGCCTTCAGGCTAAGGAAAGATTGAAGCTTTGTAGTTTGGGAGAACTGAAAAAAAAAAAGGGTTTAATGGCACTTTTACGAAACTTTTTTTACATGTTGAGGACAGAAGAGCAAAGTATAAAAAATTCAAAGTTCATAGTGTCGAGCGATTGCATGAGCCTTTCGAAAGGACCCAAAGCGACCTTTCACTCCCAGTCTTTAAATCCCCTAAGGTTTGCTCCTCCATCAGGTGGTGGACAAACCAGCACAAGGCACATTTTTCCAAGATGGGAACCGATCATAGTAGCACAGCACAGTAGCAGACGAAGTCACTCGTTGTAGAGTCAAGACGTGGGGACGGGGAGGAGAAATTGCAAGACCGCTGCTAATTTCTGTCGTGTAGCAACAGTAGTGCAATCGGCTCCGTGCCCCTGAAAACACATGTGGTCCTTGCGACGGCGCGGGCCTCAGCTGAAACGAGCGGCGAGCTCTCCATTGTGGGGTCGGCTCTCGACGGAAACGGGTAATCGCTTGATGGCTCCCTCCGTTTATTCCCCCGGACGCCCGGGGCGCCCTTGGTTCCTTCCGCCGTCGTTCACTTTCCCCTGGCGTCTTCGTCCGGGAAGCTAATTCCCACTCAGAGAAGTGTGAGGGAATCCCACAGCCGCTTTCTAAACGTGGCAGCGTTCTTTGGTGTCGTCGCTGGTCAAACGGCGTGTCTCAAGCTGAGTGATAACAACCCGTACAGAAGGACTACATGCTTGACGTCGCTCAGCAGACCCGGTGCTCTGTAGAGGCCAAAGTGCAGCTTTAGTAGCATTATCTAGCCTTCACCATCGACGAAGTTTTCCTCTCAGAGCAGCAATCCAGCCGTGAGCTCGATTGTTATCTTCAAAGTATGCGACTGTGGTGCCTTTAGACGTGTTCACTTTTGTTCTCGAAGTTTCTGACAAGGTCATACGTGATACGGTTAGTAAGGCTTACAATAACTCCCGCAACGCGCCACCACGGTTTAACTCAAGCCAAATCTTGCACTCAGCGACACAGTCAGCCCTCTTCGGGTAGAAGCAACCAACCAAAGAAGCGCACGCGGCCGCGGCTGCAAGGCCCGCAACCTCGTCGGCAAGCAGCGGCAATTTGCTTCCTTCGGTGCCTGTTGAAGTTTTTGCAGTTATTGAAAAAGTGACCAAACAGCCAGAAATATTAATCGCGGTAAGTCCATTCCTAGTATCTTTCCGCTGCACCATTGCGGCTGAACGGGAAAACAAATGTGCCAACGAAAACAGATTGTGCAATATCAATCCTCGCTTTGCATTTCCAATCAGTGTTAAAGGGACCATGCAATGAATTAAAAGCCCCTTGTAAATGTTTTCAATGCTTAGAAATGATGCTCAGAACCGTTCACAAGTATGAGTCTTCGGAACTGAGCCTGCAGTTTGTGGGAATCCTGGCTTTCTGTCGTCGCCTTTGCGCGGCTAGCCGGCCTCCCGCGTTGTTTCTCCTCTTTCCCTTGCCCCCGCCTCAGGCGGTGGAGAGGCGGCTGGGTGACTAATCACTGTCATTTAGCCACAGCTCCGCCCCGGCTCCCCAAGGGCCTTTGCCATTGGCGCCTTTTGGCGGGAATTCGGGACCCCGCTTTGGGCGGCCGCGCGCCGCGCGACCGTCCGAGCGGGGCCCAGAGAGAGAGAGATCCCTCCGAGACAGCGTAAGGTGCGTACGTTACTGTTTTGTCCGTGCCGGCCTTTGCCGTTCGGACCAGTGCATACTCGAGCTCGCCCGCACGTGTCCTCTGACCTGCAGCGGCTCGAGCCTGTCCAGCGGGGTCCAGCGACCTCCGACAGGCGTACCTTGCGTTGAATGCCCACTCTCTCTCGCAACCGGCCCAACGGTCGACACGAGAGAGAGATCACAGCACTGCCGCGGGGACATTCTCCTGCAGCGGCGTGCTAGCGGTGCGCATTACTCGAGTCGCTTCGTGCGCGCAGCGGAGCCTTGCTCCTCGCGCGCCCCCGGGACGGGGTGACTATTGAGTGCGTGTGTATCTGCTGAAGGACGACGTGAATAAACGTCTCCTTTGTGAACTTGGAGGCCTATTTCTTTGCGGCGAATCGCTCTCCTCCCAGCGGAGGTTGAGTGCGCCGCATCGGTGTCCCAGTGTGTGTGTGGTGACGGCTGATCGGGGCCCTTGGCTCGCGCGAAGCTCGAACCCGCGGTGGGTGGTGGCCTGTGTCCACTTAGAAACCCACAACTGGCGCCCAACGTGCTAAGTCATTGGCGCTTACGCCTTTGATGGCACATTAGCCGAGCAGGTCGCCTTGACGATCACGCTTGCGCACCGTGTCTACCACCCCCAGCGCGGCACTCGGCAGCTACATGTCGGCTCCCTACGGAGTTGTAGCGTCGTTTGATCCGCTGGCTGCTGTTCCTTCGAATAGCTAGACACCGTGGTTGGCCGCGGCCCCCATTGGGGTTTACGGTGACACAACCCAAAATGTTGACCACGTGGCTCCCATTGGAGCTGTATCGGAAGCACCCTGCGGTGCATCCGCTGGTCACATGCCTCAGCTGTGCACGCTTTCCGCCCAGTGCGAAAGCAGTTCGTGTCACGCTGCCGCAACCGGCAGTTTCGAACAGCAGCAGTCGTGCCCCGCGAGCAGTCAATTCTGCTCTGGGAACGGCGAGGCGCTGGCCGGTTCCCTGTGGAAACCGCGCCGCTCATCGAACTAGGAGCCTTGCCTCCCTCGTTCGTGCAGCCCGCCCAAGCCTCCACTGAGGCAGGGGTGCAGTGCGCTCAGTTGGCTGATGCGGCTCCGCGAGCCTGCGGGTCGGCTGGCGCGCTGGGCTCTCCTGATACAGCATTACGACTTTTCCGTGCAGTGTCGAAAGGGGAGCACAAACGTGGTAGCTGACGCGCTATCCCGTGCCCCACTCGCCAGCGGCGCCTTGACGCCTGTAGGCGGAGGGGGCGAAACAGCGGACGAGCCGCCGGGCGGCAAGGAGGGGGAGCCCGCAAACGGGTTAACCCATTCCGCTAACCAGGCAAGCAGCGCTTCGCAAAGCGGACGAGAGGCAAAGCTCTTCGTGAGCGCCTCGGAGGTGCCGACGCGAACGGAAATTTTGGCTGCAAACCTGAGTGGGGACGAGACCATGCTCCCCTCTGGGATGACTGGAATCGTTTTCAGCCGTAAGAGCTACTGAAAGCCCAGCAAAATGACCCGTTTTGTCGCGAGGTGAGCGACGGTCTCAGGGAGACGGAGCGCCGTGACGCTACTTGTATTGTAGCGGGCGCAGGGGGGCAGAAGCCAGCGTGTGTCGCGGCGAACCCCGGGGATTCATATTTGCTGGACAATGACGGGCTCGTGCTGAAATACATAGCCACCGATGACGAGTCCATCGACCCGTTCAAGGTGGTTATCCCCAAAAGTCTGAGGGGTGCACTGTTGAGATTCTCTCATGACGAACCACTGGCCGGTCATCTGAGTGGCTCCAAAGTTTTTGCAAAACTGAGTCAATCGGTGACGTGGCCCGGCATGAAGCGTGACATTTTCCGCTATTGCCGTTCCTGCCATGTCTGTCAAGCGGTGAAGTCACGGGGCGGCAAGCCGCCTGGAATGATGAAACCGATTGACAGTGTGCGTCCGTGGCAGATGGCCACCTGCGATTTGATGGGGCCTTTCCCCAGGAGCAAGCAGGGGTTCATAGACCTGAAGGCCTACGCGTCACGGTCTGACGAGCTTGCGCCGGTACCCATTGGTATCAAAGGCAAGCGCAAAGGCACAACTGGTGCTGCGGAACGCAAGCGTACGGAGCACCGGTACAATCTGAGGCGACGGTCACCGGTGTGATTGATGCCGGACGGCGGACTTTTCCGCAACCGAAGGCACGCAGCCTCAGCTAGCTGGCGAGCTTTCTCGTCAGGCCCTACCTAGGCGAAGCACGGTGTGTTATTTTTTTTTTGTTTTTGCAGCATGGTCAGTTCCAGCCTTGCGTGTTTATCTATTTATTTATTTGTTTGCTTGAGTCAGTTTCTAGCCACTTTCGTTTTCCCGCTTCTTCGTCTGTTTTCGTTCTAACGTACCGAGATGTACATAGGAGACATGCGTCTGCGTTGGCGTTCAGTTTTTTTTTTTTACCAGACTTGTACATAGGCAAACGTCAGCCCGCTCGTGCTTGCTCTTATCTGCTAGAAGGAATAGATTGGGTGTCGTTTGTACAGCGCGCCTTTTCTCATTTCCGGCCCGACTGTGGGTGGTGGGCTCGTTAAGGAGCCGTGTGTCGCGGTGCGAGTTTTGTGCGGCCCGTATGGAGGGGAAGTTGGCGGGGCGTTTGGGGCGATGGGGGGGCGGAAAGTGCATCCTTTGACCCTCGCCGCGGCGCCTCTGGACGCTTCTGATGGGGGGGTCGTTGTCGCCGACCAGCGTCCGCGCACGTGCCGGTGTATGCGTGTTTGTGGCTGTGGCTGTGTGCGCGCGTAACCATGAGCCAAGGCGACGCCTGTGAGTTGTGCCGTGTGCCTCTGCGTGAGCGCGAGGATGAGAAGGACCCCTCGCTGTGGCCAAGGTTACACATCAGGACGCCGCCGAACGTCCTCGCCCGTTTCAGCCGGCGTGAAGGGGGGTGCACTAACTGTCTTGTGCCCGAACGTGACCTCGTGTCCAAGGGCGCGAGGTTAGTGCTCTGCCGCGGCCCCGTCGTCATCAACGCACCCTACATCAATGGAAAGAAGACCGCCATCAGTCGTCGGCCCTCCCAACCCGTTCAACTTGAAGTCTGCGAGCGGTGAGTCGCCGACAGGCCCACTGGGCCGCGCCACCGAACTTTGAGGCTGGCATCCACCTGTAACATAGTTGTACAGTTGTATTCACATCTTCTTGTGTACCGTGTATATAATCTGCAAGCTGTTTTGATTTACTGAAGCGTATGCAAGTGTTGTTTGCCTTGTTTTCCATTTGCCTTTTTTTAAGTTGTTGTGGCTGGAACTGAAGTGTAGCTAGTTTTTTTTTGTGTGTATTCATTTCTTTTTTTTGGAACTGAAGCGTAGCTTATTTTTTTTCCTGTATTGATTTCTTTATTTTGGCCGCGTGCTTTGCCGATGGGTAGGAGGGCATTTAAGGAGAGGGGGATGTGGGAATCCTGGCTTTCTGTCGTCGCCTTTGCGCGGCTAGCCGGCCTCCCGCGTTGTTTCTCCTCTTTCCCTTGCCCCCGCCTCAGGCGGTGGAGAGGCGGCTGGGTGACTAATCACTGTCATTTAGCCACAGCTCCGCCCCGGCTCCCCAAGGGCCTTTGCCATTGGCGCCTTTTGGCGGGAATTCGGGACCCCGCTTTGGGCGGCCGCGCGCCGCGCGACCGTCCGAGCGGGGCCCAGAGAGAGAGAGATCCCTCCGAGACAGCGTAAGGTGCGTACGTTACTGTTTGTCCGTGCCGGCCTTGCCGTTCGGACCAGTGCTTACTCGAGCTCGCCCGCACGTGTCCTCTGACCTGCAGCGGCTCGAGCCTGTCCAGCGGGGTCCAGCGACCTCTGACAGGCGTACCTTGCGTTGAATGCCCACTCTCTCTCGCAACCGGCCCAACGGTCGACACGAGAGGGAGATCACAGCACTGCCGCGGGGACATTCTCCTGCAGCGGCGTGTTAGCGGCGCACATTGCTCGAGTCGCTTCGTGCGCGCAGCGGAGCCTTGCTCCTCGCGCGCCCCCGGGACGGGGTGACGATTGAGTGCGTGTGTACTGCTGAAGGACGACGTGAATAAACGTCTCCTTTGTGAACTTGGAGGCCTATTTCTTTGCGGCGAATCGCTCTCCTCCCAGCGGAGGTTGAGTGTGCTGCAACGGTGTCCCAGTGTGTGTGTGGTGACGGCTGATCGGGGCCCTTGGCTCGCGCGAAGCTCGAACCCGCGGTGGGTGGTGGCCTGTGTCCACGTAGGAACCCACAAGTTTATTATGAATTTTTAAAACTAGTGTCTTTTAAAATTCGCGGGCCGATTGGTGTCTTCGTATGAACCGGTTTTGAAACTAAAATGGGAAAAATAGACGTCACTAGTCTCATGACGTCGGCAGGCCTTCACACGCTGTCATTCATTGGAGCCATGGAGGAAGGAAAAAAAGAGGAGAGGCCCTTTCCACACAGCACCCTGGGAGAAAAGTGTGGAGGAAATCACGTGGTTTTTTCTCGATTGGGAGGCCATCTTACTCCGGCAGCTTAGCAACGGCGTTGTAGTTGCTGTTTACAAACCGGGCTTTAGCAGATGGCCGCGGCGTAGCATTTGAGGTGCGGCGTAGGCGTGCTTTCCTCAACTGCTCGAGTTTGTTTTTGATCGTGCTCACAGGCTGACGTTGGCGCCGTTCACTCATATCTCAGGTGGAATTCGCTGCAAAACTCTCGTTGTTGCGTGCATTGATTTCAACGTGCTCGGCGACCACGATCGCACGGGCATTTCGTCTACTGCGTCACTGCTCGGAGCCGTCGGGAGACCGCCGCTGCATTCGCGCTGTTCTTGACCAGTGATTCAATACGGCGTGCGCTAGAGCGGTCGTCGGCGCATTGTGCGGACGTTTCGCGTCCTGTACAGGTGCGGCCAGAATAATACGGAGCACAGGAAGGGTCGCGGAGCAGCGGAAACGTGCTTATGCGCGCTGCCTAGGAGCGGCGAGAAGAACTATCTTAATTTGGACGCGGCGAGATGGCGCCGGTAGCAGGGACCCACTTTTTCTGCAGGCCTATCAACATCACAGCATATAGCATGCAATCCCTTGCTCTTTGATCGACTGATACTCTGCTGACAGCGCCATGCGCTTCGTTGCCCCGTTTCTCGCATCGAGGAGCGGCGCGCGCTGTAAACGGGCGCAAGACGGCCGTTTTGGCATTACGTGTTATCACGGCCCTTCACTCCGTGCGGCCACCGAGGCTGAAGTGAGCACGTCTGGATGAAGACAGCACCTGGCGGTGTTGCCCGAACCAGCTCAGCATCTTTCGAACAGTGATAACGGCAGGGTTGCAGCAAAGAGGGGGGCTCGGCGCAGGCACTCTCGCTGCGCGCGGATAGCCAGGGGTGTCTTTGTTGTGCTGATAGGTGGCGCTTAGATGCAGTTTCTGCTAGCTTGGCCGCCTTTCGCGTGCTCCGTATTATTCTGGCCGCACCTGTACGTGCAGTGTGTGTGTGCCATTCGCACTCCCGTTTACATCGGCGGTGAAACCTCGATCGTTGCTACCTATGCGTGTTCTTGCAACGCTCCAGCGATTGTCACTGACGTCGGTATAACTGTCATTTTCGTTTTTCGACGATTGCGCTTGTTTGAGCGGCGGGGGCCATGACATGGGCAGAGAGCGATATTGTAAAGGAAGTAGCTGCGCTCGCTTTGCTCTTAGTATACAGAAACTTTGTTACATGCCCGTTTGAAGCGTTGAAGCGTCTAGCGAGCTATTTGCCTCTGGGACGTGCCGGGCTCAAATGTATTCGTTCATATTGTAGCGTGCAACGCGAAATCGAACACCGGAGTACGAAAAACTGCGGCGGTCCCTCAGTGGTCCGAGCGCGCGAGCGAGAGCCAACTAACTTCTTTCTCTTCTAGTGCATGCACTACTTCTGTCTCTTCGAATGCATGTATCAATATCGGGGCCAATTCTGTGCTTTTGGTCACGCGCTATGTTTAGACCGGTTTCCTGTAGCAGGTTTGCTATTGCTTTTCTAGCTGGTGTCATGGTCAAGAAGTGCGAAAAAGGCGAAGCTCTAACCGAATTTGGAGGCCTTTTCTCACATGTGTTTATTGTGCCCATGTCCTGTGATAGTGTTATTTTTCGTAAAAAGTACGTGGTGAAATGAGGATCCGCATGTGCGCTGAATTTCATTGATGCTTGTGGTGGTTATTGTGTTCAGGAAAGTAAAAACAGCGCTAAATTTTACACAAACCACACAGAAAGATGGACAGCGCCCGTCCTGTCCATCTTTCTGTGTGGTTTGTGTAAAATTTATGCTGTTTTTACTTTCCTGAACATAATGTCACACCAACTAGCCCAGCAAAAGGGCCTGTGGTTATGTTGAAGAAAAATAATTTGATGCATTCATTACGTACAACAGATCGACTTTCATTGCCTGTATTGTCGATCACAAGTAAAGTGTGCTACTATGCAGTGACATTACAAGCTAGTATTTCACCAAGTAGAGAAAAGTGGAGCGTATACAGTGGAGCGTATTGACCTTCACCTCCCCCGGTGAAGGCAAATTTCTAGCGCTGAGCTAAGCAAGCAAGCATACTAGTTTCGTCGAATGCAGCCTTCAGATTCCCGGGGACAGGCGTTGCCAGGGGGGGAGGAGGGTCTTATGGCGTTTGTGACCAGGGCCGAGCAGTTGGAGACGGCACGAATGCGACGCAGTACGAAGCAGTAACTGGAAGTAGCCGCCTCTCTGACACGGGTATTTCCGCTTTATTAACTTTTCCGCTGACGAACACCAGCATAGGGCACCCTAAACCAGCAAGCAGCCAAGCGCCACTCGCGCGGGGGCCTGCGCCCATGCGCTAGCACGCTCCTTCGTTGGCTTTGAAACGCGCGCGCAATTGGCGCGGCGGCGAAATGTAAACAGAAGCCCGCCGGAGTAAGATGGCGCCGAGCTTGTTTCCGGCTTCACAAAATGTCACGTGACGGCCTCTCCTCCTTTTTTCCTTCCTCCATGATTGGAGCCGCGGCAGCCACGACGTAATGGGCACACTTCCGGTAGCCGTGAAAATCGTCTGCTGGTGCCGCCGCGCGACCCCCTCGAGCAAGTGCGAGCCACGGCATTGCCTTCGCGCATATGGTATCAATTTACCTCTGCCGCCTCTTTCTGTCGGGAGTTCGGGAGCCACTCGCGTGCCTTTTTCGTCCGTCGAAGATGAATACGCCTTGCTGTGTCGTCGGCTGCAAACCCAGTGACTGGCGAGGTGTTGAACTGAGGCATGTTATTCCTAGCGACGTGCGTGAGCGAGCTGCCGGGACGGAGCGCATCGGACTGCTAGCCTCGCATGGCCACCGAAGACTCCGCGTTTGCGGTAGACACTTCGCACCAGACGCTTACTATTATAACCCAGCGCTCGTTCGACAGTCAGGTATGAAAGTCAAGCACCTGATGCTTCGACCGAAGTCCCTGCCGACACTGTTTCTTCCCGCCGGGAAGGTAAGTTTCCACCTTACAGCGATCGGTATGGATATTTACACGATATATCCTCTGCGATGAAAGGCAATTTTATCTACGCGAATTGAAAAAAAAGGTGCCGCATTTACTTAGGGCACAGGACGAATTCGAAGCGTTAACTGTCGCGGAGGGCCTTGGCCTGACGGCTACATACTGCTGCGGTTCAGATTCGGCTGCTGCTTCGACATGCAGACTCGGTCCCGACCTTCCTTCACTCTCCCGTCCGTTTTACGACCGCAATACCGCATGTTCCTGGTGTTCTAATTCGGGCGGCGCGATTTTGCGATCACGCAGCCGGGTGTCCAACATCTTTCGACAGCCAGGCTTAGTATACACGGTGTTTCACCCCAAGACTACACATTTTTTAAAAATAAGCTTTTTGAGTTAGAAGAGTGCTTTTTACGGCATGACATTGTCCGCGGTGTAGTACGTCAGAATATAGAGCTAAGACGTGTTAACTATACCAGGCTGCATAGTTAACTAACATTTATTGAATAGTTCACTATTTAACTAACCGTATTGGGCTCCTTAAGTATCGAGAGGCGTGTATGCTGTCTGTGTGATGCACATGTTGGGTGGTGTAAGGCCGCACTTCATCAACGTGTTCTTTTTTTTTCATTCCTTTAGCTGGAGGCCCCTATGGGCCTCCGGTCTGTGCGGGGAGTTCCCGGTAAAACACCGAACTCCCCACCCGCCTGTCCAGTCACTGCCAGCTTGACAGCATCGGTGTGACGGCCGAACCAGCGCACAAAAAAAAAAATAAAACATTGTGTGAGCCGGGAACAGGTGCTTCTACGCAAATATGCGAACTGCCTTGTGTTCCGCGGAGGGCCATTTACTCCGCTGACATTCTTGATGGTGCCGAAGCGTCGCGGGCCTCCGCCATCTGACATTTAACATCCTTCGAGAGGCGACCCACAGGTGCGGTGGGAAAGGAAAAACCAACACGCGATAACAGCATAAAGTTCTCTTCTTGTGAAACCTAGAAGGAGGAGGATATAGAAGAGGAAAGGCAGGGAGGTTAACCGGAAGAATAATCGGTTTGCTACCCTACACGGGGGGAAGGGGGTGAGGGGATAAAAAAAAGAAAGAGAAAGGAGAGTAACAGAAAATTGAAGTCACTATAACACGTCACTGTTCTTTAACGTCACAGCCTATCGTGCAGGCCAGAAGTTCTCAAGAAGCGGAGCAGTGCCTTGCAGGCCTTCTCCGCCGACGACCGCCGCGGCCAGTGGCCGAGAATCTTCATTTCCGTGAAAGGGCGCGGATCTAGGCGCTCCAGCACACGGCTGAGAGACTGCCTTTCGGTGGTGTAGGCAGGGCAGTCACAAAGAATGTGGGTTATGGTCTCGTCATGCCCGCAGATGGAACATCCAGGACTATCAGCCATACCGATTAAGAATGAGTAGTGGTTGGTGAAAGCTACACCAAGCCAAAGGCGACACAGCAAAGTTTCTTCTCGTCGTGGTAGGCCTGATGGTAGCCGGAGCTTCAGATCTGGGTCCAAGGATTGTAAACGGGAATTGCAAAATTGGCCGGAATTCCACGCGGCAAGCGTGATGTCCCGCGCAAGTGCGCGAAGACTGCTCGCTGCATCCGATCTCGAAATGGGGATCGACACAAAATCGCCGTCGTCGTGAGCAGTTCGCGCGACCTCATCCGCGCGGTGATTACCTGCTATGCCGCTGTACCCCGGTAGCCATTGGTAGATAATGTCATGTCCTTGGTTGATGGCAGAGTGATGTAGCTGTCGAATTTCTGCGACCAGTTGTTCATGGGCTCCACGGCGAAGAGCAGCTTGTAAGCCTTGGAGGGCAGCTTTCGAATCGGTGAAAATAGACCACCGCTGAGGGCGCTGCTGACTGATGTATTCAATGGCGACACGAAGAGCGGTGAGTTCTGCACCCGTCGAAGAAGAGCGGTGACCTGTCCTAACTCTAATTTCTGTAGTGCTTGCGGGTATGACGACGAAGCCAGAAGAAGAGATAGGGTTCACTGAGCCGTCGGTGTAAACGTGCACCCGGTTTGCATGGTGCTCATGTAAATATTCAAGGGTGACTTGTTGTAGTTCTGTCGGCGATAAGTCTATCTTTTTCCTGATGCCAGGTATCGAAAGAAGCACACGGGGATTATGCAGGCTCCAAAGTGGGGAGGACGGTCTAGAGGCGGGTGTAAACGGGTACGGCAGAATGGCAGGATGTGCGTCAATGCTGTCTATAAACGATGTGCGCGGCCTGGTAATAGGAAGACTGGCAAGATGGTGAGAGGAAACCCGGGAAATGTGCCGGAAATGTGCCCTCAGTGCGTCAACTGTTAAGTACGTAGGGATTGGATGCTCCTGGGCGATAAGTACAGATGCGGCCGTAGAGGGACATTTCGGCAATCCTAGGCAAGTCCGGAGAGCTTGAGCTTGAGCGCTTTGCAGACTTCGTATGTTTGTTTTCCGAATATTTCCAAGTACAGGGAGGCTGTAGCGAAGAAATCCCATCAATAAGGCGTTGTAGAGCTGCATCATCGACCGCACCGACGCTCCCCACGACTTTCCCCCAAGAAAGGCGAGAACGTGAGAAATCGCTGTCAGTCTCTTTTTCATGTATGAGATATGAGGGGTGGATGATAGATTTCGGTCGATGATTACTCCCAGA
Organism: Amblyomma mixtum; assembly: GCF_055824585.1. Classification (NCBI taxonomy): domain Eukaryota; kingdom Metazoa; phylum Arthropoda; class Arachnida; order Ixodida; family Ixodidae; genus Amblyomma; species Amblyomma mixtum. Next base: position 145,733,931 of record NC_143021.1, read on the forward strand.
AACCGATGGCTCTTTACGTAGGGTATTGCTGTGCCGGTTATGCATACGGTATAAGGAGACATGTTCTTTTGTGTAGAGGCAACCAGCGAGCACTTTTCGGTTGAAATCTGTAGGCCTTGCTGGCGAAGGTAGGCCGCAAGAATACTTGACGCCTTTTGAAGTCTCGCTCGAACTTGTGGGCGCGTAACTCCGGATGCCCAGATACAGATGTCATCCGCATATATTGAGAGTTGCGCCGACTGTGGTAGTATATCGACAAGCCCGACAAGTGTAAGGTTGAACAGCGTTGGGCTGAGCACTCCACCCAGCGGGACTCCACGGGAAGTGAAATGAGAAGATGTTGGGCCTTCCTCTGCCTGCACAAAGAGAGATCTGTTGGATAAATAACTACGTATCCAGCAGAATACGCGGCCACCAAGCTCGGCAGCTTCCAGAGCGTACAAAATAGCCTGGTGGGTTACATTGTCGTATGCGCCCTTTACATCCAGGAACAATGCCGCGGTCAAGCGCTTCAAATAATCTTGGCGCTGGACGGATGACACTAGGTCGACCACGTTGTCGATTGAAGAGCGTCCACGTCGAAACCCGGACATTATATCCGGATATATGCGGTAGCGCTCCAGGTACCACTCAATGCGTGTAAGTACCATCCTTTCCAGTACTTTGCCAACACAACTAGCCAGCGCAATTGGACAGTATGATGTCAGGTCAAGAGGCGATTTCCCTGGTTTCAGGAGCGGAACTAGACGACTGGACGTCCAATCGTCTGAAACTGTGCCCTCATTCCACGATTTGTTGTAATGCTCCAGAAGGACACGCCTAGCTTCTTGTCCAAGGTTTGCAAGTGCAGTGTATGGCACACCGTCGGGTCCCGGCGATGATGATCGTCTGCAACAAGCCAGCGCGGCGTCAAGTTCCTCCACGGAGAAAGGAAGGTCCATCCGAGAATCCCGAGAAGCAGGAACATCGCTGCAAAGCAGCGTCGCAGACGGGCCAGATGGTCCTGCTACCCTAGCGCAGAAATCCTCAGCTACCTCGACCTCGCCACGTCATTGGAAGAGTGCAAGAGACTTGAAAGGGTGCAGCTGGTGTGGGGATGTTCGAAGGCCACGAACTACATTACAGATGCGTGACAACGGTTTCCGTGGATCAAGCGTTTCACAGAATGACCTCCAACGTTGTGCCTGTACTGCTTGAATTCTGCGCTGAATTTTCTTTTGCATGGGCCTCGCATCTCTGAGGTCAAGGCTCGACTTTCTGCGTCGGTACCTACGCTCGGCCCTACGCCGCAGTGATCGCAGGCGCTGCAATTCCATATCGAATTCCGTGTACTTTTTAATTGGGGTGAATAACCGTGTCGCGTTCTCCATGGCCTCCTTAATTTTCCCTTCAAAACTTGCGAATGAACCTTCTCTGGATGCATCTTCCATAAGTGCTTGAAACACTGAGCAATCGATGCGTCGCATGCGTGTGGCAGAGGTGCATGTGGAAAGGCCAGTAATGGTCAGATATGTAGGGATATGGTCACTGCCGCGGGTTTCAATATCCGAAAACCACCGTACATTGCTGATAAGGCATCGAGAAACGAACGCCAAGTCAAGGCAGCTGCTGTAAGTTGTCCCTCGAATATAAGTTGGGGAGCCGTCATTTAAACACTGAAGGTCATGGTCAGAAGCAAAGGACACAAGTTTCCGTCCCCTAATGTTCATTCTAACGCCTCCCCACATGGTGTGGTGAGCGTTAAAGTCACCCATGACGATCCAACGGTCGGGTGTAAGCGCGATCAGGTCACTCTGTCGTGCGGCGTGAAATCGACTTGATGGAGACATATACGCACCCACAAGCGTAAACGTGAGATTATGCCTCTTCACTGTTAGACAAACGTACTGGTTGTCGTTATTAGGGGAAACTGGATGAAGCACATATGTAAGTTCACGCCGAATGTAGATGATAACTTTACTGTTCCCTCGGTGCGTGGGAGATGCAAACGCCTCGTAACCTGGCAGTCGCAATATCTTCGGCACATTAGGCTCACAAATGATAAGGATGGGGAAATTGTTTACGTAAACATACTGCCGAATATCAGAAATTCGGGGCTGAAGTCCGCGGGCATTCCATTGAAAAATAGAGGCTTGCCTCAGCTGCTTTTGAAATGTTAATGCTGGGGGAGCCATTGTTCCTGCTACTGTAACGCTGCTAGGACTGGTGTTAGCGCGTCTAGTACTTGCAGCGCATTCTGTGCCGCTGGAGTACGCAGGCCTGCCAGCACAGCGCGGATGGCACTCAGGATGGACTTCAGCATTGCCATAACCTGTAGTTCTTGGCCATGGCTGAGATCTTGGCCTTTCTCCGGATCAACAGTAGGCGCCGAACTTAGAGATGGCATTGACTTTCCTGGGATGTGGGAGGTTTCGGGAGTGACGGCCAGGTAACGGCCGATGCAGCAAGTCCGGCCTCATCAACTGTCGGGCTCCCTTGGTGTAGTACGGCAGGCGGAGGAGGAGGACAAGATGCAGCAGTGCTAGAGACCTCTCTGTCAAAAGTGACGGCTTTGTTAGAGGACCTTCGACGACGCGAACGACGTCGTCGCACCTTAGCAGCGGCCTCTCTGTGCGTGGAATGGTCTCGAACCATTTGTTTCAACACTGCTCGTTCATTCTTGAGGCGTGGGCAGTCTTTCGAAGAGGAATCGTGAGGGCCACGGCAGTTGGCACACTTCAGGGTAGTCGCGCGGCAAACGTCGCCGCAATGTGAATCAGAGCATCTAGAGCACACGATGTTGTTCTTGCAGACGCCACTCACGTGTCCGATCTTCATGCACTTTCTACATTGGAGTGGCTTGGGCACGAAAGGTCGAACTGGGTGGCGAAAATGCCCAACTTTCACATAGGACGGTATGCAGTCGCCCTGGAATGTGAGCTGATGCACTGAGATCTTCCAAGGCGCTGAACTGCCATTATAGAGATGCTTTTGGACGCCATGGCTTGATTAAAATAGGCAAATCGGCGTCAGCGATCGAAATGTCGACGTTGTAAATGACGCCTGCTGTAGTGCCGCTGTCTTGGAGGACATGGGAGCGTACGCTGATCTCGCCGAGTTTGGTAACGGCGGACAGACTTTGCAGTGCGCTGCGCTCCGTGACATCAATGGCGATAATGTTTTTGTAAGGGTTGACTCGCACGTCAACAGTCATCAAGACGCGAGGTCCCCCGACGCATACCATCTTGTTTGTGCCTGAAACGCCAACCGGAAACCTCAACCACCTGAACAGGCAAGCCACGTCTATGTTCCCTGAGGGCCTCGTGCCTGGGGGGATTAAAGACGTGAAACCTAGAAAAACACAAACAAATGCATGGGAAGTCAGTCTTGTCTAGTTTAGCAAGAGGATCCGTGCAGTGGCGCGTAATTCTACAAGTACCTAGGCTTTAACTCGTGGGTCGAGAAGTTAGGTCTTGTAGTGTGTTCTCTGTGTGAGAATTTTTTTTTGTTGTTAGTTTGACTTTCTGTGTGACTCAGCTTCTGTAACTGTTTGGGCTTGTACATTTATGTAAATATATTTCCTCGTTTCATCTTCTGCATTCATCAATCGCCTCCTTCAACAGCGCCAAATTCACCACCTTTAGAGCGGCTCCTGATCCCCTCCAAAAAACGCGAAAGAACCATCTAGAAATTACCGGTGGTTTGAAAAATGATGGTTTTTTTCAGCTTGGCAGCATCCAAGAGCAGCGTGGTGGAGTTCAGTCCACTACTCAATCTCCACCTAACGTTAGCCTGATGAGAACTCGTATTGCATATGGTACATAAAGTTGTAAGCAAAATATGTCTAGTGCCAGTGGCTAATTTAACCTTTGTTCGCTATCATTTGATTTTTCCCACTAATGTTTACTTTCAAGCACAAAGACGCCTCTATTAAAACTAGTGAAAGGGCTGAAAGATGGAATTCATAGAATACAAAACGAAGAGAAGGTTGTGGGGGAAATCTCAGTATGCTCAGCCAATGTTTCGGCGGAAGAACTTGTCTTTATCTGTGCAGTGCTCTGTAGGTATTCAGAGTTGCTGCTAAAATATTTTGAGTCGAATAGTTTTGCGGCCTCCTGGAGGTGAATGATGTTTTCTTCATTGTACTCGTGCTTGCTTCACAAGAGTACAAATATTCTGTGTTTGCACGTGCCTTACTTTAGGAACCAGCGCACACTTGCACATGCTCTGCTGCCAAACTTACACCGGCAACACAGACCACGAAAGAGAGCCTGCGTGCAAGCGAAAGAACAAAGGAATGCCAGTCTGTTGGTAAGTAAAAAAAATATAAATAAAGCAAGCAGTTTGTTGAGCTAAAGTATTCCGGTACTTTATAGATGTCTGTACAGCTTTAAGGAAAATAATGCCAGCCCAAAGAAGATTGACACAGGAGAGTGGGATTACCAGAGCAAAGAGGTTGTTGTCTTTCGTGTCATCATCCCAGTTGTCTGTGTGCGTCTGCTTTTGGCTGGTGTTATCTTCCTTGACGCAATGCACAAACTAGCCCAACAACGTGTTTTATTTGTATAACTGCACAACTGTACGCAGTAATAATTGTTTTACACTGTGGCAGTTACACAGGTACCTTTGGTCCTGAATGTGCTGGTTTCGGCCGTGACCCAAACTGATCCGCGTGCCCTCCAGGAGGCTGCAGCAGAGAAATTTGTCTGCAACCAAGCCAATAAGCACACTGAGGCACTCTTGCTATCGCCTGCCAGCTTCAGGTCTCGTGGTGCCTGAACACCACTGCCGACCATTGCCTCAGCTACTCAACTGACACCGCTGTCCCCAATTGACTCGGTGCCTGTGCCACTACAGCTTGAGGAATCTTTCTGCGACTGGCAGGAAGATGATGATGAGGAAGAACAGCCGGCAGAGCACGACACGACGTACAGTCTTTGTCAAAAGTATCCAGGCTGCACGTTTTTTTTCTCAGTCGTATATAACAGTGAGCAAGAGTGGGCACGGGAACAGTGACATCGGCATACCTCCAATGCTTCGCTTCTTTACCTTGCAGGCCGTGCTGGCGCTCGCCATATCAACTTCGCCGGCTGCAGGCATTTTACTCGACGTTTTTCCATAGAGAAAGATATTGGTAAAGAGCGGACACTCGGCGAAATCTGGCCCCAGGAAATGACGCGAAATCCTCCTCCTCCAATAGATAATCTGCCGCCTCCAGGATGGCGCCACCAGTTTCTAAACGCGCGCGCGCGCGCGGGCGGGTAGCCGGCGCGGCGGCTCAGACCCATCCGAGCAGCAGACAACGGAGCATCGTGGGGGCAGTTTTGTGCGCGTGAAAGCGTGCGGCGTATTTGTTCGTGCGGACAGACCGCAATTTTTTTCGTCTCTCTTGCCCTTCGACGAAGAACTCCGCCTGTTTATGACGGCGGCAAGGTGAGAAATGTTTATTTGTGGAAGTACGCTGTATTGCATGCAAATTTAGGCGGCCGCGCCGGCCGCCGTTGCCTGTCTGCAGTTCGTGAAGCGGCGCGCTCGCTCTGTGGCCAGCCGGCTGTTCTTCACGGCTTTCTTGCAGTTTGTGACGACGTCAAGGAAGGAATGTTTTGTTTTTGCAGAAGTACGCTACATTTCAAGCACTTCATGCAAAATTACGCTCCATTTCGAGCACTCTAGCTTAGTACGCCGGCGCAGTTGTGAAGGGCGCGCGCACGCTGTGTCATGCTACGCCGTGGGCGGGAGCGGCGGGAGGAATGATGCTGCATGATGCAGCCTCGCCGGTCGGTGCGTAGAAACAAAAAAAACCTGCCCACGGCCTGTGGCCCGACGCGCTGTGCCTAGCGGTTAGTTTTGCTTGGTTTCGCGCTTTCTCGGGACGTCACGTTTTTGTATGGCCCCCGTCAATATGTAACTTCTTTCGGGTGACATTTGTCGGTGTAAGGTTAAAATGTGCTTTTTTGAAAGTGGGCGAACGGCGAAGACGACCGTTCTCGCGCTGCAAGTACGGGACCGTAGTTTTCAAGACTGGTGGAAAAAAAAAGACGCACGAAAAGCTCAAAAACCTTACTCTTGTAGTACGTATGTATGTACTACTTGTGAAAGACTCAGTTATCTGCGCTCGTGAAAACGCACATTTCACCCGTGCATTGACAACACAGGAATGCGCTTTTGAAAACCGGCAAAAAAAGGCAACGCGTCGGGCTTTCTAAACTCTAAAGAGCTTGAAAACCAAGAACTGTTGCGCCGATAGTTTAATTTTCTATGCTTCTTAAAAAATACGTTGCACCCGTGTATTTCTCAGTGCTCCTAACACATTGTGTGCTTCTGGTTCGTAGTCCGCCGTGTTGTGGCCGTCTTTGTACGAAATATTCTCGAACAAACCGCGTACTCTGCTGTCCACCTAGGTTTTAGAAGGTAGACAATAACGTCAGGGAATGTAGAAATGCTTGCAAAAACTTAATTGGTATCTGCCGTGTAGTAGGGTATGTGTATTGTACTTTGCCCAACGACGTTCAGCACGCGAGGTTCGCAAGAACATGTTGACTCCGCTCGTAATTTCTTTCCCTCGCCGCTTTCGCACCTTTTCACTGTTTACAGAGTTACAATAAGGAGACTGAGAATGACCACACTTGCGAATTTTTCAGGTGATGCCACCCGTCGGCAACACCTGCTGTGTGCCGTGGTGCCGAAACAGGATCACCTTGAGCAGGAGGCCAGGAACCATCTTCTTCCGCATCCCACGGCTTTGTTTATGTTGCACAAAATAAATGTTCTCATTTCACACAACACCTGGTGTCTTTTGTGGAGTGCTATTATTTGGCAAAGGCTGTGATGCAGCTGCGTTCACGGCTTGTCAAAAGCACTCGAAATCTATTTAATTATACGCTGCCAATGGCGCAGCGGGGCGCGGAGTATGCTAACATTCAAACCGCGCGCCCCTGAAACCGGAACCGGAAGTCGCCCCAGGCAGCGAGGCGCAGCGCATGCAGACATTCAAACTGCGCGCGCCTGAAACCGAAACCGGACGTTATGAGACTCCAGCCGCTTGGTGCGCTGCAGTCAAATGGGCCGCTGGGCCCTATGGGAGTGTCCGCTCTTTACCAATATGTTTATGACGGCGAAGATTTCTCTATGGTTTTTCCTTGGTATGGTGGTTGCAAGATCTGGGCTTCGTTTGACGGACAACTTCAGCTTTCCACCCGGCCAGGCTTTCCTGCTCATCGAATCCCTCGTCTACACCCGTCCAGCGTCATCGACGATGGCATCACCACCCACACCGGATTTAAAGAGACGACACCATGGAGGAAGAAAAACTAGGAGGGACAATGACGTCACAATTTTGAAGCCTAGTCATAAAAAATATAATGGAAAGCATCATGGGAAATAGGCCCTCACGTGACAAGGCAGTGGTAGCTCTTAGCTGGATTTCGGTTTCGGTTTCGCTCTCTCGCTGTACGAGCAACTAGGCGACCATCTGCTTGCGTTCACTGACGGCTCCGTGGTGAGCGCAAACTGCTCGCTCGCCGCAGCGGCCACCATCCCCGAGCGACGCGTGCGCTGACTGCGGCGCAGTGGAGACACTTGGAGCACATGCTCCTTCGCTGTGCCGCTTCTGCAGTGCCGCGTCGCGAGATTCTCGCGGCCTGCAGGGCGCTGGGAATCATCCCGGACAGTCTCGAAGCGCTCCTGTGGCCGCGCGGCACTGCGCGGACCCGTGATATTCTAGCCTCTATACCCGTGACAGCACAGTGGTGAGCCTCTGTGCGTTCATCGAACAGGCGGGCTTGACTTCCCGCTCGCTCTTCGCCAGGTAGTGCACGCGTGACACGAACGCTCCGTGGGTGCTACCTCCGACGGTATACGCGGCCGGGCGCCCCACCCCGGCCGCTAGTGCAGTATGCCGCGCGCGCGATTAGTCCGAGACAGGACGCTACGAGCGCGCGGCTATGTATACATACAGTTTACTTCTTTTTGTAAGTGATTGTGCGCAGTGGCCGGGAGACCCCGCGCAGGGGCAGACGTAAAGCCGCCGGCACTCTCTCTCGACAGCGAGAGAGAGAGAAATACTTCACTGCTGAATTTCACGTCGGAACCGCCTATGTGCGCGCGCGTATTCGGCACGACTTGTGCCTTGAGAATAGCGGAGAACGGAGGGCCCATGGGCGGGACGAAGTCCGCCTGCCCGAGAAATAGAATCTTGCTCAGCGCGCCGGAGCGCTCGTTCAACGCGTCCGTCCGCCGTGAGCGCTCTGGAAGCCGCTGCGCCCTTTTTCTAGAGGCTCGTTACTTCGCCTACTCTCGAGTTCTCCGCTCATAGCATGCGCTGAAATAAACGCTCCGTATGCGTGTATAACGACGAAAGGAATTCCTCTCCATTCTCTTTATGAACCACAGTTGAACAGTGACGAGGTCGCGGCCGCACCCTTTGATGAAAAGTTTACCCGCAGTTTTCTACAGTGCACCCAAAAACTCAAGAGTGTAATCAACAGAGACGCAGAGCCTGCAGACAACCTCGAGCTCGGTACGCATTCCGCCAAAGCGCTGCGCTGCGCTACTTCGGAGCACGGATGTTCACTAAAAAGCACCGCTGGCTGGCAGTCTGGTAACTGTGGAGGAGGGCCTATTTCCCATGAGTCAGTGCGCAAAAGGGCCCTCGGCAGCGGCGTCAGAGGAGGATGGCTTGCAAAGGCTGAGCGCCCTCCCTCCTAGTTTTTTTACCTCCATGGACGACACGCTGGCTTTCCCTTCAGTGGGCACGGGAACAGTGACATCGGTATACCTCCAATGCTTCGCTTCTTTACCGTGCAGGCCGTGCTGGCGCTCGCCATATCAACTTCGCCGGCTGCAGGCATTGACTCGACGTTTTTCCCTGGTATGGTGGTTGCAAGATCTGGGCTTCGTTTCACCGACAACTTCAGCTTTCCACCCGGCCAGGCTTTCCTGCTCATCGAATCCCTCGTCCACACCCGTCCAGCGTCATCGACGATGGCATCACCACCCACACCGGATTTAAAGCGACGACACGCTGGCTTTCCCTTCAGTGGGCACGGGAACAGTGACATCGGCATACCTCCAATGCTTCGCTTCTTTACCGTGCAGGTTTGTACGCACTATTCTTTGCACGCTAGAAAATGCGACGATCGCTGTTTACTTCTGTTCCCGTGCCCGCGGGTGTGCTTTGATGTTGCTTGTGAATGCTTTTCAATGATTTCTCTGCTTTTGCGCTCTGGCGACATTGAATCTAACCCGGGTCCTATGACTCGCTCCCTTGACATAGACAACCTGCCAGACAATCCGTCTGAACAAATGAAAGTTATGTTTAAGCTGCTTAAGGATGTACATTCTCGTACGTTGCAAAGCTCTAAAGATCAGGCCGAATTAGCAGCTGATATTAACGACATTAGGAGTAGTCAGAAGAACATTGAATCAAAGTTAGCTGGCATGCACAAGAGGCTTGATGAACTCGAGGAAAAGGGAAAGAAAATCGACGACATGGATCAGGAGCTCTCATCTTTAAAGAAATGTGTAGAAGACCAACGTACTCGAAATGATTTGCTGCAGTCTCGCCTTGATGAAGCCGAAGATAGATCCTGACGTGAAAATCTAATATTTAGAGGTATACCCGATAAGGAAGAGACTTGGGCAGACACTGAATCTAAACTCCTGGAAGCCTTGACTAAGATTGTCGAAGTATGCCCCTCGAGTTCAATTCAACGTGCACATCGCCTGGGCGTTTTTTCAGATCAGAAGTGTCCACCAATCATAGCTAAATTTTCTGACACTAAAATGAAAGATAAGATATTAACCCTTCGTAACCAATTTAAAACGGATAACATTACAATCAGTGAAGATTTCTCACCGGCTACGCGCCAGTCTCGGAAAAAACTTTTTGAATTCGGAAATATTCACGCTCGCCCTCGCTCTTTTAAGATACGCTATAACAAGCTGCATATCAATAAAAATGCTTCATGTATAACCCTACCAAGGACACTGTTGAAGAAATCGTGGCACGTGGCGAATCGTCTAGATTGGATTCTGTGGCTGGATCTTCCGCTTCACCGTAGGGAATCGCGAGGGGTAGTGTACAGTTGCCATCGTCGATATCTGTTCTCTATACTAACGTCAGGAGCCTACTTAACAAGCATACTTCTTTATCTTCTGCCATAGACACATGCTCAGCTGACATTATAGCGCTAACCGAAACCTGGCTCCCAACGCATGTATCGGATTCCGAAATCTTCCAAAACGCTCATCGCTACTCGGTATATCGTTTAGCCGAACGTGGCGGCGGTGCTTTACTTGCTATTTCTAAAGACATTCCATCTTCATGTATCCAAGTCTTCAGCGAATTATAACTAATATTTGCGTCAATAGTGATAGGTCATCTTAAACTGATTATTGGCGTCTGTTACCGTTCTCCTTCTTATTCGTCTACATTCACTAACGAACTTCACGATGCTATCAATCTTGTTCGCGCACGATTTCCTTCATCACCATCTTTTTTTACTTGGGGACTTTAATTTTCCAACTATTTCATGGACTGCTCAGCCGCCTTCTTCATCTTCCCCTTCGTATCAAGCTAAAGAATTCTTAGAACTATGCACCATGTTTTCGCTAACTCAGTTAGTAACAAAAGCCACAAGGACAGTAAATAACGCTTCGAACACTCTTGATCTAATTCTAGCAACTAATCCAGAGTTAGCTACTGATATAACATATCTTGTAGGCATCAGTGATCACGTTCTGCTCAATTTTTGCATTAATATATCACGTCCAAAACCGAGCAAAATAAAAAAAAATCATTCTAGATTACAAACGCGCCAACTTTGCCGCTATTAACAATGAACTGGGCATGTTTGTTGATTATTTTATTGCTAACTCTGACTACTACTCTGTCGAAGAAAATTGGATATCATTCAAAACGAAGGTTCACGAAGTAACTGATAAGTATATTCCTAAGCGCATCATCACCTCTAATCCACAAGCACCTTGGCACAACTCTCACATCAAATGATTATATAACAAAAAGAAACGTTCAAACCGCCGCGCGAAGCTTTCACCATCTAACGCGTGATGGGCGAAGTACAAGTCTGCTTCCGACGCTTACGTCAACGCGATTAAACGAACAAAGAATACCTTTTTGTCTGCCACATTACCAGCTATTTTGAAAACGAGTGTTAAGAAATTCTGGCGCGTTATACAACCTGAGAACGACCCATTAATTAGACTACAAGATGCCTCCGGTAACCTTATCCCCAGTAATCTTTGTGCTTCCGTGCTGAATAACACATTCGTTGAAAGCTTTTCCTCCGTTTCAAGCGTTAATTTGCCTCACATACAGTACCACAGGTTCCCGACAATATCACCTATAACTATCGATCCACCTGACAAAGCCAAATTAATTGAATCTTTGAAAAATGATTCTTCACCTGGTTCTGATGCGATTAGCGCTAAATTTCTAAAAAATACTTGTGCTTATAGTTCAGTTATACTAACCAAACTTTTTCAACAGTCACTCGACACAGCAAGCCTTCCTAACGACTGGAAAATTGGGAAGGTGGTTCCACTTCACAAGTCCGGTGGTAAGCACTCCCCTCAAAACTTTCGTCCCATTTCGCTCACTAGCACATGCTGCAAATTACTACAACATATCATTTTCAAGCATGTCGTTACCTTTCTCGATGAGAATTCATTTTTCGCACCTGCGCAACATGGTTTTCGTCAAACATACTCGTGTGAAACTCAATTACTTGCCTTTACTGATAAGCTATACCCCATACTTGACACGCATCTTGTGCTGACTGCATTTTCTTGGATTTTTCCAAAGCTTTTGTTAAAGTATGTCATAAATTGCTGCTACATAAATTGAGCCATCTTAATCTCAATCCTAACGTCTTCGACTGGATTAAATCTTTCCTTCTTAACCGTTGGCAATTTGTGCATGCTAATAACTAGAGGCCGGATTTTCAGGCACTAAAAAGCCCGTTTTAGGCGCCATAAATAGGCGGCTAAAATTGCAATTTAGGCACCTAACGGAGAAAAATAGGCACTATAAACTTTAAACAAATGTGCACACAGTTCCGAACTTCAGCGCGCAATATCTGCCGTAAAATAAAACAAAAACACAGCAGGAATGATTTGGGACCTTAAGCAAGGTGTGAACATTAGAAGCCGTTTTTTAAGGCTGTCGCGCAACGTTTCGTACAATACACATGCTTCAAAAGAGCAAAAGGGACGGTTACCAACCCTTTTAAAACACTTTGGTATACATCGAAACAAACAATTCGCTTGTGTACAAAAGTAGAAACAATGAACACCTTAACTGGAGGCCATGTATTTAGAAATTGATTGAAACATTTTCAATTCAAAGCATCTGACAAATGAGTCCACTCTTCGCTCACACAGGAATTGAACTTATTTATTGCAGGCATGCACGATGCTTCAACATTAATAAATATGTTTTCATTTGTGTAAACAGTGGTTTATAGTTTGTGGCTTCGCGTGTCTGGAGCCACGCGACTATCAAATGGTGCTTGCCATTAGAAGGGTCTGGAACCCATAAATACGAGATGCTAGAAAATGTCACACACTGCTGCTTGATGCGGAATATGCCGAAAAGAATCGTAGTTCTGCACGGGCCTACGTACACCCAGGTGGATCCATGGCAAAATAAACATCAACCAAATAGAAATCACTGTTAAAGCTATGGAAGCAGTAGCAGACAAGCACCTTCTTCAGGTTGATGGACTCAAATTTATGCCTCTTATCAGTAAGAACAAGCTTGTATGCTGAAAAGGAACGCTCAACATCAATGGATGTTACAGGAGCGTGCCTGTACTTAGGAACATTTGATGGCTTTACACTGTTCGGTATCATAGAATGTTCACCGGTATAAGTACTCCTGAAATTTGCTTGAGGACTGAGAGCACTTCGTTTATATCCAAGACGGACTGCAACTTTGCGCGGATTTTCTAGGCAACTTCTCCGTGAGAAGAGCAGCGATTCGTTGCTGCCACGATAAAATGGCAGAAAATAGGAAAAAGGTTGCTTCGATATTCTCGGCTGAAGTGGTTGTTCTTGTGTACACAGCCGGCGTAGGTGCTGTGTTCACCACAGCCAACTGACGAGGTCATCTAATGTTGTCACGTGTGTGTTCTACTCAGAACCGAAATCGATTCGAAAGCAAACAGAATCTGAAAGCAAAACCACAGCGTATTTCAGGCCCCTTTTCTGTAAAATAGGACATTTTAGGCACCGACGTCGGAAATAGGCATTTATAGGCACTGACACCCGAAATAGGCATTTATAGGCACTATAAAAAGAGTATTAAGCATATTGTAAACACCTAATTCGTGCTCATATGTAATAATGGTGCGCCTACGCAGAGTTGAAAAAAATAGGCATTTGCCTAAAATCCGGTCTCTACTAATAACACTAATTCACCGATTGCTAACGTACTATCTGGTGTTCCACAGGGATCGGTCGTTAGACCACTCCTATTCTTAATCTATATTAATGACCTTCCTTCTGCCATGTCTTCCAAAATTCACCTTTTTGCTGACGATTGTGTAATATTTCGGGAAATAAATAACGTTAATGATACTGACACTCTCCAGTCAGACCTCAATTTTGTGTCAGACTGGTGCACTACATGGAATAATGAATTAAACATTAATAAATGTAAAGCTTTGCGTGTTTCCCGTGCACCTAACGCTCTTCCTTCATATTATCTTAACGGCACTCCTCTTGATTGGGTAAAAACATACAAGTACCTAGGTATTCACATCACTCAAAATTTAACATGGTCTATTCATATTGACTACGTTATTAATAATGCTAACCGCATGTTAGAGTACTTACGTCCCAATTTCTCAGCCGCTCCCTCATCTCTTAAGCTTATACTCTATAAAACACTTATACGTCCTAAACTAGAATACGCAGCATCAATATGGGACCCTACACATGGTAACCTTGTATATTCCTTGGAACTAGTTCAAAATAATTCCGTTCGCTTCATTCTTTCAAATTACAACCGTACGGCAATCATCACAGCCATGAAATCTAACGTGTCACTCCCACCGTTACAATCTCGCCGTAAAATTGGTCGCCTAACACTGTTTCACAAGCTATATCATCACGTTACGCTTCACGACTATTTCATATCACCCCCAGAATACAATTCACGCCGCATCGATCACCGCCACAAGGTTGGCATCCTAACATGCCACACCAAATCTTCTTTTCAGTCATATCTTCCTCGCACATCTGTGGAATGGAACCGCCTTCCCCCCGATATTGCAGCCATTGCAGATAACAAAACCTTTCACGACGCAATAGCTAACATTGTTTATTCTGAAAGAAGTTGATCATGTGTTATATCTGTTTCCACTGTGTTATGTACATTGATTTTATGTTATTTACGCTTTGTGAATGTTGTTTGTTTTAATCTGGAGAAAACTTATTTTCTATTACCTGTTTTCACTGTGTTATATTCATTGTTCTTTATCCTAATTAACCCACTCCCCTCTGTAATGCCTTTGGCCCTGAGGGTACAATAAATAAAAAAAAACTATTATTCCAGCCTTGAAGGTCGAAATCTCTGTATGGTAAGAATAGCCCCTGTTCTTACCTTCAAAAAACTTTTTTATCTTTGGGGAAGCCGTGCGGTCTCTGTTATACGAATAAGAAGCAAACCATGGAGCCTGGTCTGGATACTTTGGCAAAGACTGTACATGCCATCGTTTAGTGACACCTTCAGCAGGTATGCAAACAGTGCCGCTGCTAACCCAAACTACGAGGGGGTACCCAAAAGAAACCGGACTTATTTTTGTTTGAACTTATTTCTTCACATTTTAAGCACAGACCTTCAATCTCCTTCAAAGTATTCCCCACTTGCAATGATACGCTTGTCGAATCTTTCATTCCATTTTTCAAAACATTGTTTAAATTCATCTTTTGTGATGCTTCACAGTGCCTCCGTCGTTTTTTTCTTCACCTCAGCAACATCAGCGAAACGCTTTCCATTCACCTATTTTTTCATTCTAGGAAACAAAGAAAGTAGCACGGGGCAAGGTCGGGAGAGTATGAAGGTTGAGGAATAGGGGTCATGTCATTTTTGGTCCAAAATTGTCGTAGAGACAGGGCGGTGTGAGCAGGGGCATTGCCATGATGGAAAAACCAGTCACCCGACCGCCACAAATCTGGCCGCTTCCACCGCACACTGTTGCCCAATCTTTTCAAAACATCCAAGTAGAAAGCCTGGCTAACTGTCTGACCCTGCGGAACAAATTCTCAATGGACGACTCCTCTCACGTCGAAAAAACAAATCAGCATTGTTTTGAGGTTTGGTTTAACCTGACGAGCTTTCTTGAGGCGAGGTGAATTTGAAGTTTTCCATTGGCATGATTGTTGCTTTGATTCAGGATTCGATTCAGGAACACTTGAGTTGTCCCCATAGCATCGTCCTTGTACGTCTTTCTTAATATTTCAAGAGTTTCCATTCAACTTTTTCCGAGCAAAAATCGTAATTTCACCGGCGCACGCTGTTCACGAAAATCAGCCATTGCAAAAACGACGTTCACACAAAACAGTCGTCACTCTAAAACTCTGCCTAAGCTAGTCTGACCTCCTTCAACGACGGCACTCGGCTTACTGACTCTGGAATGTTCGTTCTATGCGCTCCTAGTGGCAAAACGCGGTACCACAGAAGCGTTGCCGAGCAAAAAATTTAGTCCGGTTTCTTTTGGGTACCCCCTCGTATATCACCTGCTCAGGCAGTCAGAGTATGCTTGTAGTTAACATAAAGGAGCACTACCTTCTATACAAAATCACATTAGCCATTAGATCTCACTGCATTTGACGATATATTATATTGCCAACTGAACACGAGGCCTGCACTAAGACTGAGACCTCCAACAAGACTTCTGATGTGGTGCTGAATGCAGCACGTTACACTGAGGAATTATGCAGAGTGTTCTCATGACATATTCATGAGCTGAAGCGTTTGTTAATACTCAAGACAGATAACGTGACGTGCTTAGAAGCGCAACATGCCTGGTAGCCTCTTTCCCACTCTTGACGAGTCTTCCTGATCGGCATTGCGAAATAAGCAAAGGCTTATTTTCATGTATTAGTTCCCTTTAGTGTTAAACACCATGACCTACTCTCAGCTTTCATGACTGCGATAAAGGAGATATAAGTCCATACCAAGTTATATGTACATAAGAAAGCCTAGGTGAGCGAAAGGAATGTGCTGCGAAATGAAATGTAGTGTATTTTATTTGCAGTGAACAAGGAATGGATGTCCAGGCACCCGTCCACACTGACCGGAAGTTTATTGTATTTGAGAGCTGTCTGAGAGAGTTCATGAGCATGTGTCGCGTGTGCAGCCAAGTGTGCTGTTGTGACTTCATTGTAAGGGGCACCCTACTGATTTATTTATTTATTTATTTAGAACATACTGCAGGCCTACAGTAGGCCCAAGCAGGAGGGGCGAATACATAATATATGCAAAAAAGAACAGGTTTAGCAAAATTGAAAAATGTTAAATACAAGTTGTCACACAAAATACAGCAATAAATACAAGGCTCAGATGCAAAATACAAAAAGTAAACGTAGAAATAAATGGCTCTCAAATTAAATGCTGTGAAGAAAACATAGAGTCAAAAGAATCAGCTCTGGTTAAGAGATCTGGCGGACACCTGTTCCACTCCTCAATGGTGCGTGGAAAAAATGAGTATTTAAAGGCGTTAATCCTAGCACTGTAAGGGGTTAATGATTGTGTATGATGATTTCGTGTTTGGCGCGTAGTGTTAGGTTTGAGGAAGGGGTCTGCATTCATAGACAGTTTATGGTTTTTTAGTAAGAAAAGTAGTTTCAGTCTTTGAATTTTCCGCCGCAGCTGTAATGTTTCAATACCGTGAGTTCGCATGAGGGTCGTTGGTGAGTCAGTTACACGATACTTTGAAAAAATAAAACGGACGGCTTTGCGTTGAATCATTTCAAGGGCCTCGATGTTACGTTTAGTGTAGGGATCCCAGACGGTGCACGCATATTCTAGTAATGGTCTTATTATCGAAAAGTAGGTTAATTTTTTAAGTTCAGGTGGGGCAAGTTTTAGTTTATGTCTAAGAAAGCAGAGTTTACGAAATGCTGAGGAGCATACGTTTGATACATGTTTATTCCAGCTAAGGTTTTTTGTTATTGTAACTCCTAGATACTTGTACTCGCTCACTTCGGTCAGAAGGTGAGATGAAATATTATAAGGAAATGAGAAGGAAGCCTTTTTGTTAGTTATCGTCATGTATACTGTTTTCTCTAAATTTAGCTTCATGTCCTATTTATTACACCATGTATGTATGTTCTGAAGATTGGAGTTTAGTAAAACTTGATCATCTTGGCTAGTAATTTGGTGAAATAAAACGCAGTCATCTGCAAATAATCTAATTTCAACAGGGGTAGTTATAACGTTAATAATGTCATTGATATATATTAAAAAGAGGAGAGGTCCGAGGACGCTTCCCTGTGGGACGCCTGAAGTGACCGGCAGGTGGTTTGAATAGCAATCATCAATACAAACAAATTGTGTGCGGTGAGAAAGGTATGAGGAAATCCAACGAATTATGAAATTAGGGAGACCAATAAGTTCAAGTTTGTAAATTAGTTTGGCATGAGAAATAACATCAAAGGCTTTGCTGAAGTCTAAAAATATAACATCCATTTGACCAGCGCTATTTAGTACACTTGCAAAAGCATGAATGACAGAAGTTAGCTGAGTGACAGTGGAAAAGCCTTTTCGAAACCCGTGCTGATGGGAGGTAAGTACCTTGTTATCGTTTAGAAATGTAGTAATGTAGTTAGCTATGATATGCTCAGCAAGTTTGCAACATGTGGAAGTTATTGATATGGGACGATAATTAGCAATCAAGGCAGGATCACCCTTTTTCAGCACGGGCACAATCCGCGCTTTCCTCCAGTCGGAGGGAATGTTTCCTGTTTCAAATGATTTGCGGAAAATAACAACCAGGAACTCTGTGATGGCTTCTGCATAACGGCGCAAAAAAAAAAAAATATTTGGTATCCCGTCAGGTCCAGCGGACGCTTTAGGTGTGAGGTTAAGTAGCATGGAGAATACGCCAGATGAAGAAACAATGTCGGGGGTCGAGTTGGGAGACATGGTACTGGGTTGAACAAATAAACTATGATGGGAAAACACACTCTGAAAATACTTATTGAATGCCTCAGAGATTTGCGATTTATCAGCAAGCTGCACACCTTGACATGAAATGCGCGTAATTGCTTTTTTCTTTTTCGATAAAAATTTCCAGAACTTATCTGGTGAGTCACGAAGAAAATTTGGCAGGCTATGCTGAAAGTAATTTTGTTTAGCCTGGCGCAAAGCGCTTGTGAAGTTAGCCTGATGTATTTTAACTATATTTCGACAGGCACCCCCACGCTTCAGACGTTTGATTTTTCTTTTCAAATGTATTATTTCTCGCGTGATCCAAGGAGTTTTTTTACACGTTTTCTTTGTTCTATTAGGAATGTAGTTATCAATGCAGTACGTACAGATTTCTTTAAATTTATTCCAGAGCTCATCAACATTAGTTCCTCGAAACATGTCAAGGTGTAAGCTGAAGTAGTCTAACACACTTTCATCATTAGCTCTGGAGAAGTTTTTCACGGAAATAATTTTTGCAGGTTCACTGTCGACATATTGTTGAATGGGACAAGTAAAAACCACCATGCAGTGATCAGATAACCCAGTTTCAACTGAAACAGTAAAACGTTCTGTTTCTTGGCTGAGAAAGACGAGGTCGAGAATAGATGCAGCTTCACCGTGTATGCGCGTTGGGTGCTTAACTCCCTGTTGCAAATTATGAGTCAGCATAATATCACACATGTATGAGGCATTTATGTCATTGTTTGTACTAGGGAAGGGACTATTCCAGTCAATATTTTGGAGATTAAAATCACCGACAAGGTATATTTTATCACGGCGAAATTTAGACATGTGATCGGCCAGATCACATAAATATTGAGGTGGTGAATCAGGTGGTCTGTATACAGCAAAAAGCACGAACGATCTACCCCCGTACGACAGTTTTAAAGTCACACTTTCATGGTTAGCTATTTGCTGCAACGAGTGTGCCTCTGTGTTTTGATTCACCAGGACCGCTACTCCCCCTCCACGTGTTGCTCTATCACGGCGAAAAACTTGATAAGAGCGGGGGAAAACAGTTTCATCATCAATATCATCTCTCAGCCAAGTCTCAGTTATAACTACGGCGTGTGGATTGTGAATCAACAAGATAGCCTCCAAAGCCTCCGATTTATTTACAATACTACGTGCATTGATATTAAGTAAGCGAAATTCCTTAACACGAGGTTGAGAATGTCAGTCTCTGCTTTGATAACTGTTTTTATCACCGAGTTGAACTCTGCTGTTATCGCTGTCATCCCAGGTGTAAAGCATTTTTTCGATTCGCAGCTTGTCATTTATCAAGGTAACTTTTTTTCCTTCATCCCTTTCTGTTTTCGCGCTGTCCCACAGTAATTTACGCTTCCTAAGTGTGTTTCGTGAATAATCGTTCTGTATTGAAACATTACTGCCTTTTAGTTTCGAGCAGTTTTTAAAGAGTTCTTGCTTTTCGTTATAGTCCTGGAAGAACACAATTACAGGGCGGTTTGTTGCCTTTTTGCCCAGCCTGTGTATTCTGCCCACAGAACTGCAAGATACATTAAGCTTTTCTGCAAAAACTTCAGTTAGAACCTTCTTTTTCAAGTCAGCCTCAGATTCCCCGGGTTCCTCTTTTACTCCAAAAACAATAAGGTTTGAGCGGCGGCTCCTGTCTTCTAAATCAGTTATTTTCGCCTGGAGTTCATATAATGTTTGTTCTAGAGTGTCAATCCTGTTTATCTGCTTCTCCAAGGCTGTAAACCTTAGTCTCATATCATTCATGAGTTTTTCCATATTGCTCTGTTGCTCTCTCAAAGCAGTTACTTCAGTGGCTAGGCCTTTTTGCCCTTTAAGTAATTCTTTCAGCATTTCACTAGTATCCGGACCGGGATTAGTTTCAACGTCTCCACATAGGAGCAGTTTGCACATACAAAAAGCATTGTAGGCAATTTCAACGAACTGCTGTGGGCACGGCAGGACCAGAAGACAGCGGCAATCACTTTTAACAGAACAGTAATCGGTACTAACCTGCACAAGGCAGAAGAGAAGCTTGTGAGATCACATGCCTACGCTGGTTCCGCCGCGCCCACTGAAGACAAATTCTTGTTGACGTTCTTTTAAAGGCGATTCGGACAAGGTCACGTGGTGGATAGGTGGCGTTTCAGGCTTGATGTCACGCGGGAATGGACAATCAAAAGGAAGAGGCTCCAAAGGTGACGGTGCAGCCAGAGAACACGTGTCGGTTGCTGATCCATTTACTGCAGTCGTTGATGCGGCAGAACTGGGCAAGAAAACCTGCACAAGGCAGAAGAGAAGCTTGTGAGACCACATGCCTACGCTGGTTCCGCCGCGCCCACTGAAGACAAATTCTTGTTGACGTTCTTTTAAAGGCGATTCGGACAAGGTCACGTGGTGGATAGGTGGCGTTTCAGGCTTGATGTCACGCGGGAATGGACAATCAAAAGGTAGAGGCTCCAAAGGTGACGGTGCAGCCAGAGAACACGTGTCGGTTGCTGATCCATTTACTGCAGTCGTTGATGCGGCAGAACTGGGCAAGAAAACCTGCACAAGGCAGAAGAGAAGCTTCTGAGACCACATGCCTACGCTGGTTCCGCCGCGCCCACTCTGCACAAGGCAGGGTGCTTGTCCGTAAGGCCACCACTTAAAGTAGAGAAGCCAGCCACTTCTAGGTGGTAACCCAGCTGGCAACCTTTTCTTGGCTGCTGAAATCCTGTTTCCCGGATGTCCAGTGGCGGCAATGTGCAAGTGATATCACATCGCACTTTCTGCAATTACTAGCGGGGATTCCTTCTGCCAGCTATCAGTGAGGTCTGGGTTTTTTCCCACTTAGGCGCTTTCAAATTTAAGCAGTGTCACAAGCACCCCCGTCTGTAAACTGGCATTGCAAAGGGCGATATGTTGTTGTATATGCATAATGGAAACTTCACCTGTTAAGAAAATGTGCCAGCAAATGAACACAACAGCGCATGAACATAAGTAACACACGTATTATAGCAAATCTCTATGCCTGTCTTTTTTACAGACTACATGCAAACAGGCATGCATGCACCTACACTGCTCTAACTGCGGGATCGAAATATGGAGCATGTGATAAATGTAAATATTAATGATATATTGATGTTACGAAATACCTTTTAATAAATTGATTACTTTTGTATTTTGTAAATAGTGTAGAAAGCTCTCCCCTGTCCTTTCTTGCTGTCGCTCCCCTCTATACTTCTCCTCCCTTTCCTCTCCTTTTCCCTTTAATTTCTGCCGGCTCCAGCTTGTGTGCTTAGACATTAGATAGCAATTGCCGTGGCCGGCAGCACTCTTTTCGTCAGCTTCTTTTCTTTTTTTAAAAATGAACCACAACTACATGGGAGGACACTAGAATGTTTCATTTTGCATGCAGCTGTTTGAGCAACGGCAGGCCTTGCTGCTGGTTGACCTAAATGGTGTGGCGGTGGACCTAGCAGGCGATGGGCGGAGGGATTCACTGGGCTACAGTGCCAAATACTTAACATACAGTGTGCTGGCCATGCAGCTTGGGCGCATTATTGATACGGCACAAGTGCAGGTTGGGGAGGTGAGTTTTTTGATATCTCCTCTTTCAAGCAGTGAGATGAACCAGTACAGTAAGCTTATTGCACCCCTTTATGGAGTCACCTGCGGTCCCGAACAGTGTGCCTATGGAAAAGCAGGGGCTCATCAAGTACTTGGATGCACTTCAGGAGAAGGGCATCGCCGTAAATTCTCTAACCACAGGTACTGTTACAGTTGCTGCTTGGTAGCATGAAGAAAAAACTGAAAATCATGCGATAGCACCAATATTGGGAGTCTAGTTAACCATATCCATAGAAGCGACAGTGAATTCGCTAAGCTTCACAGGTTAAACTTGCAGTAAGCCATTCACACTTTAGAGAATTCGGAGTTATATCTATATCCACTTTGGAGACGCACTGTTTCGTAGTGGCTTGGGCCACTTGCTAGCCAGTTTGAATTTTGTGAATGGCGTGAACTTTAACCTTAAATATGCCAACCTCAACTACAGACAGTGGCATAGGATAAAACTGATTTAACTTCTGCCGCTGCCTTTTTGTTTTCTGGCATGAGAAAATGCTAAATTGAAATAAGAACTCTCAGGTGCTGAAACTAACGGCTCTTGGTTTTCTTAATACAGACCGAAGCTTATTGATTAACCCAAAGTTCATGGAGTGAACGTCTACATTTCCAGACCGACATCCTGGTGTGAGGAGCTACTGAAGAGTCAGCAGGCCACAGATGACACACTGGTTTGATGTTTGGCATGTTGCCAAAGGTGAGTTGTAGTGTGCGGTCTCTTGGGTGTAGACGTCAAGACATTTTTATAAATGTGATAATCCCATGCATTCTAGGCCTCAAGAAGAAGCTGTGGGCTTTGAGCAAGAAGTACCCCATCATTGCAGAGTGGGTGCAGCGCATAGTGAATCACTTATACTGGGTAGCTGACGCCGGTGAAGGCAACGGGGTCCTCGTGGTCATGTGGAGAAGTTTCCTCAACCACATCTGCAACGTCCACGAGGGCCATGATGGACCCTACCGCAAGTGTATGCACGGCCCCATGGGGGACAGGCACTGGATGAAGCCAAGTAAGTGACGCAAAAAGCTTCGTACTGAACATTGTTTTTATTTTTTATGCTTCTGATGAACAGCTTGCAATGAAACAAAAAAAAAGCAATGAAAAAGGAGATACCCGACTGCGGGCCGCACTCTATGACAAAAAGAATTTGCATGCGTTGCGCACTGCATCAAGAGTAGGGTTTAGATTTTTCGGTTTTCTTTCCTGAAAATTCGGCACACCTTTTTCCGCAATTACTGCACTAATATTGTGTGATCAAAGGACAATTAATGCACCAATCTTGCGTGATCAAGAGTCACTCGAAGTTTGTCTCTGTATTCTTGCCAGCATTCACAGTTTATACCAGTAATTAACATGTAAATGGTAGTACTTGGAGCTGTAGTACTCTGAGCTAGATGTGCAGCATCTATACTTTATGGAGAAATATGCATGCCAAGTTTTATATTTATTTTTTGTAGCCTCGGAAGCCTTCATGAGCCTCAAAGCACTAAAAGTCTGCTCCGCTGCTACGCGACCTTCACCAGCTCTCTCCAGAGTTTCAGACGTTCTCATTGGAGTCCTTCAACAGCGTGCTCATCTGGTTCGCTCCTAAGGCCAATGCTTTCTCACCGGATATGATGCAGGCAAGGTACAGGGTCGTCCACTTTTAGTTAGAACGCGCTAGCGCGTGGCCGCACTCTTCAGAGGGCCACCGCATGCGACACAGTCGCTCATTGCAGCAAAGTGGCGCAGGAGAAGGTTTACCTGGACATGGTGCTTCGCGTCATCTGCCACTTCGCTTCGTTGCGCAGCCGTTTCGGACGCAGTGACCCTCCAAAGAGCACGGCCATGCGCTAGCGCATTCCAACTAAGAGTGGACGACCCTGTACATACAGCTCTGACAGGTGGTTTGCAATCGTATAATCTCCTTAATACTTCTTAGGACCCAGCTCGCTGTCATACACTTCAATGAGAACACTTACAGAGAAAAAGCTGAAACCAAGGAAGGAGAGAAGCAGTGGAAGGTGAAGTCTTCCAAAGCAAGGAAAGGGCATTTCACAGTATCCCCCCTTGAAAGAGAAGCTCACTTTGTAGGGTCTGCTCGCGGGCAGGTCAAATCTCGCGCCGCTCACCGCGGGTAGCCTCGAACCCTTTCTCCCGAATGGCGGGGCGGGGGGAGCGAGGCTAGGAGGAAGCCTTTTTAAGGCGCGACCACGAAGATGTCCAAGGAGTATCTGTTCTCGCTTCGGCGAGCGCGGCTTCGGCCGCTTATCTGTTTTTTGAGCAGCGTCCGCTCCGGCGGACGCAGTTGTTGCTGCGACGCGCGTCTTTCCTTTCCTCTCTCTCCTTCCTCTGATTTTTTAACTCTCCTCTATCTGCACGTGGCAGCGGTGGTGGCTTGGCTCGAGCCAGTAGCAGGCCCGTGCAATTTCCTTTTCATCCTTCTCTCTGTCACAACAACAACAACAAGGCTAGCTCTCTCTTGGACCAGCCCTGCCAGAGGACCACCTGACCCCGCTGCCCAACGACGACGACCGGCCCCCCCGATGTGAGATTAAACCTTTTCATACAAAGACCTGCCTCGAGTCACTGCCTGTGCGTCCCCGCGCAGAGGAATTGCCCACAAATAATGGCGCCCAGCGTGCGGCTTTAATTAACACCTTGTGGACAATTTTTCTGCCGATTTTGGGACGTGCAGCCGGACTCGTGGCAGGCCCTCTTTGTTCAGGGTCACGCCGGACCGCTAGGGTTAAGGAGCGGGTCAGGCGGAATGTTCGCGGGGTAGCGACTTGTGTAGTGTTGTAAATTTGTTAGGGGTTTTGTGTTATTTATGTAGTTTTCGGGCGTTTTCTGTTGTGTATCTCCGTGTGTTTGTAGATAGATTGTTGTGTATATGAATGTTCTTGTTGCCATGAGCAGTTAGCCGGTGCGGCCGGACAGTTAGCGCGAACTATGCCTCCCAGAAAGGATGTTTCAGCCACGGCTTTGGATGGCGGGGCAGCCGGTAGTGAGACGGCCGACGCGGCGGCCGTAATGGGGCAGGTGACTCAGATGTTTGCCGCATTAGCCCGTCAGCTCGGTTCGGTGGCTGGCGCCAGCCAGGCCGCAGCATCGGTAGCATCGGCGACAACATCGCGCCCGCGGATAAATATGGAGGTCCCCTCCTTTTCCGGGTACACGGACGCGAAATCAGTCAACGAGTTTTTACTACAACTCGACGACTACCAGACGGCTCTGGGCGCCCCAGATGACGTAATGCTAAGGCAGGTCCTGCCTGTAGCACTCGTCGAGAGCGCGGCGCGATGGAGGCGCTGCCAGCCGACTTTCCAGTCGATGGCGGACTTCAAAGACCGTTTCCGCGCCGAGTTCTTGCCGCCTGATTATGAGCGCCGGATGCTGGAGGAGCTCGCGTTGCGCACCCAACACCCAGAGGAAAGCCTCCTCGAGTACGTACGCCCAATGCAAGAGCTGTACAAGAGGGCAGATCCAACGGCAACCGACCGAGATAAGGTTGCGCGTGTGATCAGGCAGTGCCATCCACGCTTCAAGCCGTATCTGCGGGGCCGCAGTTTTACAAACCTCGACGCCCTAGCGCAGGAGGTCAAGACCGTGCAGGTGGATTTACTGGCCGAACTGCGCTAGCAGCCGCCCCCCAGGCCGGCCGAATCGCTGGAACCGGGATGCGCATGGGATGGAGGCCGAGAATGCGCGATGAGGGGTCAGCGCGCCGAGGTAATGGCCGTGGAAAGGCAGGCGGAACCCCCTGTTGTCCCTCGCGCGCTGGACCCGTACGCATTCGAGCAGCGGCGTCGTGCCGGCCTCACAGGCCGCGCGCCGAGCGAGCGTCAGGAAGGCGCGGAGAAAAGGGAGAGTCGTCCCCAACCGCTTCGTGGAACGTGTGGGGTTTAATTGGGGGGGATAAATCCGTATTCCCCGCTTAAGCGCGGCTGACTCAGTTCAAAGCCGCGCGGACCCCACCCCGTGGTCGCGTACGCTACTGAGCGCACGCCGACCACGGCGGGCCGTGCTCTACGGGAACAAAGGAACGGCCCACTGGCTGACACAAACAAGGCATTTATTGCTATAGCAACAATAACGCCAGCTAGCAACAAAATACACTGAGGAATCTAGGATGTCCGACTCACCAGCACGGCTACGAGCGAACGTCCGCCCACGGTAGGGCAAAGGGAACTCCGAGATCGAGCGGGACGGGCTCGGCGGGAGTAAGTTCCGACCGAGGGGGCGCCCGTCGACGAAGAGCGAAGCTGCGAGCGAAACGTCTGCTCGCTTCCCGATGCCGAGGGAGAAGACCCCCCGTAGCTCCCCGCGAGCGCGCAGCAAAACGCCATCCGTGGCGCTGGTGTCGCTGCGACGCGAGCGCCCTCCCCTGTTAGTGGAAAGTCACCGAACCGAGAGGAGTGCTTTGCGGAGGAGCTAACCACAGGGAACTAGCGCGTTGAGGGAAAGCGAACGCAGGGGACGAAAGCGTCCCCACATCCCCCCAACCTTAAATAGACCCACGCGCCTGCAAGTTACATGCTATGGAGGAGTCTCCTGGTCTTCATGCACTTGAGGCAGGTCGTGCAGCGGAGGTCACGCCGACAGGGTGCACGCAGTCTTCCGCGGTATTCCGAAGGCGGCGTGAAGGTCTCCGCTGGGACGACTCGCATGGCCCGCGGGCTAAGTGCCCGCAGGCCCGCGAAGAGGAGGGCCGGTTGACCACTGCAGGCCAAGATTCCGCAGTAGTCGCCAGGGCAACAGCAGCCAGACGTGGCTGCTGTCTGGTCTCGCCACGGCTGCCCCGGATGGATGCGGCGAACAGGATACAGGCCGCTCCGTCGCAGCAGGCGGCAGCGAGACGATGTGCACAGGACAGCAAGCCGCAGTGGCTCCAGATCTGTAAAATTTCCGAAACACACTCCGCATGCCTTTAACGTAGGTCACGGGAGGGGAAACGGTGTACACAAGGGCCTGGTGACTCAATGCTCCACTCGCTAGCAAAATGTGTCGGGCGGCTGTACAACGCAAAGTTCGAGTGAACAAAGCCCTTTCTTGAGTTGAACGAGAATGCTCGGTTCATGCGAGGTTAAAAAAAACGGGTGGGCCAGCAAAGTGCGCCCCCTCTCAATACCACGGTCCGGTGGTCGTGTCACTTTTGACAAGGTGCAGGCAGCTATGAATAGCCTTAGGCCTCACTACCACTGTGAAGGTCGACGACCCCCAACAAAAGAAAGACCCGAAACGGGTTTCGTGCGCGCAGCCGCGAGGAGACATCAGCGTTGTGGGGTGGTCCTCCCCGCTCAC
The DNA here is from genome assembly GCF_055824585.1 of Amblyomma mixtum. Lineage (NCBI taxonomy): Eukaryota > Metazoa > Arthropoda > Arachnida > Ixodida > Ixodidae > Amblyomma > Amblyomma mixtum. The sequence continues at coordinate 145,760,990 of NC_143021.1, forward strand.
TGCACGAAGCAGCTGCTAAGTGATCGGCGCCCACCGTATCGGACGGTGTCGGAACGCCCGGTGCCGAGCTGCAATACCAGCGAGCTCGTTAAGGCACCCGTGGCCCCAGGCCACCCGGCTCCCAGAGCCGCGACTCCCAGAGTCGAAAAAGAGACAGCGAGAAAATATATACAGAAAACTCGGACCACCCACGCGGCTTCCGTACTCACTCGCTTCGGGCTCGGCAACTCCGCGGGCGCTAGGCCTCGCGCTCCCTCGATGCGGACCAAGTGGTTCTTGAAGAAACTCCAGGAAGAAAACTTCACAAAAAAACATGCTGAGCATGTCGAAAAGTTCAAACATGCTGCAGCGCAATACACCTCGCACTCAAGAAAGCATGCCGCAGGTCCTAGCGATCAAAATTCACTCTAGGCCTAGCACTTGTCAAGTCCGGACAAAGAGCGTTCCTCGAACCGAACAGACTGTCGTCCAATGTTCCAAGAGCAGGCCCCACGTTGGGCGCCAGATGTGGGGTTTAATTGGGGGGGGGATAAATCCGTATTCCCCGCTTAAGCGCGGCTGACTCAGTTCAAAGCCGCACGGACCCCACCCCGTGGTCGCGTACGCTACTGAGCGCACGCCGACCACGGCGGGCCGTGCTCTACGGGAACAAAGGAACGACCCACTGGCTGACACAAACAAGGCATTTATTGCTATAGCAACAATAACGCCAGCTAGCAACAAAATACACTGAGGAATCTAGGATGTCCGACTCACCAGCACGGCTACGAGCGAACGTCCGCCCACGGTAGGGCAAAGGGAACTCCGAGATCGAGCGGGACGGGCTCGGCGGGAGTAAGTTCCGACCGAGGGGGCGCCCGTCGACGAAGAGCGAAGCTGCGAGCGAAACGTCTGCTCGCTTCCCGATGCCGAGGGAGAAGACCCCCCGTAGCTCCCCGCGAGCGCGCAGCAAAACGCCATCCGTGGCGCTGGTGTCGCTGCGACGCGAGCGCCCTCCGCTGTTAGTGGAAAGTCACCGAACCGAGAGGAGTGCTTTGCGGAGGAGCTAACCACAGGGAACTAGCGCGTTGAGGGAAAGCGAACGCAGGGGACGAAAGCGTCCCCACAAACGAGAGGTCCTCCGTCCACACGGCGGGTGAACGACCGGCTTTGCTGGAATTACAACCAGCCGGGCCACATGGCACGCGAGTGCCAAGCTAGGCGTATGCAGGGAAACGCCAGACGCTGGCGGTGATGTCTGGTGGCACCGGCCTTTCACCGTCAGCGGGGGAATTTCATGGTTGTCAAGGCGCTAGTCAGGAAAAGAACTCCCGCGCCGGTGACGGGGAGGCCTTTGTCCCGCTCGCCTGTAGAGCTCAGGGAGTCGTTCCGTGCTCAAGCCCATTTATGCTAGTGCAGTTAGCGGGTCGATGCTACTCTGCACTCGTAGACACGGGCTCAACGCTGTCACTGGTCGGTGACGAGGTGTACGAGGCCTGCCGGATAGGTAACATCCGTGTCAGACCGGCCGAAACCCCGTTAAGCTTAGCAGCTGGGGCGGCAAACGCAAAGGGAGCAGTGCGTCTTACGATGCGCTTTGACGGCAGAAAGCGGAGACATCGCTTCGTCTATCTGCCTGGCTTGTCGATATCAGTAATTCTGGGAAGGGATTTTCTCTCGAGCGAAGGCATTGTGCTCGACATTGGGGAGAATGGCTATCGTTACAGCCAGCTCGCCCCCCTCATTCCCTTCGAAAGCGCATCCTTGCCCGGCTGTCCTGCACAAAAGGTGGGTGTCCACACCTCTTCGACAGAAAGGCAGGGGAGCTCCCTCGAGATGCTGAGAGACGGTGGCCCGTTAGAAGCGATTATTGCGTCTTTCTCAGGACCCAGTAGTCAGCGCCGAAGGCTCGCGGAAACTTTACTCCCGTTTTCGGATTGCTTCACGGAGAAACCGGGCAGAACCGACCTGCTTCAGCACGAGATTCAGACGGATGATACGCGCCCTTTCAGGTGTAACCCGAGGCCGTTAAGTGCGCATAAGAGGCAGCTTCTCGACTGTGCCCTTGACGAGATGATTGACACCGGTGCGGTGAGACCCTCACAAAGTCCCTGGGCGTCACCAGCGGTTCTAGCGCCGAAGAAAGATGGATCAGTCAGGCTGTGTGTTGATTATCGTAAGCTCAACTCACTGACGCCTACGGTTGCGTACCCTTCTCAGTCGATCGAGGCTGTGATGTACGCGTTAGGGAACGCGAGGTTCTTCACAGTCCTAGATGCAAGCAGAGGGTACCTGCAGATTGAGGTGGCCGAAGGTGACATTGAGAAAACCGCATTCACCTGCCACCGCGGGCTCTTCGAATTTACTAGACTCCCGTTTGGTTTGTCTAACGCCCCGAGCACGTTCATGCGACTGATGGACATCGTGCTGGGCGATGCAAGGTTCAACTACGCCATGGCGTACCTCGACGACGTTGTGATATTCTCACAGTCGTTCGAGGAGCACCTCATTCACCTGAATTCCGTTCTCGATAGAATGAGACGTGCCGGTCTAACCATCAATCCAAAGAAAGTGCAGTTGGCATCGAAGAGAGTGAACCTCTTGGGCTTTGTCGTGGATGATGGCACACTGAGACCGAATGATGACAAACTGCAGGCAATTCTGAGCAACCCCTGCCCCATGGATGTGAAAAGCTTGCAGAGGTTTTTGGGGATGGTTGCGTTCTACAGGCAATTCATCCCGCGCTGTTCGGAGCTTGCAAGGCCGCTGAACCTGCTGTTGCGTAAAGGCTCGAAGTGGGTCTGGGGCAAGGAACAGAGTGACGCATTTGTTGCCTTGGCTCGCGCGATAGCGAATACCGCTAGTCTGCGCCTCCCCGACCTGAACAAGCAGTTTGTCTTGCAGACAGACGCTAGTGACTACGGTGTTGGAGCTGTTTTGTTACAGGAACACGAGGGCAAACTGCGCCCTGTCGCGTTCGCTAGTCGCACGCTCACATCGGCGGAGCGGAATTACTCCGTGACCGAAAAGGAATGCCTGACGATCATGTTCGCATTGTCGAACTTCGACATGTACCTAGACGGAGCGGTCTTCACCGTGCAGACAGATCATCAGGCATTGTCTTGGTTAAAGAGGCTCAAGAACCCCGCAGGCAGACTCGCGAGATGGGCGCTGACGTTGCAACGTTACGCGTACGCCATCGAGTACCGCCGGGGCAGCTTGAACAAGGTGACCGATGCTTTATCGCGCGCACCGTGGAATGCTGGCGGAAGCGCTTCAGAGGCGCAGCCCAGCTTTGTAAAAAGCGGCGTCACCGCTGTTGGAGAGGAGGAGAGGGCGGACGGGAGTGTCGCGCCCGGTTTGGAGAAAGAGGAGACGGACAAAGGTCCCGCACGGTGCTGTGACGGAAGGGAAACACAGCAGCTCGTGGCGGCGACCGCTCGCCTGCCTAGGAGCGAGGCAGAAAGAAATCTGTCTTGGGGAGTAGCGGTCAGTAGAGAAGAGCTGATCGAGGCCCAGAAAGCAGACGGTCTTTGCCAGCGGGTGCTGAAGGAGCTTGCGAGCAGCGCAGCTTGCACCGGGAACGCTGAGGGCAAGTACGACGCGTATCTGCTGGGCGATGATGGCTTGCTGCTCCGCTATATTCCCCAACTCGACGAGGAAGAGGCGATAGCATCCCCTTTCCGAGTCGTGGTCCCGAGAAGGTTGCGGAAACGGTTCCTGCAGTACTTCCATGACTCAGCGCTGGCAGGCCATGGCAGCGGCAGTAAGACTTACGACAAGTTATGCCGTGTCGCGACCTGGCCAGGCATGAGAAAGGATGTGCTGGGATACGCCCGTACCTGCCCGGTATGCCAGGTAGCCAAGCCTCGGGCGGGCAAGCCCGCTGGCATGATGAAGGCGGTAGTTAGCAACTACCCGTGGCAAGTGGTCGCGTGCGATATCATGGGACCCCTCCCTCGGTCCGCGCGCGGAAACCAATTCATCCTGGTAATAACGGACCACTATTCCAAGTGGGTTGAGGTTTTCCCCCTTAGGAAGCTTGTGTCGGAACGAATTTGGGAAAAACTGTTGGAGACTCACTCGTTTCGGTTTCCCTTCCGACCTGATTACAGACAATGCTTCTTATTTCACAAGCAAAGTCTTTGTAGACTCTTGTCGGGCGCTTCAAATCTGCCACAGGAGAACGAGTCCCTACCACGCTCAGAGCAACATAACCGAGCGGGTGAATCGAAATCTGAAGAGCATGCTGGTCGCGACGACCGAGCAGCACAGAGATTGGGACGCGCGGCTGTCCGAACTGGCGTTCGCTACAAGGACAACCGTGAACAGGTCAGTGGGTATTACACCCGCTTACTTGAATTTTGGGAGAGAGATCGCTTTTCCGCTAGAGAATGCCCTACTCGACGCGGCGGGGCCTGCGCCCCCTCCGCTTTCGCAGTACGCGGCAAGGCTCCGGCAGCGCGTGGAGGCAGCGCAGCGAGCAGCCCGCGAAAACCTCGATGTTGCGCGCATGGAGCAGGCGGATCAGTACAACAAAGGTCGCCGTCACGTCGTTCTCAACACGGGCGATTTAGTACTAAAGAGAACGCACCCACTTAGTAACGCAGCGCGCGGTTTTGCCGCGTCGCTAGCGCACAAGTGGGCTGGGCCGTACGAAGTTACGGCACGGACTACGCCGCTCACCTACCAGCTGCGGTTGTTTACAAACGGCGAAACCGCCGGTCCGGTGCATGTCGCTGATTTGAAGGCTTTCCACCTTCGCAAGGACGATGACTGCGAAGCGGTGGAAAATCAGCGCGATGCGGCGATCTCACCCCCGGGAGGACGAGCAGGTAGCGGTGCGGTTCGCAACCGACGCTACAACCTGAGGACCAGGGAGCACCCGTGTCTCTCGATTAATAATCACTCGCCATGCTCTCGCCCTCTCAGTATGTCTTCTAGGAAGCTCCAGCGGACCGACGCCCGTGGCTCGGACTCCAGAAGGCAAGGCAGACCACCGTCGAACGGTGACCGCCATCAAGGCGCGCCACCCGGCTGGCGGCAGGAGCCGCGCGAGTAGCGCAGGTTCCACGGCCGCGGTGGCCCCCACCGCCAGCCAAACCACGTGCCTAACTACTGGAGAGCACCTCCCAGTGGTGCAGGCCAACGCAAGGGCGCCAGGGATCATCAAGCGCAGGGCACCCTTCAGCACCCAGCCGGCGCTTCGGCCGCCGAGCAGCCGTAACCCAGGGGGTCCAGGAGCCATCGGCCGCTTGTACAACGACGAGGAGCGGGCCGGCCTGTGCTCGCTTTGCGGCACACTTGTCGTGCACCGGCTCCGCCATGAGGCCGGTGCGTTGCATACCTGGCATAACGGCGACTGCAGCACTTTTCCCCGCCGCTGCGCCACTGCAGAGGGTCAGCCCGGAGGAGGCGGCCCTCCGCATCCTCCAGTCCAGCCGCCCAGACCTGCTGTCCCCGGCGGCTGAGGAGCTTTGGAGGGCGCTGCCGGCAGGGCCCCCAGTGGAGCCAGGCGCCTAGCTCCCCCAGGCGGCTCGTGAGGAGCCCATCCAGCTAGCGGTGAGCGGCCCCCCGGTGAGCACCCCTCCCCCCTGCGACGACTCCATGGATAACGACCCGGACCCGGAGGTCATCGAACGCCTACTGGCGGACCCCGGGACGGACGTTTGAGGGGGGGGAGATGTAGGGTCTGCTCGCGGGCAGGTCAAATCTCGCGCCGCTCACCGCGGGTAGCCTCGAACCCTTTCTCCCGAATGGCGGGGCGGGGGGGAGCGAGGCTAGAAGGAAGCCTTTTTAAGGCGCGACCACGAAGGCTAGCTCTCTCTTGGACCAGCCCTACCAGAGGACCACCTGACCCCGCTGCCCAACGACGACGACCGGCCCCCCCCCCCGATGTGAGATTAAACCTTTTCATACAGAGACCTGCCTCGAGTCACTGCCTGTGCGTCCCCGCACAGAGGAATCGCCCACAACTTATGGTAAGTGGTCATTAAACCTGTGGGAAACTCAATGTCCACTTTGAAAATGCAGTGCAAAAAACAGTGTCATGCTAATGAGCAATTTTTATTGGCTGAACGTGGCTGTATCTGCTCCAGAAATCAAACCCTTCATTTCTAGGCTGTTGAATAAAAGCAGCTGCTAAGTCCACTAACTTTAACTAAAGGGCAAGGATCAAAACAAGCTAGAATAGAATACTGCAGTGTATAAATGTTGTACAGGGGATTGTGATGTGAAACAGCAAGGATACTGTAATTGGAACATGTTCGTAGACACTAGCGCAACGGCCGTAGGCCAAAGAAGAAGAGCACAAAAGGAAGGGCGGAAAGGACAAACAGCGCTGTGTTCGTCCCTGCTATGCACCAGAAACTGAGAGCCCTGTTTTATTGATAAGGAGATAAATAAATAAATGCACTATATCTCCTTGCAGATTACGTCGATGTCTTGCTGCAAAGCTCAGTATCCCACTGCAAGGAACATTCGTACAGGGAAAGCTTCGACAGTTACCAGACCCTGCCGACTAATTCTATGTCCAGTGTCTATGAAAGGCCAGCAAAGGAAGATCTAATTATATCACATCGTTGCCGTTTCAAAACCCCAGAAGCTGAGTGCAATACCTGGGCACTCTTCACGTGGCACAAATTACGCAGCCTCTCACTGTTTGACCGAGCAGAGCTGCTGACCCGACGAACCGCAGCGGTGGCCTAGTGTTGAGCATCCTTGCATGCGGGAGGTGCTGGGTTCGATCCCCAGTGCTGCCTTGTATCCATCGATGATACAATGGGTACATGCTTTCCCCTGGTTTGGTTCTCGGCTTCTAATAAGGTGAAACACTTGGGAAATGGGTCTTTGACCCCACCTTGAAAAGTTGAAAATATATTGTGCTATGGTGTTCTCTGATCCATAGATGCTCTTGCGCCATAAGAATCTATAATCATCAATCTGTTGACCTGGCGAAGGCACTGACCATTGCTTGTCAACACAAAACAGGAGATGCTGAGGTGTGACAGCTTGCAAGAGGGTGTATATACATGTGGGCAGCTGCCATGACAGAGGCTGAAATAAAGTGTTGTGAAAGCCAATAGTTATGTTGCTATGTGCCACTGAGAACACAGCTGAACAAGACCAGCCACTCCGTCTTGTGAATGATTTATACATACTACAACTCTAGCTATACCTAGCTGCAAATGAGTTGAAAGTAATTTCACAGTTAAAACCAAGTACAAAATAAATCTTGGTTCCTTCATCTTTCCTGATAAAATAAGATCAGTTTAGGGGCAACCGCTCACAGTCGTAGCTAAGTGGTTTTGATACAGGGATGTCGCACACCAGGAAGCGGGCGGAATCAAACCCTGGCCACATTTCCACGAGGGCGAAGATCAAAGATGCTGCTCCTCAACTGCAATCGAAACATAAGTCACAGCGTCAGCACTCACACCGGCTTACAAAGCATACAATGCCCGTCCTGCGACAGGCTTGAAATATTTTGGCACCATATATGAATGAAATGCCATTCCTCCCACATTTATATATGGCACAAAGCAGGCAAGAATCCTGATGAAGAAAATGAGTTTTTTTATACTGGGGCAACTTAAAAATAAAGGGCACTGACATGCAGGCACAGTGATAAAATTCAGAGGTCAGTATACAGAGAAGCGACGTTCACCTTGAACTAAACGGCAGGGTGTCGAACCCTACGTAGCTGGCAGATGGGAATATGCCCCTAATGCGAGCGACGATGGAGGCTGGCAGCACCACTCTGTTCCCTATGCTCAGCGTGCCCCAGATCCAGCGCGTGAAGAGCCGGTAGGCTACGTAGCGGTATTGTCTACAAAGAACAAGTGTTACGGCAGGGCATAAAGCCACGTTTTTTTTGCGTGACACTTCACTGCTACGTACCTATTCAAATCGTCGTCCCCCTCGCCGTCAACACTGTTCAAGAATTCTAAGAATACAGCCCGCAGCACCTGCGGGGTGCAGCACAGACTGTCGAACGCAGGGTGCTCGGTGATGTAGCCGTCTTCAGGTACGGACACACTGGCGGCAAAACGCGCGGCATGCCGCTGGCGGCGCCACCCGCGCCGCGAAAAGGACGGCCACACTCGGCGGCAAAGAGTATGCGCGAAAGAGCTGCCGCGCAAAGCTCCCTTTATGCCAAACAGGTCGAGGTCCGTGATTCTGCAGGAACGCGCGCGCGGCACCGCCGCCGCCGCTGGCATGTAACTTTGCTAGGAGCCAAGAGGTGGCGACACAGACGCTCCCCACGTGACAAAGCCGGGCGCCCCTCATTGGTCTCCCCTCTCCGCGGCACGCGGCAAGCCGCCGAAAATGGCTCCTCGACCCATTCGCTGTGCAGCAGATAAACCCGCCGCCGCGGCAGGTGGCGTGCTGCGCGCGTTTTGGCGCCAGTGTGTCCGTACCTTTTCTGCTCGTTCACTGCCTCTGGCTCGCCACGGCAACACAGTAAGTCGTCGTTTCCTCGCAACGGCCGCAACTGCACCTGCTGATACACAATATGACGAAGAGCCTAGGTGCGTCCGCCCTATCCTCTCGTGCACCGTTTGCGTTAAGTGGACATGAAACAGGTCTTCGTGAAATAGAGCTGCGATATCTGTTATCTACCTTGGCGCATGAAATAGAAGTTTATGACAGACGATGCAAATATAATCACCCCCGCAGGGGCGTCTGATTCATGCAGACGTTGGTGATTTGCGACACCACGGGTACCTGAGCATTCGCAGGGACATCCCAGCAGGGGCATGATGGTGAGCAGTGCGCCACCACGGACCCGAGCACCCGCGCCTAGCCGTGCGTGGCATCGCCGTGCCCGGGGAAAAACGGGATCCTGGTGGTTGAGCCGATGCCGAGCGTTTGGACCTTTAAGGCCCCTCGGCGGAGGCAACACACCACTTTGGCCCCAGCTTCCTGTAGACGGCACCTCCGGCCTGACCCGACCGGGGGAAATCGGCAGTCGCTTTTTCCTGTTCTCTCCAGCAGTCGTCCTTTCCTGTTCTCCTCTCCATCTTTCACTTTCCTATCTCTTCCTTACAACTCTCCTGTCTCCTCCTCTCTTCCTGGTTGTTTTTCACTTTTCACAGGCGGCTAGGGTTAACCTTGTGTGGCCAACTACCCTGAGTTGCGTCATATTTGGTTAACGTTTAGGTGTACAGCTGGCGTGTCCAGGACTTGCTTTGAAGTTCCTGTCCCGTCCCCTTGTTGGGCTCCATGGTGGGTGGCTGGCACCATGATTGAAAAACTTGAATTTTTTATGGCTCCCCCCTCCCCTTTCCAAACCTGATCGCTCTCTCAAGAGAGGGCGGAACGATGCAGATCATTTTTTTCCAAAAAAGAACGGTCAGTTTTCCCAAATATCATGTCATCCATACTGAAGTACAAAATAAGCAAGCAAGAATCCTGTCTCCCTTCCTAGTGTCAAAGTGTTTGACAGAAGCCTTGGGCATTGGCTACAAGGTATAAAAATGACCAGCGGTGACTTACTGCTCGAACTGCAAGACAACGTCCAGCACTCAAAACTCGTAAACATTGTGTCTGTTGGCGATATTCCTGTATACGCGACTTCACACCGAACTTTGACCACTGTCCGGGGCGTAATATCCGAAAATTATTTTGTCCACATCACTGAAAAAGAGATGCTCGAAGGTCTGAGTGACCAAGACGTCACAGACGTTCGCCAAATCAAGATCCGGAGGGATAATAAGGAAATAGACACAAAGCCCATGATCCCCACGTTCAACACCAGCACACTCCCCGACACAATCGAAGTAGGATATCTGAAAGTTAACATAAGACCATACATACCCAACCCTCGCCGATATTTCAACTGTCAAAGGTTCGGCCACGGCTCACAAAGTTGCCGCGGTCGGAAAACGTGCTCGAAATGCGCCTCGAAGGATCATTCTAATCAATGTGACGCCTCCCCGCACTGCGAAAACTGTGAAGGAGACCATGCAGCATACTTCAGGGCGTGTCCGTCCTGAAAAAAAGAAAAAGATATAATCACCGTAAAGACAAAGGAAACCATTTCATTTAAAGAAGCGAGAAGGCATTTTGCACTCACCAACTCATTCTCATTCACAACAAAACCCAACTTCGCCGATGTGGTGCGTGGGCGCGGCGCACCACACCAGGCTTCGGCACCCGTCCAGGTCACACGCAGTGAGCCTGTGGCGGGGCGATCCGCGCCCCAAGGTGGAGCAGCTAACGCTACTCCGCCTACTCCAAGTCAGGCTGCGCAGACCCCCGGGTCGGCGGGCCTCAAGACCTCTTCCCAAAGGTCGAGGTCAAACTCGAACGTGAACGTGCCTCCTGCACGTTCGTCCAGCGCCTCCCCATCGGAGAGTCGGCGGAGCTCCCTGGATGGGTCAAATAAAGACGGGCCCCGAGTCACGGGACCATAAACAACTTGATCTAGTTTTTTCACTCGATAGAAACACAAAAATAAGATGGCTTTCATAATACAATGTAACTGTAGAGGACTTCTAAGCAATTACAGTGACGTAAAAGACATACTAGGAACACACGCTCCCGTAGCCTTATGTCTACAAGAAACAAATTTAGGTCCCCCCAAAAATAACTTTCTTAAGAATTACAGTTTTCCGCCGCGATCGAGAGCAGGCGACCAGGTTGTCGGGAGGCGTAGCCATCATAGTGGATGGATGGAAAACTTTATTAAGCAAGCGAGTTTGGACCGTGCAAGGTCTCAGGGCCACCGCACAGACCTCACATTACGCGCCATGTGCCCAGGCCACGTAGGGCCATGGCACTGGCACCCCGGTTCACACAGCGCAGTTGCGTCTCCGAGTCCTGCGACGCAAGGAGGGCCTCCCACTCCTACCATGTACCGATGGCGGGCTGTCCCTGCGGGGGAGGATCGGCAGGGCAGCCGAAGAGGATGTGGTCCAGGGCGGCGTGCGATTCTCCTCAGAGAGTGCACTCTGGGGAAACATGGCGGAAGTAGGATAGACGCTGAGGGGTAGGAAGAGTTCGGGTCTGGAGTCGCCTCCAGAGGATTTGTTGGGAGTGGGATAGGCGGGGGTGGAGAGGGGGATAGAGTCGACGAGCAAGGCGTGCTTGTTGAGTTAGTTCTGAGAACGTGTGTGCCCGCTCCCTGGAGAAATCCCGGCTGGGGTCGCCATTTGCCCGGCAAATAAGTCCTCGGGCTATGTTATCGGCGGCCTCATTTCCGGGATTGCCAGAGTGAGCCAGCACCCACACGAGCTCAATACGCCTATCGTGATTTAGGGTGCACATTCTCAATATCTGCCACGCGGGGGGATGGACGCGTCCGCGGGCGAAGTTAAGAATGGCTGTTTTGGAATCACTAAGTATATAAGCCGCATTGGTTTGTGCAATGGCTATTGCTATAGCTGCTTCCTGTGCTTCTTCCGGGCTACAAGGGGAGTCTATGAAATGGGTAAATGGGGGGGGGGGGGCTGCTGGATGGTAAGCCACAGCTACTGAACGGTCTGGAGCACACGCGGCGTCCACCCAGCGCATATCCTCTGAAGTGCCATATTCTTTATGGAGAACTTTGGCTCGCGCGACTCGGCGGGATTGATGGTATTCAGGGTGGACATTCTTAGGAAGGGGTTTCAGGATAAGCGCGGTGTGTATGGCGCGAGGGAGAGAGATGAAGTCTGTCGTGTGTGCCGGTATGCGAATTCCCAGAGAATCCAGTGTATCGCCCGATTTCCGTGCGTGCCAGACGAAGGTACTGTGTATAGCGATGTGCATCTATAAGTTCTTGTATAGTGTTGTGCATTCCTAATTTGAAGAGCCTGTTCGTGCTAGTGCTCTTTGGTAGGTTCAGCGCTGCTTTGGTAGCCATGCGGATTAAAGCATTGATCTTGTCTTTATCCGCACAGGAGAGGTTCAGGTAAGGAGTGGCGTAAAGAATGCGGCTAAGCACAAAGGCGTGCAGCACCTTGAGATTGTCTGCTTCGTCTAGACCGGCTCGTGAATGTGAAACCATTCTAAGAAGATGGATGACGGAGTAAGTGGACTGTTTTAGTGCTTTCAGGGTAAGGTTGTTTTTTCCCGTGTCCTGTAAATGCAGGCCGAGAATGCGGAAGGTAGGTGTTTGCGGTATGGGAGTGTCATGCAGGTAGATCGTGATGGTGGAGTTAGGGACGCGCCGCGGGCGGATTATGAGGAGTGCGGACTTTGTGGGGGAGCATTCAAGCCCAATGTTTGCCGCGTGAGTGGCTATAGTTGTGGCAGCTTCCTGAAGGGTCGATTCTATGTCGCCATCCGAGCCGTATGTGGTCCAAACCGTTATATCATGCGCGTAAAGTGTGTGTCCTAAGTGCAGAATGCGGCTGAGAGCCTTGGCCAGGGGGATGAGGGTGAGGTTGAAGAGGAAGGGAGATAACACCGCCCCTTGCGGGGTACCAATGTTACCAAGCGTGAAGGAGGGGGTCTGTATATCATCTATATGCGGTGAGGCTGTGCGACCGTTTAAGAAGGCCCGGATATAGTTGTAGGTCTTAGGCTCTAAATGCAGCTCTTGGATGCCCTGCAGGATGGCGCTGTGCGTAACTTTGTCGAATGCTTTGGTGAGGTCGACTGCCAGGTTTGCTCTGGTGTGATGTAACATGTCATTGAGGATAACGTGTGAAATCTGCAGTAGGGCGTCCTGTGCCGAGAGGTGGGCTCGAAATCCTACCATAGTATGGGGATATAGTTCATGGCATTCCATGTGTTGCGTGAGACGGGTGAGGATGACATGCTCAAAAAGTTTGCCCAAGCACGAAGTCAGCGAAATGGGACGGATAGTGAAAAAAGGTGTCCCGGTTCGAGAGCTTAAACTAAAAACAAGACTCGAAGCTGTCGCAGCCACTCTGGTTGCTCGCAAAACCATTACTGTGTGCTCACTATATATCGACCCTACATACACTACATAGTTAACACTACATGACTTAGAGGACCTTTTAGAGCAGCTACCAGAGCCATACCTGGTAGCTGGAGACTTTAATGCACATTCATGTTTTTGGGGAAGCGAGAAAACTGACGCTAGAGGCCATCTCATAGAGGATTTTATTCTATGCAATGACGTCTGTTTACTGAACTCGAATAAACCCACATACTGCTCCCCAACCTCGGGAAAAATGAGTGCTTTAGATTTGTCTTTTAGTTCACCGTCTGTTTTTAATGATTTTAACTGAAGCGTTTTAAACAATCCATATGAAAGTGATCATCCCCCTGTCGTAATAAGTCTCCCATCCTCGCCAACAGTCGTTCCCACAAAACCACGGTGTTGGAAGCTGCATTTAACTGACTGGCAACTTTTAGTGCAGAAGCCACATTAGAGAAAATAGTTTTAGAAAATATTGGCATCAATGAGATCAATGAAAAATTCACGGATTGTATGAGAACGTCGGCTTCATGTCTCTGCAGTTTTTTTATATTTTGTGTCATAATTAGGGAGGCGCGCCACTCCCTTTGTGTCACGGCGATGGAAGTGGAGGCCGCTGTGCCTTCTGTGGATCCCGGTGGGTCGGCAACGGCCGCCCAGAGGAAGCGCCTGTACGCCACGAGTGACTCCAGCAGCCAGGACACCGTTGTGTACGGTGATGACTCCTCGAAGCGATGACTCCTCGACCGACGATGGGTTCGTACCCGTCGTTAGTAAGAAGGTCAAGCGCAGACTGCGCAGACAAAATGAGTCGACGTCAACGACGTCCTCAAGTACGGATACGGTCATCAGGGCGCGAAGTGCCGAGGCACATACAGCCTTGTTCGTGTCATTGGAGTCTACGGACAACGTGAATCTCCTAAACAGGCAAGCCATCTCCGTGTTTCTTGAGAGTCTCGTACCAGGAGGGATTAAAGACGTTAGAATAAACCCCCACAAGAACATCATTGCCATTGATGTCATGAAGCGAAGCGAGCTAGACAGTTTGGCTGCCATCACCAAACTTGGCTATTTCAGTGTACGTCCTCTTATTCTAAAAGACAGCGGAACCACGGCTGGCGTAATTTACAACGTCGACATCGCCATCCATGACGTCGACTTGCCCATCTTAATCAAGCCGGCAACCAACAGCATTTCCATAATGCAAGTTCAGCGCCTTGGAAGGTCTACATACATCAAGCTGACGTTCAAGGGTGACTGCTTTCCATCATATGTGAAGGTGGGGCACTTTCGTCACCCAGTTCGTCCATTTGTACCTAAGCCGCTACAGTGTAGGAAATGTATGAGGATTGGCCATGTGAGCGGCGTCTGTCACAACTCTATCGTGTGCCCAAGATGCTCTGAGCCACACAGCGGCGACAGTTGCCGCGCGACTGCCTTGATGTGCGTCAACTGTCGTGGCCCTCACGACTCTTCCTCGAAGGACAGCCCTCGCCTTAAGGCCGAGAGGGTGGTACTGAAGCAAATGGTGCGTGACCAATCCACCCACAGAGAAGCCGCTGCAAAGGTGCGACGACGTCGTTCGCGCCGCCGCCGAAGGTCGTTGAAGGAAACAAATACCTTCGAAGAGAAGGAGCATTCATGGAAGTCCTACCTATTGCAGGAGGCATTACCATAAATCTTCTCATGTCCAGGAAATTTGGAGCGCTATAGATCCATTAAGAACGACACAGTGTGGCTCAAAAGCAAACCCCCTGGGCTCCAAACTTTTGACAAAGGCTGTACGTTCGAAACGGTCTAAAGTGCGTAGAGGCGAAAGCGTTTTCCGCACCACTTTGCCTATGTGACACTGGTGACGTCACTACTGGATTAAGTCACACATAACCGATGACGAAGTAATGACAAATTACTAATTAGTGAGTAATTAGTGATGAATGGATAAATACTAATAAACTGCTAATTAATGACTCTTAAGCTTCGCCCTTAGGAGTGGAACGCGACAGCGTGTTGTAACGTTGCCAGGCAGTCCAGAGAATGCCACCACCCGCTCGGCGCGATGCCTTGCCCTTTGAACGCGGTCGGTCGGTCGGTCGGTCGGTCGGTTTATTAAGCCAGAAAAACCATGACTTATTAAGCGAGAAAAACCATGACTTATTAAGCCAGAAAAACGTAAAAAAAAGCGCGATTGGTCACATAAAAACACCTGAAGAACACCTAATGAGCTAAATATAACCACCTTCTCCCTCCCCGAGGAGCTCGGTGGCTGTGCATGTTTTCTTTGATTGCACAAATGCTACCCACAAGCACGGTTAAATCCTCTCAGAGTACAGCAAAGGCGTGAATACAAAGGGTCACCTGTGGTTGAAGCATCCTCAACTCGCGTCAACAAGGGCAGTGCTTCCAGCGTTGATAGAGCAGATGAGTATATAAAGTACGTTTGTCTAACAGTGAAGAGGCGTAATCTCACGTTTACGCTTGTGGGTGCGTATTTGTCTCCATCACGTCGATTTGACGCCGCACGACTGAGTGACCTGATTGCGCTTACACCCGGCCCTTGGATCGTCATGGGTGACTTTAACGCTCACCACACCATGTGGGGAGGCGTTAGAATGAACATTAGGGGACGGAAACTTGTGTCCTTCGCTTCTGACCATGATCTTCAGTGTTTAAACGACGGCTCCCCAACTTATATTCGAGGGACAACTTACAGCAGCTGCCTTGACTTGGCGTTCGTTTCTCGATGCCTTATCAGCGATGTACGGTGGTTTTCGGATATTGAAACCCGCGGCAGTGACCATATCCCTACATATCTGACCATTACTGGCCTTTCCACATGCACCTCTGCCACTCGCATGCGACGCATCGATTGGTCAGTGTTTCAATCACTTATGGAAGATGCATCCAGAGAAGGTTCATCCGCAAGTTTTGAAGGGAAAGTTAAGGAGGCCATGGAGAACGCGACACGGTTATTCACCCCAATTAAAAAGTACACGGAATTCGATATGGAATTGCAGCGCCTGCGATCACTGCGGCGTAGGGCCGAGCGTAGGTACCGACGCACAAAGTCGAGCCTTGACCTCAGAGATGCGAGGCGCATGCAAAAGAAAATTCAGCGCAGAATTCAAGCAGTACAGGCACAACGTTGGAGGTCATTCTGTGAAACGCTTGATCCACGGAAACCGTTGTCACGCATCTGGAATGTAGTTCGTGGCCTTCGAACATCCCCACACCAGCTGCACCCTTTCAAGTCTCTTTCACTCTTCCAACGACGTGGCGAGGTCGAGGTAGCTGAGGATTTCTGCGCTAGGGTAGCAGGACCATCTGCCCCATCTGCGACGCTGCATTGCAGCGATGTTCCTGCTTCTCGAGATTCTCGGATGGACCTTCCCTTCTCCGTGGAGGAACTTGATTCTGCGCTGGCTTGTTGCAGACGATCATCATCGCCGGGACCCGACGGTGTGCCATACACTGCACTTGCAAACCTTGGACAAGAAGCTAGGCGTGTCCTTCTGGAGCATTACAACAAATCTTGGAATGAGAGCACAGTCCCAGACGATTGGAAGTCCAGTCGTCTAGTTCCGCTCCTGAAACCAGGGAAATCGCCTCTTGACCTGACATCATACCGTCCAATTGCGCTGGCTAGTTGTGTTGGCAAAGTACTGGAAAGGATGGTACTTACACGCATTGAGTGGTACCTGGAGCGCTACCGCATATATCCGGATATAATGTCCGGGTTTCGACGTGGACGCTCTTCAATCGACAGCGTGGTCGACCTAGTGTCATCCGTCCAGCGCCAAAAACATTTGAAGCGCTTGACCGCGGCGTTGTTCCTGGATGTAAAGGGCGCATACGACAATGTAACCCACCAGGCTATTTTGGACGCTCTGGAAGCTGCCGAGCTTGGTGGCCGCGTATTCTGCTGGATACGTAGTTATTTATCCAACAGATCTCTCTTTGTGCAGACAGAGGAAGGCCCAACATCTTCTCATTTCACTTCCCGTGGAGTCCCGCAGGGTGGAGTGCTCAGCCCAACGCTGTTCAACCTTACACTTGTCGGGCTTGTCGATATACTACCACAGTCGGCGCAACTCTCAATATATGCGGATGACATCTGTATCTGGGCATCTGGAGTTACGCGCCCACAAGTTCGAGCGAGACTTCAAAAGGCGTCAAGTATTCTTGCTGCCTACCTTCGCCAGCAAGGCCTACAGATTTCAACCGAAAAGTGCTCGCTGGTTGCCTTTACACGAAAGAACATGTCTCCTTATACCGTATGCATAAACGGCACAGCAATACCCTACGTAAAGAGCCATCGGTTTCTGGGAGTAATCATCGACCGAAATCTATCATGGACCCCTCATATCTCATACATGAAAAAGAGACTGACAGCGATTTCTCACGTTCTCGCCTTTCTTGGGGGAAAGTCGTGGGGAGCGTCGGTGCGGTCGATGATGCAGCTCTACAACGCCTTATTCATGGGATTTCTTCGCTACAGCCTCCCTGTACTTGGAAATATTCGAAAAACAAACATAAGAAGTCTGCAGAGCGCTCAAGCTCAAGCTCTCCGCACTTGCCTAGGATTGCCAAAATGTGCCTCTACGGCCGCATCTGTACTTATCGCCCAGGAGCATCCAATCCCTACCCACTTAACAGTTGACGCACTGAGGGCACATTTCCGGCACATTTCCCGGGTTCCCTCTCACCATCTTGCCAGTCTTCCTATTACCAGGCCGCGCACATCGTTTACAGACGTCATTGACGCCAATCCCGCCATTCTGCCGTCCCAGTTTACACCTGCCTCTAGACCGTCCTCGCCACTTTGGAGCCTGCATAATCCCCGTGTGCTTCTTTCGATACCTGGCATCAGGAAGAAGATAGACTTATCGCCGACAGAACTACAACAAGTCACCCTTGAATATTTACATGAGCACCATGCAAACCGGGTGCACGTTTACACCGACGGCTCAGTGAACCCTGTCTCTTCTTCTGGCTCCGTCGTCATACCCGCAAGCACTACAGAAATTAGAGTTAGGACAGGTCACCGCACTTCTTCGACGGGTGCCGAACTCACCGCTCTTCGTGTCGCCATTGAATGCATCAGTCAGCAGCGCCCTCAGCGGTGGTCTATTTTCACCGATTCGAAAGCTGCCCTCCAAGGCTTACAAGCTGCTCTTCGCCGTGGAGCCCATGAACAACTGGTCGCAGAAATTCGACAGCTACATCACTCTGCCATCAACAAAGGACATGACATTATCTATCAATGGCTACCGGGGCACAGCGGCATAGCAGGTAATCACCGCGCGGATGAGGTCGCGCGAACTGCGCACGACGACGGTGATTTTGTATCGATCCCCATTTCGAGATCGGATGCAGCGAGCAGGCTTCGCGCACTTGCGCGGGACATCACGCTTGCCGCGTGGAATTCCGGCCAATTTTGCAATTCCCGTTTACAATCCTTGGACCCAGACCTGAAGCTCCGGCTACCATCAGGCCTACCACGACGAGAAGAAACTTTGCTGTGTCGCCTCTGGCTTGGTGTAGCGTTCACCAATCACTACTCATTCTTAATCGGTATGGCTGATAGTCCTGCATGTTCCATCTGCGGGCAAGACGAGACCATAACCCACATTCTTTGTGACTGCCCTGCCTACACCACCGAAAGGCAGTCTCTCAGCCGTGCGCTGGAGCGCCTAGATACACGCCCTTTCACGGAAATGAAGATTCTCGGCCCCTGGCCGCGGCGGTCGTCGGCGGAGAAGGCCTGCAAGGCACTACTCCGCTTCTTGAGAACTTCTGGCCTGCACGATAGGCTGTGACTTTAACGAACAGTGACGTTTTATAGTGACTTCAATTTTCTGTTACTCTCCTTTCTCTTTCTTTTTTTTATCCCCTCACCCCCTTCCCCCCGTGTAGGGTAGCAAACCGATTATTATTTCGGTTAACCTCCCTGCCTTTCCTCTTCTATATCCTCCTCCTCCTCCTGCTGCAGTTTACATTGTGGCGAGCTAGCTGAGCTTCGCTCAAGCAACAACCGGTCTTGATGTCACTCTCTCATCGTTTTTTCGCCATTCGCGGAGGAGTTCCGGCATAGCTGAACTCACTTTATCCGCTTTCTGTTGTATTGCTTTGTTACAGGGACGAACAGCCTCACAGAACCGGGCAGCGGCAGCATCAATAAAAAAGCCATCTGGATACCCCGACTTTGCAATAGAACCGCATCACATGACAAAGCGCCCTGCATGATTCTGTGGACTATAAACGCAGTGACAAATCCTAGCTCACGAATGGTGAAACTTGCTGTTGTACTTTCTCATTGGTGGAGTCTCCCATACCATGCTGCGGGAAATAGCGCATGTCTAAACTGGTGAGCTCCAGACTCCCGGGTTTAAGCACAGGGTCTAACTCCGCGTGCTCTGTTAGGCAGCCCAGACCCGAATGCGTCTGCACGGCGGTTGGGTATTGCCAGCAGCAAAAGCTATTCCACGGCGTTGGCATGACGGCACAGCCAACAAACGGGCAACTTCATAGAAAACGGAGGTCAACTATGTATGTTAGCGGTATATTAGGGCTCATGTCTCAACAGTCCATGTCGCCCAGTCGTTGCCGGCTGTACGCTGTGTTCTCTTCGCCGGAGGATATCTCGCTGACATCGATATCTGAACGTCGAGGCCGGAGAGGCTGCCATTAGAGCAACTATTTCTAATCACACTGACGTCGGCCGCATCCCGCAGAGTCAAGGCGTCATATGATATTTTCACGTAGTGGTGACTGCTCTCCGAAGAGCAGGAAGACGGCGAAAATGGCACCGAAATAGTATTTTTTTTATTTGGACTGGCTTGCGCCCGCAAAGAACTGCATCACTCGGCGGCGGCGGAGCGTAAGAAGCGTCCTCGGTGGTCGTCGAACCAAATGTGCAGCGCTCTCGGCCATGGAGAATTTAAAGCTGATAGCAAACTTCTGAGATACAGCGTGCAAAGTTACTAAAACATTCTGGAGCAACGTCGAAACGGCTCCGCCTGGATGCGATCAATCGAGATAAGTCTGGTTGCTTTTTGCATCATAAACGAAGCGATAACGCGGCGCGCCGGCAGCTTTGAAGAATGAACAAACAATACAAAGATTTGCGGCATTACTCCTCTCTCAAAGAAGCATCGATCTGATGCTTTAAACCATAAGGCGACTAGAAACAAATAAAACGGATTGTGCAAAAATAAACACCGAGTGCGGAAGCACCGCGTCCTTTACGGCTCCAGGCGGACGACATGCACAACTGCTCGTACGCGGCGTCACTGGGATGCAGTCATTTCTTCAGGGATGACTTCATGGCCCAGTTCACCTAGCCGACGAAGCACATTGCATGGGTCGAAATAGCGGCGCAAAAGCTTTTCACTCAATCGCGGCGGCGGATGGTCGTCCAAACCTGGACTCGGTCTCCTGGTTTTTATTCCGCGTTGCGTCTTTGTAGGTTGCAGCGTCTGGTCGGTCTGCTGCAGGTCTTTGATCCGTAATCGGGCAAGTCTTCGAACTTCTTCTGCGAGTTGAAGGTAGGCGGCGACATTGACGCTATCTTCTTCGGTAACGTTGGGCACCATGGCGTCTAGCGTGGTCGTGTCCTCCCTGTCGTGGTCGAGCTTAAAAGGCGTCTTCTGGGTGGTCTCCTGCACCACGGTGTTGCAGGCGAAGGCGTTGTAAAACAGGATGATGTACCAGGCCTCGTGTTCGGCATCGATGTACTTGGCGAGCATATCGGAGAGGGTTTTGTTTAGGCGCTCGGTCAGTTCGTTGGTCTGCGGCTGGTATGCAGTTGTCCTCCGGTGGCTGGTTTGGCTGTAACGCAGGATGGTTTGCGTCAGTTCCGTCTTAAATGCTGTTCCTCTGTCTTTGATGAGCACATCTGGGGCGCCGTGTCACGGAAGAATGCACTCCACGAAATATTTGACAACTTCTGCAGCTGTTCTGTTCGGTAGGGTTCTTGCCTCGGCGTTGTAAGTCAGGTAGTCGGTCGCTATGATGGTGCACTTATTTCCAGACATTTAATTCGGGAAACGGCCAAGCAAGTACATGCCGATCTGCTGAAAGGGCCCTGAGGGGAGGGGGGGGGTCTTGTTACGCCAGGACACTAAGTGCAACGTGAAGTTCCGGAGTTCTCATCGAAGGGATGGCCTCGTCCGTGGAAAGCGTCATCAGCTTGGATCACAGGTCGGTGATCGCCTGATGCTCATTAAGGAAATCCATGCCCAAGATCACTTCGCGGGATCATTTCCGTAGCACAATGAAGATCGTGGGATAGGTATGTCCCTTCACATTCACTCGCACTGTGCATCGTCCTGATGGCGTAATGAGGTGGCCCCCTGCAGTGCGAATTTGTGGTCCGTCCCAAGCTGTCATTACTTTCCTCAGCTGCGCAGCGAATGGTCCGCTCATCACCGAATAATCGGCTCCTGTGTCGACTAGAGCAGTAACTTTCCGGCCGTCGATAACCACTTCTAATTCGGATGTCCTGGATGTGGCGTTGCTCGTCGTCCTCGGCGTCTGGTCATGGCTTCGTCGGGTACGTGACCCGTGGGTGGGGTGCGTGGTCGAACCTTTTCTGTATGGCGGCGTCGTTTTGAAGGCGTTTCGCGTCGTGGTGGAGGTTGTCATTGTATGCGGCGTCGGCGTAGTGCGTCCTGCGTCTTCATACGGCGTAGTCTCTGGAGGATCTTTATAGTTTCCTCGGCAAGCAACCTCACCTCCACAGGTTGCTTTGTTTAGTTTCCCCTACGGGGCTAGGGGACCTGCCTCGGACAGCCATGGCGTAGCTGCGGCGCGGTGATGCACATGCACTCCCCTCAGTGCAGGTAGTCGTCGATTTCCCGTGGTCACTGGCCGGGGAGCGGTCGTGGGGCGTCGATGGCTAAACCCCGCAGGCCGATGCGTTTGTATGGGCAGTGACAAAGTATGTGTCTGACTCGGCCACAGTGGAAGCAGTGGGCTGTTGTCGGGAGTCCTCCACTCGTCGAATTTTCTAGAGCTGTTGCGTCGCTCGTAACGTGGGCGTGCGGGAGCTAGGGGTTGTCGTTCTTGTAGAGCAGGTGCCCGCCGAAGAAGGCTGGGGGGTCTTGTCGGGGAGGAGGACTGCGTAGTGCAGCGGCGTAGGTCATTGTTTCAGCTTCGTTTGGTGTCGTCGGTGACGGGGCGCCGAGTGCATGCTGTACTTCTTCACGGATAATGTCCGTGAGTGACGCTACCTGAGTCTGCTGCGTCTGCTGTGTTGGGGACGGCAGCAGCCGGCGAAGTTCTTCGCGAACAATTTCGCGCATCAAATCTTGCAGGTTGTCCCCCCTTGTACGAATATCTTCTGGAGGGCTTGCCGTCAGCACTTGACGGCAAGGGTCTTTTCGATTCTAGAAGCTTCAACAGCGAACTCGGCGACGGTTTTTGAAGTATCCCTGATCAGGCCGGCGAACAGTTGCTCCTTTACGCCAGGCATCAGGATGGTGAGCTTCTTTTCTTTAGTCATGTAAGGGTTGGAGCCTGAAAAGGCGTTTCATTTCTTCCACATCCGCTGTCACAGCCTGGTTTGGATGTTGAATTTGTGACTGTAGCAGGGCCTCCGCTCTTTCTTTCTGTACGACGCTAGTGAACGTACCCAGTAGCTGTTTCTTGAAGGTCGCCCAGGGCGTGAGAGAAGATCCGTGGTTCTCAAACAAGGTTCTGGCAGGGCCGTCCAATGAAAAATAAATGTTTCGAACCTTGTCACTGTCGTCCCAGGCGTTCAGCGTTGACACACTGTCGTACATGTTCAGCCAGTCTTCTACATCTTCGTTTGGTCCTCCAAAGAAAGTGGTGGCTCATGGGGCTGGCGAAGCACGATGGGAGTTGACTGTGCACCAAGTTTCATTGTGGAAGGCATAGCAGGTCAGCACCTCCACCAGATGCCACGTAGTGGTGACTGCAGTCCGAAGAGCAGGAACACGGCGAAAATGGCTTCGAAACAACTCTTTATTTGGGCGGACTTGCGCCCGCAAAGTACTGAATGAGTCGGCGGTGGCGTAGCAACAAGCATGATTGGTGGTTGTCGAACCGAAAGCCTGCCGCTCTCGCCGCTCTGCCTCTCTGCTGAAATTAAAGCTGATAGCGAACTTTCGATATACAGTGTGCAAAGTTACTAGAACATTCTCGAAAAATGTAGAAGCGACTCCGCGTGGATACCGTCAATCGAGATACATCTGGTCGCTTTTTGCATCACAACCAAACAATAAAGCGACGTGCCGGCAGCTTTGAAGAATGGGCAAACAAACACAACAAAGATTCGCGGCAGTATTGCACCCAGATCGGCTGATAGCCGCATTATTTCTGTTTCTAATGCACTCAAGTTTATCAGCTCCATACCGCTTACTGGAAAAATACGTCATGACTAAACATACTTCCAACCAGCGACCCTCAAATTTTCGAGGATCACTGCGGGGATTATTAGGAGTTATTGCATCAACGGCAAGCCGCGTTGCGGTATGGCTGAAAGACACTCCGCGTGTTGGTTTACCACTCCTGTAGTGAGTTCAAAAAAATAAAGATTCGGTTGAGACACTTAAGGCCGCCTGCGTGTGAGAAGGCGGTAGCCCACCCGATCCTTTTGTGAACGCAGTTGACACGCTTCGTGACGTAAACGGATGTCACGCCAATCGCAACTGTTATCTCTGCATGGCTCTATGTAGCCGCCGCCGCACCCACTCACATCTGCGCGCTGATCCGAATTAAGGGTGTGACACGATAGCAAATGGGTTAATACCCATATATGCAGAATTGTCCTTTCTCATCTTAACATTCACATATCCCTGGGAGTCCTCATACTCCTCATGACGCAGTAGCGCAGCAGTGAAGCGGTGCGCCACGGCACTGCGATGGCAGGTGCTACCACACACGTATGTAATTTGTGCGATCCAAGTTGTCCGGATAAGCTTGGGGCGGCCAATCATTAAAGCGACTTTCACCTGCAAGGCTCCGTAAGAACGCCGTCTTATGTGGGCAACATTCACTGTTAACACACACTCACACGCGCGCACGCACACATGAACTCATGCAAGCACACATAAACACACACAAAAGGGTTTTCCCTTAATGGGGCAAATAAGGCCTACGCCTTGAAAAGAAAGGCAAGAGCCGGGACGATTAATCAGAATTAGGAGAGAAATCAGCCGCACACAACCGTAATTCGAAGTTTCTATGAGTGCTCGGAGCATGTAGCTCGTGTGTCCGTGATAAAAAGGTCAACTCAGGATTCTCTTCAATGAGCATTTAATTTACAGAAAGAAAAGCAATGTTTCAACAGTCTCGGAAGGAAACAGCGAGGTGCTGGAGTGGTAAGGGATTGCTTCTACTTGGGGCAGGTAAGGAAATCAGATTCGTATCACGACAGTCAAGTAACTAGAAGAATAACAACGGAGCGGAGCGTATTTGGTAGGTTCCTTTAGGTCATGAATAAAAGTCCACCTGTTTCTTTCAAGGCAAAAACGTATAATAGCTTTAAATTACCGCTAGTCACATATGGGATAGGAACGTGAAGGCTAGCAAACAGGGCGATGCAGAAATTGAGGAGAACGCAGCAAGCCACGCTGAGGGAGCTGATAGGTGCAACCTGAAGACACAGGAAGAGAGCAGAACGGGCGAAATCCCACCAACCTTAACTTAGCTTAACTCTAAGAACGGGTCAGCAACCAAACGCGGGCTAATTACATCCTAGTAAAAAACAAGAACAAATTGGTTGGGCGGAAAATGTATAGAGAATTAGGACATGATAAACGATGGTCATTGAGGAAAACGAACTGTATTCTAAGAGAATGCAAGAGTAGCCAGGGAGGCCGAAAGTTAGATGGGCGGTTGTGCTTAAGAAGTCTGCTGGGATGAGGTTGACGCGGCTGGAACAGGACAGAGTTAACTAAAGAGATGTAGGAGACGCATTTTTCTTTCAGTCGGCGTAGTTAGGCTGATGATGAAGACGATGATGCCTAGACACAAGTCCGAAATGTGTAATTAACAGTGTAGTTTTACGATTTTACGACTCAGTTTCTTCGCACGCACACTAAAAAGTACAGAACTATTCGTTAATGCTAGTGTTTTTCAACTAAACGTATTACAAAAAAAATTGCGTCAGACGCTAAAAACTGCGTTTGTTTAGCGCGTACAGATACAGATACGTCCACATATCATGACTGTATGATGAAGACGTAGATGTTTTATTATATGTACTTATATTCTGGAGCGCAAATGCCGCCGCGGTGGCTCAGCGGTTATGGTGCTCGGCTGCTGACCCGAAAGACGCGGGTTCGATCCCGGCCGCGGCGGCTGGAATTTCTTTGGAGGAGAAATTCTAGAGGCCCGTGTACTGTGCGATGTCAGTGCACGTTAAAGAACCCCAGGTGGTCGAAATTTCCGGAGCCCTTCACTACGGCGTCTCTCATAGCCTCAGTCGCTTTGGGACGTTAAAACCCCATAAACTAACTAACTATCTGGAGCGCAAATTCATCACCTTATGCGCGATTAAAAACTTCACAACGCTGCTAGGAACTACCACGGTGGAGTAAAAGACAAGTGTGAACTTTCCAGCTATCATCGTATGCGTCTAAATCTGTTTTCTTTTTTTTTTTTTTCAAAACAAAATACATTCATCATGCATGCTACAGCAGATCGGCCAGCGAATGGCGTATATTATAAAGAAACAAAGAATTCGTCTATTTTGCCGCAGCACATTCCATGCTTTTTTCTTTGCTTACGTTATGTATTTATTTATTTATTATTACCTCAAAGGTCCTGATATGAGACTTTTCATGTGGGGTGGGCGGGTGTACAGCGATAAATTGTGACAGACTTGTGGTATACATCCTTAGGATGAGACAGCTTCTTCGAAGGCATTCATGAAGCGTGCCGTATGCGCCCTTATCACAGTTTAGTTGGAGATGTTGATGCATCAGATTTCGATAGTTCGCTACTGTCTTCAAACTGAACACTGTGCAGAGGGATCGGCGGCATTCTGATGTTGGACGACCGCCGTGCACGCTTGGCGCTATCGTGGCCGCCCTGTTTCTGCAGTTTGCAGCCACAGGTGAGCTGAATAAATACTGCGGGTCTCACATCAGTCTTTTGTTAGCCGTCAACGTGCGCATCTGTACGTTAACGCAGCCGCGTGCAAAGTTTTTCTCATTGAGCAATTTATTTGTTGTTGACAATGTATGCATATTTTTCGGACAAAAAAGCCATTACATGCACACCGCCTTCAAATATTCTGGAACACTTCTCAGCAAGGCTGAACGGAGAGGAAATAACCATATCATAAAAGTGATGTCGCTGGTGCTTATTCTATATAAAGACATCGCAAATCAATTTAAAGAGCCCTTTACAGACTTTGGCTTTCCAAATTCATATCAATTGCTACTTTTTTCCTTTCCAGTTTGCCCTGAAGCAGCGATGAGAAAAAAAAAGATAAGTACTGTGTTTATATAATTCGCATAAAGCCTAAAGCGCGCGTTGTGCATATATCGGTTATTGAATAGTAAACAATTCTTCTGGTGCCAGACCTTTACCTCCACAATATCTGCTTGTAGTTTTCCTACTTTCCTGCCAACTGAGATGAAATATTCCTTAGCATATTAAGCCGTATGCTGATAATTTGGGGCCGCTACGCAGTATGCCGTTTTTACGCATGAATCACTTCACATGAGCATTGTTTGACTCATATGCGCAAATAAAAGATAAAAAATGTGTAAGCTGTGTTTCTTTGATCTTATTTCTGTTACAGATCACCTTGGATCGCTGAGCCGCGACAGGGAGGCACGAATTTGAAGATACAACAGATACCATAGTATCAAACAACATAAACTGTTCATGCGCCGAAGCGAATTCTTGAACTCATAGCGACAGTCATGAGAATGAAAAACAGGAAACTGCAGATATGGCAAAGCACTTCAACTATCTCCTTTTCTTTTTCTACTACACGCGTGCAGTTGTGGTACTGCCTGATGCAAGCGAAGTCAAGAAGTACAAAAAGAGGAATGAGGATGGCGGACACAATTTCGCGCATTCGCTTGTACACCTTGTGCCTGTAAGAATTGACGATTAAGAGTGCAGCTGTGATGGAAGAGAAGATGAGTATTCTTAGCCTGGAAGATTTTTGTTTTGTGCTCGGTTTGACCTACAAAGGTGGGAAGCGTTCGTCCACTTCCCCCCCGGTGTTCTCCTGCGACAAATGCGCCAGCCTGTTCTCTTCTCCAGAGCTTTTGGAAGAGCACCGGCGGAGCAAGCATCCTCAGAAGCCGCAAAGAAGGCGCCGCTGCGTCTACTACCGCTACTCCAGCGATCACAGGTAAGCCGAGGTTTGACCAAGCCATTCGCTTTGCTATTGTTTTTTTGTATGGGTTCGCAACAGTGCGGCGTCAGACGGGAGTGAACTTTACGCACTGTCTGACCGCGTTTGGCCTACAAATGCACATACCCACCTACGCAATGCGAGGTGTCTGAATGCGATAACTAAAGGACTGAGTGCGATAACTTATTATTCTGTTCATTGAAATGGAAAATTAGCCCTTACAACAAGATGCATGTCGTTGTATTCCGCGACGATGCCAATCATGCGTCTTCCTTCAGATGGTAGAATTGATTGAAGAGGCGTTTGTATGGCTCCGACGTAGAAAAAAAAGCAGTTTTTCTTACGGCGACGAGATGTGAACAGTTCACTTCGTTACGTAGAGGCATCGAGTAGCCCGAGCAGGCAGAGCTGGCGAGAAACACGAAATCGTTGCGCCCAGATGCTTACGTCTTGAAACAGCGCCCTGAGTTACCGGTGCGGCACAAAGGGCCACGGCTAGCGTCAGTGGGTATGTAAGCGAATCGGCGAATTCTGCGACAACAGAGCACAAATCTTTGCTTTTCTCGCTGCTACAAAGTTCTATGTCTAGCAAAGAGCGCGTACACGTGACCTATTTTGGCTGTTCCCAACGACAACGCATGCATAATGAGCAAAATGTGTATGCCCTACAGTTTTTTTTTTTCTGGATTCGAATTTCAAGAAATGGACGCGTTTTAAGCGCTAATGAAAACTCCTTAAAGCTGTCTCATCGTGGGAAGCGCGCGCCTGCTTGTAACGCGCTCATGTCGCAGTCCTTCACACGCTGCTATAGATAGCTTCAAGGGCGCGTGTGGCAATTTTATGATGCAATCGCGGTTTTTCTCTGTCTCCTCTGAGCCCGCAATGACAATGGCACGCCCATTGTGCCACCTGACTGATTGAAAAATTTATTGGCCGAACTATTTATACATTGCGCCCCCTGTCCTCCTGTTTTAATTTTTTTTTCTCACCCAGAGGCAACCTCACCAGACACGAGCGGAACCACACGGGCGAGCGTCCTTTCGTGTGCCAGGTGTGCGGAAAGGGCTTCATACAGCGGCAAGATCTCGCCGTACACCTGCTGGTCCATTCTGGGGAGAAGCCACACGAGTGCGCTTACTGCGGACGCCGCTTCACTCGAGCTTTCAACCTGCGACGTCACTGCGCAGAGCAGCACATTTCTGGTGCCAGGTCAACGTCGTTTGTGTGTCCCCAGTGCGGAAAGGGCATTGCCCAGAAGCGCAACTTCAAGAGACACCTGTTGAAGCACACCGAGGAGAGACCCCACGCCATATTGCATGCCGCGCCTGAAGAGGTTCCCACAGCACACCCAAGCCCAGAAGAACGAGAGTGTGATGCATGGCCGCCGACAACCCCTGTACAGGACGAACTGTAGGATGCGCTTTTATAGCTTCAAGTACCTGACACGCTATGCACGTGCGCTTTAACCACGGTTCCGCGGAAAAACACGCACCCCAATGCAGTGACTATCAACGAAGACGTAGGTGCATGGGCACTTATATAAAAAGGTCGTGAAAAAGAGCCTAGGATGCAAAGCCGATATGACCGAGATCAATATAAAGGTACAATGAACTGCATACTGAAGGCCTGATATTTTCTTTATTGATACTGTAGTAATTCGAGACGAATAAATATACATTATTAAATATACATACATTAAAACACAGTCCCGTAGTGAACGCTCAGTTGCCTGTAGGAAGGCCCTGTGTACTGCCTTGAGGAAAAATGGAGCGAGGACAGAAAGGGTACGATAACGGCTTCCCAGCACTGACTGGAGCAGCGTTCGTGTTGTGGGGATACACGCAGTATGCAGTCCGTAATATGCTGGTCTATTCACACAGACATTTCCGCTGGGCACGGCTTCTTTGAGAATTGAACTAGAAGAGAATGCTCATCACTTCCGCGGTGCAGGATTTCTCGGCGATTTAGACAGTAACCGTGACCAGTTTTATCCCTATACCTATATTACAAGTTGCTAGCACGCCACACCTTTGAATGCATGTTCTGCAATGGTTATTCGCGAGAAATCTGATAAAAGATTGTGTAGGGAAAAATTTATACGCTGCGTACCATATTGACAACTGCGCTCAGTGACACAGCGCCATGAGTTCGCCGGCACAGGCAGTGATTTTCACAGGCCACACAGCTCTGCCGGCGGAAGCGTCACGTATACATAGCTTTCAATCTGTAGTATGGTCACGTGGGAAGAACCATCGTCTAGCGGAAGCCGCGCGTCGCTTTAGACAGCACGCAAAACCAACGTGCATAGTTTGCTTCTAAAAAGAACTGAGACGGAACCTGAACGATTAAACGGTTCGCGTGCTCTATCTGGTCACCTAGACAGCCTGCACGCACGGAAGAGAAGACTGGTCCCACGACGGATTATCCGTTTAAAAAAGCCATGTCCAGCGGAAATGCGTGAGCAAGAGCAGGTCACCACATTAAGAGGGCGCACTGCACGTATTTGGAATAACGCCCTGAAAGTGCGGAGAATAAAGTGGAGCAAAATCGTGGTTTGAGCTAGTTGGTACATCTTCACAACTTCACCAGCACTGCTACCAGGAACAAAGAGAGAGAGAAGGAGCAAGGACAGAGACGGCATGTCCTGCATGCCAGACGTGCTCTTTGCCCAGTTGAGGTCCAGGTTATGTGCGGTGGCCTGCTTCTGACTAAAGGGCACAGCCGCAGGATTTGTCGGATTGCGTCTTCAGAGTGGTGGCGTCAACATCGATACTACAAGGATTATCCTCTGGGTGGCGTGTGGGAAGGACAGGAATCGTGTGCGGCACTTACATGCGAGGTGCGAACAAGCGAAGAGACACACCGAGTTCCTTTGGTACTCCGCCCGCCCGTGGTTTCCCACCAGTAGTGCGTCTCCGTGCTCCGAAGGAAAGCTCTTGATCCTGGGTGATCAGCGGGTGCCAGAGAAGTTTCAAAAAAGCGCTCGTCCCTGTCCTTCCTTCTCTGTCTTTGTTCCTCGTCGCAGCACTGGTGAAGTTGTGGAGAATAAAGTCTTCCTCTGAACTTTGCTGCTTTCCCGCTCCTTTACACGCGGTCACGTCTTAGCGCATGCTTTTTTGCTCTGCTGTAGACGCTGGCTCTATTCCGCGGTGTCGTTTGCTTTTTTTTTATGCGCGCACTGCGACGTCACGACTGTTTTTTTTTTAATTTTTTCTTCATTTATTCTCAGAAACAGTACACAAACTGTTGGTTGGACCCATAGCCTTTACGTCTAGTGAGGGGTCCAAATACAGAACAAGCACAATACTACTGCAGGCCGTGTAAAATAAAAAACTTCAAGATTAACACACACAATTGATTCCTACATTTCCATGGAAATTAAATAGTGTTTTAAAGATGCCGAAAAGTTATTTTTTCCTTTAACTTCATTCGGGATTTTATTCCACACATGGGCTCCGCTGTATTCTAGGAGT
This sequence comes from Amblyomma mixtum, assembly GCF_055824585.1. NCBI lineage: Eukaryota > Metazoa > Arthropoda > Arachnida > Ixodida > Ixodidae > Amblyomma > Amblyomma mixtum. The sequence goes on from NC_143021.1 coordinate 145,791,657, forward strand.
CTCCGGCCGTACATATTGTAACAAGGTGGTAAATTAAATAGATTGTTAGTTGCAGCTCTTGTTTGTTTCATTGGTAATCTAAATAAACTAAGGGGCAGGGGGTTGTTAGATTTTATTACATTGTTTACTATTTCAGCTATCTTCAGTTTATATGCCATTGATAGGGGTAAGATGCGAAGCTGCTGAGAGAGTGGCCTCCTGGGGTATGTATTATTTGAATAAGTTATCATACGAATAGCTCGTTTTTGAAGGCGAGAAACAGGATATAGGTATGTTTTATATGTACCACCCCATGCTTCCAATAAGATAAGTGACTGTGCACAAAGGCGAAATTCAGAATGCGTAGAATTGGAAGATCAAAGCAGTCCCTGGCCTTTAGTAAAACATGACAACCAAAGGCTAATTTGGAGCAAATATTATTAATTTGTTCTTTCCAGTGCATATCAGACGCGAACAGGACACCAAGATACTTGTATTGAGGCACCCTCAGCAGAGACGTGTTGTCGATTGTTACAGATATATGTTCGTAGTTCATGTTCTTCCTGCGCGAGTGAAACACGGTGTACTTTATTTTCTCAGTATTAAGGGTTCACCGATTACTTTTAAACCACTGCGAAACTTCACTAAGCTCTTCATTAATTATACATTTAAGTGCCTCTAAATTTTCCCCTGTAAAAAGTAATGCAGTGTCATCGGCATATATTACAGCTTTCGAATATTTCAGCGTTGATGGAAGGTCATTAATATACAGGGAAAAGAATAGCGGCCCAAGCACGGAGCCCTGAGGCACACCTAGGTTAATGCTTTGCGGTAGTGAGGCTAAATTGTTCACGACAACATATTGTTTCCGTCCTGTAAAATAAAATAGCTTTTAATTAGATCACAAATTTTCCCTCTTAAACCGTAGGTTTCCAATTTCTGATGTAGTATTGTATGATCTACCGTATCGAAAGCTTTTGATATGTCTAAATATACTACTATGGCCAGCTTGTTATTATGCAGTGCAGAATTTATAAGTTGTGAAAGAACAAGAACTGCGGTTGACGTTGACCTTTGGGGCCTGAAGCCATGCTGATTATGACATAAAATGTTATATTTATTTAGAAAATTTTGTATACGTTTACAAAGAACCTTTTCAAAAACTGTATTAATTGCATTTAATACCGATATTGGTCTGTAGTTTCGCGGATCAGATCGCTCACCGCCTTTATAAATAGGTACAACCCTTGCAACCTTCAGCTCGTCAGGATATATTCCATTTGCCAATGAATGGTTAAAGATGTGTAGTAGATGGATTGCTAGTATATCAGTGTTGTTTTTTTTTCTCAGTCTAACGGGTATTGCATCAGGTCCTGCCGCCTTGCCGGCTTAAAGGCTGCCGACTGCAGTGATTATTTCTTCTATGTCTATGTCAGGCAGAGCAAGACTGTTGTTAACACGTTCCGGCATCTTCGCCGTAGGTGCGTCAGCATGAACCTGCGCGGCAACCGTAGTCCCAATGGAGGTAAAATAGGTATTAAATGATTCTACTGTGTCTTCGTCAACTGTCTCAGGGAGTGTTGCTGTACTAGATCGCAGGCCGATTGCGTCGTTCACTATATCCCAAACTTTTTTTGTATTTCCATGCGCCTGTTTCGCCAGTGATGAATAATATTCCTTTTTTCTTTTTCTCATAAGAGATACAGACAAGTTCCTGCAACGCTTATACTGGGTTAGGTAGTATTCGTTTGATCTCAACTGCTTCAATTTGTGATACCATTTGTCCTTATCTTTTAACACGGCTAATATTTCAGTATTCATCCAAGGACACGTTGGCTGGCTGTATTTATTAGTGTTTGGCATAGAGCTCTGTTCAATGGCATTTTTAAGGATGTCTAAAAAGTTCTTACACTCAGTATTGACGTTTTCATCATACGCCGTAGTGAAGTCGGCTTGTTCTAATGTTTCACGTAGTGCTACATAATTTATTTTACTACGAATTTTACACTGTGTCAACTGCGCTTGTGGAGGCAGGTCATTTTCTATTACAAGAAAAATGCGACGCAGTTCTAGCGGCAAGCGGTTCGCCGGCGCTGGAGGCTTTTATGTATTGTTGCGATGCCGAGCTTATGTGTGCCTATGGGTACATCAACTGAGGAGAGAATGGTAAAATACTTTTCGTTGTACTATCTGGGGAAAAAAAAGGCGACTCGCCGCAAGTTTCAAACTACGCAATCGGTCGGTCAAACTTGGAAAATGCGCGAATCCGCGCGACTGTGAGATAAGTGTCTGTTCTTCACCAATGATTCGTGTTTTTTTCGAAAGGTAAGGTGTGCAGCGCGAGTGTCTAGTTTCTCTTGGCACTAAATGACGCTCGGCATGGTTGTAGTCGGACCTGTTCGCTCACATGCTATGAAGGCCGCGTATCATGCACTGCGAGAAGCGCCGTTCACGCAGCTAGCTGTGCGGATCAAGCGTTGATGTGGGGGGAATCGCCTCGCATATTCGTTTGGCTGTAGTTGAAGTTCGGCGGGCTCGACTCGAAAGTTGCGCTTCATGTTCTTCGCGCTCTACAGTTCACGCTGCTCGCTGTAAAGGTCGATCTTTGGTATGCGCGTTTGCGGATGTATTTGTTTTCCTGCAGTCGGACACCTTCCTTCACGAACTCGAGACTAAAGCAACGGTTCTCGTTGTCTCACCGCTTGGTGACATGCTGGTTGCGGTGCAGAGCTACCTTGAGTGTTGCGCGCTTTCCTCATCATATTTGTTCTTGTGGCGTCGTTATAAAAGCCGACTGCAACTCTTCCTGGGCGCAGTAACAGCAGCTATCTCTTGAATAAGCGTTGTCGTCGTGCATAATAAATGAGTGTGCAAAGGAAGAATTCCATTAAGCATGGTCGCAAACATGTTCAAGGACGTCGGTGCGCACGTGTAAGTCTAGAATCTAGACAATCATCTAGACTCTAGATGATTGTACCTTTTGTAACGTAACGGCGGGAAAAATAGCCTAAACCATTGTCAACGTTTGAAATTGCTAATGCTGTTATGGCCAAGCATATGGTGTGCTGAAGTGTTAACAGGTGCGTTCTTTGTAAGTTATTTATTGAAGTTCAGCTGTTTTTTTTTCTGTGCCTGTAATCTTTCTTGATAAGGTTGTGCCATACATAATCTTACTTTTTACTGCAGTAGCACAGGCTGCTGAGCATCATGCATTAAAAACACAGCAAAAGCCATGTCATTTTGTGAGCTATGTGACCGTGCGCAGCGCGTCTACGGATGGCCGCTATCTCCAGCAACATATTCCCTATGTGGTGCCCCGGACACGCTTGCACAAGAGACCTTATGGCGCCAGGTATCGTCGGGAGTCGGGGGCCAAGGCTCATTATAGGTCTGAAGGTTCACAGCCCTGCCGTCATCTCTATAATCATTCAAGTGGTCAAGCACACACCCGCAAGAGTGATAGTGGCGCCGGCCATAGAATAAAATGCCCGAGCCGCAGGGAAGATGCGAGCGAAGACCGGGAATGCCCCAGGTGACGGCGCTGAGATGAGGGCAAAGGAGACGCTCCAGCCTGGAAAGAAGGATCGCCCTGCTGGACAGGAAAAGGAGAAAAAAAGCTGGGGGGGTGACGAAGCAGGCCCGAGACGACAACGCTGGCAGTCGATCCTCCTACGACCGAAGCACCCAGGCCATCGTTGAAGACCAGCCTGAGCGAACGACCTAAGTCCAATCGGCAGTCCCTCCGTTCCTTCTGACGAAGACTGCGGAGCCAACGTAGCAGCATGCAAACTATGGTATCCTAGCCTTTGCATTATTTACTCGGTAATATATAATTCTTGAATATATCTTCTTTGTTCCAACTCAAACGGAGTCTCTATGCCTCTCCGTACCATGTGGACCAGCGCAGTATGGGAGGTCGTCACACGTGGTGTCAAAAGTGGTGTCTCAAAAGCGAAGGTTCTTTTTTAGTAATGCAACATTTATGACTTCAAATTTTTAATCCAAGGAAAATGACGGAACTGATTGTGGGGCTTTTACCCCTGTTTGAGAGGCTTGAGACGCCGAAGGGCTTGAGCGGAAAAAAATGTCTGTATCTGAGGGAGCTCCCAATCCGTAGCCGCCGCTCCGAACAAGCATGCTGGCATTAGGGAGCGTAATTTAGACATTTATGGGTGTTAACACGGTGGTTCCTATCAACGATTTCTGTTCCATGCCGGAAGAAATTGGGCAAATGAGAGCATGGTCCAATGCGCAACAGCTGGCAATGGCAAGGTACAAGAGGGCCGGAGCTGCTGGTGATTTTGCGCGGCGAGAGGAAAAGTATAAATAAATAGCAGCGCAAGGAGACAAGGACAAGAAGAGACAACAAGGACGGCGCTGAACTTCCAACTTTTATTTCTAACGAATCGTGCGAGCATATATGCACTCTGAACAATCCGGTGTCATCGTCAGTGCATGCGCAGATATGTCAGCTCTTTATCAGAAAGAGTGATAGAAGCGGAGCTAACACATGCTTCTCCCCGATTATAAATAAACTCTGATTCAATGATTTCCCGCGTTACACGTTGATTATTCTTTTTTCTAATGACGGTGCTAGCAAGGTCTGGGGAACGTTCTTCACACGTAAGACAGTGGGCGGCCAGAAGTGCTTCAAAATCTTTTCCTTTAAGGACATTATCTACATTTTTGGCATGTTCCCTCAACCTGTCATTCACGCATCTCCCAGTTTGGCCGACATAAGTTTTGCCACAGATTAAAGGAATTTCGTATACCGCGCCTTCTGCGCATTCAACAAAGGGCCGCCGATGCTTCTTCCCACAGTTCTTTTGCTTCGCTGTCTCGGGATCTGTCATCTTGCACAGCTTTGACAGCTTGTGAGGAGCAGAGAAGACGACTTGCACGTCGTACCGCTGCGCTACCTTTTTCAGATTGTGTGACAGCTTGTGAATGTAAGGTATCACAGCTACCTTATGCCTACGCTGCGCGTGGGCGTCACAATTACTCACGTCAGTGCGTAACTTGTTGAGTAGGCCTTCAGCAACCGAAATGAGAAGGTGCTGCGGATACCCGGCACCGCTCAGCCTATCGGCTTGATGGTTGAACGCTTCTGCGGCGAGATGCGGGCAACTTTTGCTAAGAGCGTTTTTAAAGCAGGAGGTGGCGATGGCTCGCTTAACGAGCTTTGAGTGCGCAGAGTTGAAAGGCAGAAGCGGTTTATTGGCGCGCGGATCATAGCCCCAGCAGACACCATCATCTTTAAAGTGAAGCCTAATATCTAAAAATCTAATTTGGCCGTTCACTGGGAGTTCGTGGGTTAGGTCAAGAGGCCTCATCACTGTTCCAAAGGTGCCCAATATCTCTCTAGCAGCACGTTCAATTGCCTGCTTTGCCTCCTGCTTTAAAAACGCCCTTAGCAAAAGTTGCCCGCATCTCGCCGCAGAAGCGTTCAACCATCAAGCCGATAGGCTGAGCAGTGCCGGGTATCCGCAGCACCTTCTCATTTCGGTTGCTGAAGGCCTACTCAACAAGTTACGCACTGACGTGAGTAAGTGTGACGCCCACGCGCAGCGTAGGCATAAGGTAGCTGTGATACCTTACATTCACAAGCTGTCACACAATCTGAAAAAGGTAGCGCAGCGGTACGACGTGCAAGTCGTCTTCTCTGCTCCTCACAAGCTGTCAAAGCTGTGCAAGATGACAGATCCCGAGACAGCGAAGCAAAAGAACTGTGGGAAGAAGCATCGGCGGCCCTTTATTGAATGCGCAGAAGGCGTGGTATACGAAATTCCTTTAATCTGTGGCAAAACTTATGTCGGCCAAACTGGGAGATGCGTGAATGACAGGTTGAGGGAACATGCCAAAAATGTAGATAATGCCCTTAAAGGAAAAGATTTTGAAGGACTTCTGGCCGCCCACTGTCTTACGTGTGAAGAATGTTCCCCAGACCTTGCTAGCACCGTCATTAGAAAAAAGAATAATCAACGTGTAACGCGGGAAATCATTGAATCAGAGTTGATTTATAATCGGGGAGAGAAGCATGTGTTAGCTCCGCTTCTATCACTCTTTCTGATAAAGAGCTGGCATATCTGCGCATGCACTGACGATGACGCCGGATTGTTCAGAGTGCATATATGCTCGCACGATTCGTTAGAAATAAAAGTTGGAAGTTCAGCGCCGCCCTTGTTGTCTCTTCTTGTCCTTGTCTCCTTGCGCTGCTATTTATTTATTCAAGTCATGTACCAACACGCCCAATTTTCCGCGTTAATCGAGAGGAAAAGGTTAAGTACACAAAATGATTTTAGGAATCGAAGAAACTTGCGTTTGTGTACTTCGACACTGAACTCCATAATGCGCGTTTGCAGCAGTTCCGCGAGGCCGGACAGGTGGTAGTGGAGGACGTGTGAACGTTTGCGTCGCGACTTCAGTTCCTAAAACGGGATGCACTAAGGAGGGAGTAGGAAGGATGCCCGCTAAAGAAAAAATACGGGGAGGAGCTACTAAAAGAGCAAATAACCGCCTTGCTTGTGTCCAGTTTGCACGACTCCGTGCGCCGGTTCATGCTCTCGCGTAAGCAGAGCGATTTTGAACGTGGTGTGGAGGTTGCATTGGACGAGGAGCGAAATTTATTTATTTGGGAATACTGTAGCCCTCACTTGAGGGCCATAACAGGAGAGGTTTTTATTTCAATTACCGAGGAACAAAAACGTCAGGCACCGACAAGACACAAAAAACATAATCAAAACACGAATACTTAAAGGGGTCGTGAAATGTTTTCCGAAAATTTTGAACGACGTGTGCATTTGGAATTCTGACCCCTCATTCTATAGTATACCTTGGTTCGTTTCATCGTCTCGGTTGATTGAATAGCGAAAAAAAAACTAAATTTAGGTTTCCCAGCGCGCGTCCCCCTCAACTCACAGCAAACGTCATTTTAAGAAGCCAATCAGAGGCTTCTGTCGTCAACACAACATGGCGGCTTAGCGAGGCCTGTTTAGCCATAGTTGACCGAGGTTGCAGCACGCATATTGGCTCGAATGTGGCACCGTAGTCTGCTCAGAATGGAATCTGCTAGATGTCAAGCTGACACATATGTGCGAAAACTTGGCCGGCGCGCCGCACCAGTCGCCGCTTGGGAACTGCCGCCTACTGAAAGCAGGGACACGGAGCGGCAAGCATCTTTGCGCCGCTAGACTCATGCCCGGCCCACATCCGGTGTAACACTTTGCCAACGCACACCAGCGCCTGCGCGCTGCTTGGCTACTGAAGTTCGCACCAGAAAAGGCAAAATAGCCATGTTATCAGAAAGACTGCCGGCTGTACTCGGGCGGCGACAAAGCATGCCGGCCCACGTAGCGCGCTTTCGGCAACGGCGCTGGACGCGGGCGCGCCGGGCGACGAACTGCACTGCTGTCTGGCTGCCCTGGTCGTCGCTAGGCCTGTTTCGCATCGAAGCCGCGGTGGACAGCGCTTCGGAAGTTGCCTGGGTTATAATAAAATGCCTGCTTTTGGCATCGCTTTACTGTCAACAGCATCGTCTCACAACAAAAAATATGGTCATTGTTGCGGTGCGCTCGGCAGCGGAGCTATATAGCGGACGCCAGGCGCGCAAGCCGGACCGCAACGGCCGGGCAGCGGCAGCTGAGCGGCGGCTGTGGCAAGAAATTTGCTCGTATTACAGTTGCTGCTTCTATCAGCAACTCGGCATTGTTCAACGATCCTCAAAAATGATCTATTTTCCCCACTTCTTGCTCCCACAGTTTATTATTTACGTGAAGAAAAATCTTTAGCTCATTTTTATGACGCCAGCGGACGGGATCCAGGTTTGCCGGCCGGCCTGCAGACTCGCTGTAATTCACATTCGCACCAGAAAAGACAAAATAGCCATGCTATCAGAAAGGCTGCCTGTTATATTCGAGCAGTGGCAGCATGTCGAGCTTTCGGCAACGACGCCGCCTGCGGACGCGCCGGGCGATGAACTGCGAGGCTGCCGGCGGCCCTGGTCGTCGCTAAGCCTACCTGGTTTTCAATCGATACTGTCGATACCACAGCTGAGGGAGCTTCGGAACTGGTCAGCGCTGTAAAAGGTACTACTCTCGACACCTCTTTAACTGTGAACCTGTCCCATAATAAGATAAGGATATGCTCGATTTCCGCGACGCCAGCGGAGCTAGCAAATGCCAGCTATGCGAGCGGCGACCAGGCAGTAAATAAAGCGGTCATGGGATGAAATTTGCTTGAATCGCCGAATTAAATACTGCCAGCAACTCGGCATCAGCCAACGATCCTCAAAAATGATCCATTTTTGGCGTTCATCTATTCCAGTGCTTGTTATGAGCGTGAACAAATATTACTAGCGTGTTTTTCTGACGCCGGCGGCCGGCATCCAGGCTGACAGGCCGGCCCCGAGAAACGCGCCCCCACGTCATTATGACGCTGGCGCTCTGCGCGCTCGCATTCTGTCCCTTGTCAGCGCGACGCGCCGCGTGCGGCCTGTCATTGACATCGGATGGGCGCAGGCGGCGAGCTGCTGTCAGTTGTTGTTACGCCGCTCGCAGCGGCACGTCGCGCGCCAGGCAAGTAGCAGTCATGCCGAGAGCCCGCGACACCTCTGCCTGCGGGAGCCCCGACCGTGAACCTCCGAACCCGCGTTGACTCGAGTCTTCATCTCTATCGCAAGGGGTGGGTTGACTCGCAGCCCCATCTGCAAATTTTGCCTAACCCTCTTCACGCTTCTGGAATATATTTTTCTGCAGCAAAGAACAGAAGCACGGAGCTGATGCGCGGCGCGATAGCTGACTCGTTTGTACCGAGTTCATGTAAACAGAGAGTCGTCGAGATGGGCTGGCCTTGCTCAGCTCGATTCTCTGACTCAAACCACCGCTGTCAAGGAACACCACCTAGATAGGTTCACGTAAGCAAGGCTATGTCGAGCCGCTGATACTGAAGCCAAGGAGGATGGAGAAGCAGAACCTAAACCGAAACTGGTCCCAGATCAGTGATTGATGTATGACCACGCGCTGCAGTTTAAGAGTGCAATTACGCGTGCAAATAATTGGAAAACCTTGTTTCAGTTTCTGAATTTCTCATAAAGCTATTATTTTAGGGCAAACGAAAGCTGAAGATATCTGTATGTTTCTGAAGATCTTAAAATGGCGTAGTCGAGTAGTGGGTGTGCCAGCCGTCGGCGGCGCATGGTCGTTTCATGAGGACAAAAAGGCAGCGATTTCGAACGGGCTTTATTAAATGCAGACTCAATATTGAGTCGAAATATTTCGGAATCAGCATGTCTAATGTTTATGGAAGCAGTAAAAATTAAAACCAAGTTACACAATCCATTCACCAACTTTGCACAAAATACCCCTGTCCTGTGCGTATACACTGGATTCGCGGGCATGCCCAGGATCCGCATAATATTCATGTGGATGCAATGACACACCTTGACACATCCGATATCCCGCCACCTTCCCCTCTTCCCTCAGATCCGTTCCTGTCCCATGTTTCCGAGAAACAGTCTTTGCGTCAGCGAACACGCGCTCTAATTCCTCCGTGTTCGTACCCTCTCCCCCGGAGTCTCACTCGGGAGGAGGAGGTATTTGTGCGCCGGATTCGGGCAGGAGCGGCTCTGACTCCTTCTGTGCGTCATCGGTGGCGTGACAAACGTTACGAAGTGACAGACAAGTGTCCCCATTGTGGTGCTGCGCCCGACCAGTGTGATGAAAAACACTTGCTGTGGACTTGCCCGGCTGCAGCTTCCGTGAGACGACGTTTACTAAGAAAGGTTGGCCTGCGATGGGACGTTGCAGATGACTATACCAAGTGGACTCTAGATAATCGCTATATCACGAACTTTTGCCGCTTTTTAAGCGAGGCTTGTTTGCACTCCTTTTTATAACTTTCTTTCCTTTTTCATTATGCCTGATGGCAAACAGCTCGAATAAAAAAAAAACCGGGCAGCTTCATTTTCTTTTCACAGCCCCTTTAACAACGTAACAAACAAGGATGAGGGAAATCATAACAGCATGATTAGTTGTCAATTCCCCTGTTGCCTGTAATATAATTCCAAAAGGTTCTCAAAATCTGACATTTTGAGCTGTGACAATGAATTCCGCGAGACCATTCCACATATTAATACATGAAGGGAAAAAAGAGTTTTGAAATGCACATAGGTGGGCTCTGTACGGCCGTACTGCGGCACTGTGGTTTAAACGCGCACTTTGTTTTAGAGGGTGGTGAATATATGTTTCTTCGTTTATTTTTAGTTGATTCCTGGTGATTTGGAAAAACAGTTTCAACCGTTGTTTTTTTTTTTCGTCGTGTTTCTAGCAGTTCCAGGTCGCAAGATTTAAGCATGTCTGTTACAGAATCGGTCTTCCGATAACGCGAACATACAAAACGCACTGCGGTTCTGTGAATTTTTTCGAGCTTATCACGCAAGTACACTTGGTGGGGACTCCAAACAGAGGAGGCATACTCCAAAACCGGGGCGGATAAATGTCTTGTATGCATTTAACTTCAAATTTTTTGGTGCATGCTGTAATTTTTTTCTTAAATACCATAGTTTTCGATAGGGTTTAGAGCAGACCTCCTCTACATGAATGCGCCAGCACAGATCGTCCTGAATAATTACTCCTAAATACTTAAAGCTGCGTACATTGCACAAGGAGTTTTCACCAATTTTGTAATCAAAGCAAAGCTTCGTTTTCTTTCTTGTGATATGAGCAAACGTCGACTTAGAGTAATTAATTTCCATTCCCCATTTTACGCACCAGTCATATAAACATTGCAGGCATCGGTTGATTTTAATTTGATCAGTTGAATCGGTCACTCTAGAGTAAATTAGGCAATCGTCAGCAAAAAGTTTGATTTTTACAGGTGATTCAACAACACTAGGAATGTCATTTATATAAACCAAGTACAATAACGGCCCCAATACTGACCCTTGTGGAACCCCAGACAGAACTTCCAGTGAACTAGACATGTGGTCTCCAATGCGAACGGGCTGTACACGGTCACTCAGGTAAGCTGCAATCCAGTTCACAATATCTCAATCAATACCTGCATTCCGAAGTTTAAACAGCAGTTTACTATGCGGAACCTTATCAAATGCCTTGGCAAAATCTATGCAGATGACGTCAGTTTGTTCGCGGGCATCTAAAGCTGCACAGAAGTCATGAATCGTTTCAATGAGTTGTGAAACAGTGATAAACCACTTCGGAATCCATGTTGTGACGAACAGAAGAAGTTATTCGCCTCAAGAAAGGTTGGTTGGTTTATGGGGTTTAACGTCCCAAAGCGACTAAGGCTATGAGAGACGCCGTAGTGGAGGGCTACGGAAATTTCGACCACCTGGGGTTCTTTAACGTGCACTGACATCGCACAGTACGCGGGCCTCTAGAATTTCTCCTATTAAGAAATTAAACCGCCGCAGCCGGGATCGAACCCGCGTCTTTCGGGTCAGCAGCCGAGCACCATAACCACTGAGCCACCGCCTCAAGAAAGAGAATGACGTTGGTTGGTTGGTTTATGGGGTTTAACGTCCCAAAGCAACTAAGGCTATGAGAGACGCCGTAGTGGAGGGCTCCGGAAATTTCGACCACCTGCTTTGCTATAGCGTGTTCTATAACCTTGCAAGTCACCGAAGTGAGGCGCTAATGGCGATCACCAAGAGAGCATGTGTGATCGAATAAAGAGAGCCAAACCCAGAGGTTGCTCTTTTCACAGAGCGGCTTGACCACTTAAAAAAGCTGCTAACGCAGGAGGTGGAACTCAAGGATGAAGCGGTGACTAAAGGCGCGTTCACACTTGCCCAAAAATCCGGCGAGCGAAGCTGATTCGCCCGCCGCAAGAACAAGGGCCTTTTCTCACTTGCTGACGCACGGGCGAGGCGTATCCACCGCGCCGCTGCTGTTTCTCGCTCTTCGGAACTGCGTCGCTGCAAGCGGCATACACAGATATAGTGAGAAAAGAGCATAAATTTACGCTATCTACGTGCTATAAGCGTATGCACGCTTACGTACGTTAAACGCAGGCGCATTCTCACTTTTAGTTCAACGTGTGCTAGCACAGACGCAAAAATAAACTCAGCCTATAGTGGCGCCAAATGGTTGTCAGGGCGGGAACCATTACTGTCAACAAACCGACTCTGCTGTTAAACCTTGAAGCGGCAGAATCGTCACACTGAATAAAAAAAAAATTAAGTAAATGTATAACTTATACGTTTTCTTAGAGGCGGGGTGAGACGAAGCGAAAGACCTGCGCCGCATTTATTGCCAGTGAACGCACTGAAAAAGGCAGCAACAATGAGAATTCAATCCGAAGCGGCTGGTCCGGCTTCGAAGGGCGCCACCATGTTTGTCGCCGCGCGGCGGATATGGGTCCAGCCCGATCGCCCTCGCCGCGCCGCGCCGCTTTCCGCCTCGCTCGGCGACAAAAGCGGCCGATTCCGCTTCGCTCGCCGGATTTTTGGCCAAGTGTGAACAGGCCTTAAGAAGGGCCCATTCGCTAGTAACCGGAGAACGCCACAAAGCTTTAGGAGCGGCATGAGAGGTTTTTAGGAAACAGGATGCTTCGCTTGCCAGAGTCGCGGTCACATTGCAAGGTTCTGCCCAAACGAGCGCAGAGGGGAGGCACGAACCGAAGCAGGTGAGACCTGTCCCAAGCAAGAGTATAGAGAGGCTCCACGGGCTGTGACAAAAAACCAGGGAGTCCTCCCCAGGTTCAGGACCGTGATAATCAAGTGGAGGTCGTTTGTGTGGCCGCCTAGGCATGGACTGTTGTGCGCTGCAAGATAAATTGTTTTAGCCTGGAATGGCTGATAGACAAAGGGGTCAAAGGTGACCTTGCTTAAGGAAAGTGGTTTTAACACGCTTCGAAGGAAAGGTGTATGCGAGGTGTTGAAAGTGTCTGGCAGTGTTCCAAACAGGTTTGTAGACATAGCGGGGGATCCTCTTGGCGTAAGCGGGCTATTGCGGTTATACTTCACTCTCGGCGGACTTCCATTACATCACCTCTGACACATATGCCCAGACACAGTGTCTCTGCCGAAACGGACAATAATAAAATCCATTCCTTGCATATCAAGTTCATTTATTCTGGCAAGGCCGAAAGGAGGGGAATTAGAAATATATCAAAGTGATGTCTTTAGTGAGTAGTAGTAGTAGTAGTAGTAAAAGACTTTTAATCGACCATAATTTACAGGCCGAGCATTTCGACCGCCTGGGCGACCAGAAGCCGCTGTTCTTCTTCCCCTTCAGCGCCAAGCCAGTCGAGCCAGGTGGTGATGGATAGAGAGGGTGGGGGGAAGGAACCCGACTGCTGAGCAGCCGGGCAATAGAATAGGCAATGGGCCAGGTCCGCATAGATACAGGGGCAGTTGGGACAGGAAGGGTCCGATCGATAGCGATAGAGGAAGAGGCGGGACGGGGTGATAACTGCATTCATCTGAATGTGCCGAAGAAGGCGAGACTCCGGCACCGTGAGTGATGGATGAGGGGGAGGGTAAAGGCGTTTGTCGAGGCGGAGCTCAAGGTAGACCTCTTTTATGGTGCGGCGAAGGGTGAGTCTCCCACCGTCCTCCGAGGGCTTGGGCCAGGGGATCAACGGTGCCCGGAAAAGTGTGTCGCGGGCGAGCTGATGGGCCAGCTCATTGCCGTCAATCCCTGAATGCCCAGGGACCCAGCGGAGGAAAACGATGGAAGGCTGCAGTGCGGAGACCGCTCGTTCGACCTCCTGTTGGAGAGAAGGGGTCAGGGTGCGTTTCTGTATGTGGTGTATACCGGCTTGTGAGTCCGAATAGACTGTGTACTCTTGGAGAGAGGGAAGGAGGGAAAATGACTGGAGGGCATGCGCAATGGCGAGGACCTCGAGGGACAATGCGTCTGGAGGGTGTAGATACGGCCCGCTGGTGTGGGTTTCAGGAGCAGGGAGGTGTGGATGGTACAGGGCGTAGCCGCAGGAACCTCGAGGAGCCACGAAGGAGGCATCCGTGTAAGCTACACCCTGGGTATCAAAGAGAGGGGAATGGTGCTGTGCGGCCGCATGACGACGTCCGGCGTGCAGGACGGGGGACATGTTGGTCGGGAGGGGAAGGATACGAAGATTGGGGGCGGGGGTGGGAATAGGAGAGGTAAACGGGGAGATTGGAATGGGCGAGATACCCGCTTGAGTCAATAACCACTGACCCTGACGGGTAAGGGAAAGCCGGGCAAGCTGCGAGTCACGATGGAGACTGAGAAGAGAACGAAGAGGATGGAAGAGGCCTGTGGCAAAGAGCTTAGTGGTGGAGGTAGTGATAGGGAGGTTGAGAGCTGCCTTGTAGAGGCCCACAAGGGCAGTCTCGAGAGCGTTAAGTTGAGTCTGAGTGAAGGAAGCGTAGGGTGCAAAGTACAAGACCTTGTTGAGGGCCAGCGCGTGGGCAACTCGGCACGCGTGAGCCTCGTGGAGACCTGAGCGTCGAGTGACCACGCGCCGCAGGAGGTGAGTTACAGAGTGGCAGGTGGTGACAGCGCGGTGAAGGGATTGCACATTCTTAGCCGCATGCAAAGGGAAGCCAAGAACTTTGCACTGTGTGACGACAGGAATGGGAGAGCCAGAAAGGTGGAGAGAGACGAAGTGGTTGTGTGAGCGCTGGTAGGAGGAATGGTTGAGAAGGAGAAGCTCGGATTTCTCAGGAGCAGGAGAGAGGCCAGCGGTGGTGAGAAAGGAGTCGATGAGATCTAGGCCACGTTGCAGGGTGTCCTGTACGTGACCGGGAGAGCCAGATGAACACCAGAGAGTGATGTCATCGGCGTAAAATATATGATGCAGGTCGGGAATTTCAGCTAGCTGGGAGGCGAGAGGGGCCATAGCAAGATTGAAAAGGGTAGGAGAGAGAACAGCACCTTGAGGAGTGCCTCGGGTGAGGTTGTGGGGGTCGGACAGATAGGTGTCGACTCGAAAGCGAGCGACACGTTTAGAGAGGAATGAGCGGATATAACAGTACATGCGGGAGCCACAGTCTAGGGAGGCGAGTTGGGAAAGGATGTGGTCGTGGCAAACACCGTCGAAGGCCTTGCGAACATCGACGGTCACAAGTGCGTGAATTTGAGTGGGGGTAGGTGACAGAAACGTGTGCTGGAGAACCAGAAACATGTCCTGTGCACAGACGTGGCGTCGGAAGCCGATGAGAGAATGAGGGAAGAACTCCCTCGTCTCGAGAAAATTAGAGAGGCGAGTCAGGGCCATTCGCTCAAGGGTCTTACCAACACATGATGTCAGGGAGATTGGGCGGAGGTTAGAGAGAGAGGGAGGCTTGCCCGGCTTTGGAATCATAGAAATGAGGGAGGAGGTCCAGGAGCTGGGCAGGCAGCCGCTGTCCCATGCATCATTGTAGGTTTTAAGGAGGAATTCTTTGGCGCAGTCAGGAAGGTTGCGAAGTGTGGTGTATGTAATGGCATCCTCACCGGGAGCCGAGCGTGTAGCATTAGCAGCCAGAGCCGATTCGAGCTCCCGGAGAGTGAAGGATTGGTCCAGATCGGGGTTAGGTCCACCGCAGTACACCGGGTAGGAGGGTGCCAGAGGGGGCGGGAGATAGAGAGAGGCGAGCTGATCAAAAACATCGGAGGGAGTTCCTTGAGTGAGGGCTTTAGCTAGAGTGGGAGCAAGGGCAGGCTTAGTGCCAAGGAGGGATTTGAAGAGAGACCATGTGGATCGCGAGTGCAATGCACTCGCGATCCACAGGAGCACTCCAACGAGAGTGCTCGAGTGAGGCGCAGTGGGCGACGATCTCGGCCCGCAAAGCAGTGATCCGGGAGGAAAGTTGGGCATTGTGTGGTTGGGAGCGAAAGGAGCGTTGAAGACGTTTACGGCGACGCCATAAACGGAGAAGGTGAGGATCTGGGTCTTGGATTGGGTAACGAGAGCGAACGCGACGGGTACTGGACGTGAGCGCTGCAGAGACGCGCGACGTCCAGTCGTCGTAGGATTGAAAGGAGTCGGAGGCGAGATTAGTGCGAAAAGCATGCCAGTCAGTGTGAATAATCGGATGACAGCGAGGGATGTGGGAGAGAGAGGTGGTGATATGGATGAGAAAGTGGTCACTTAGAAGAGTTTCGGCTGTCACCTGCCAGTGAAAGGAAAGTGAACCCCGAGAGAAAGTTAGGTCGGGTGTCGTAGGGCGTTGTGAGGCAGTGCCCGCTCGAGTAGGAGAGCCAGGAGTATTAAGAAGGGTGAGGTGGCGTTCCTGGGCCAGACAATGGAGGAGGCGGCCGGGTTTGAGGGTTTGTGGGTAGCCCCAGAGTGTGTGAGGGGCATTAAAGTCACCACCAAAGAGGATATGGGAGGTAGAAGAAAGAGAGTGAAGGAATTTGCCCAGAGCAGAGAATAAAGAGGAAGTGACAGGGGGGTTGTAAAAAGACAAAAGGACGAGTGAGATGCGGGAAGAAGGGTGGTAATAAACCACGCCAACTAAATATTTAAGGAGGGTGGAGGGGATGTCAATTTGCTCTACGAGCACGTCACTGCGTACATAAATAGACGCAAGTGGTGTGGCCGTAGTGGCATGGTAGGCGCGGTAGCCTGGGACATTGCGGGCCGTCCGGGTCTCCTGGAGAAGGAGAAAATGAGGTAGGGAGGGGCGGGTGAGTAGATACTGGTGGAGGGGGGTCTTATTGTGGCAAAGATTTCGGCAGTTCCACTGCACAATCTCGAGGTCCTCGCCAAACGCCATTATGATAGTGGAGAGGAACGCGATGGTACGCGTTCCTTCTTTTTTGCCGGGGGCAGTGACTCATGGACGGATTGGAGCATAGATGCGAAGGATTCCAATTGCTTTGATTGTGCTTGGAGGGTGGTAAGGATCTGGAGAACCGAAGTTTCCAGCTGAACCAAGCGAGTGTGGTGTGCCTGTGTGGTGGTTTCTACAAGGTCAGCCAAAGGGGCGACCTGGGCGCTGGAGGAAGGAGTGGTGAACGTGGCAAGGTGCTCATTTAGCTTGCTAAGCTGGGAGGTAAGAGAGGAGGTGGTTGTCTGGAGAGTTTGAGTCAAGGCATGTATCTGCTGTTGTAGATCGTGGGAAATGCGCTGCTGCTCTCGCTGCTGGCGTTCCAGCATTGCGAGCCGGAGGTCGAAGGAGCGGTTCTCGTCAGTCAAGGATGGAGAGGGTGGTGTAGTGGAAGAGAGGGACGCTGGCACCGAGGATCCTTTAACTATGGCGGCGTAGGAGCCTGGTGGTGACGTGATCGGAGATGATGGAGATTCATGATTAGAGGAGGAGGAGGCGGGGGAGGGGGGAGGGTTGGTGGGTTGAGTGGCCCGGCGCAAAGCTAGGCGTCGGAGGTATGCATCTTTAGCACACTCGCGTTGCTTAGCAAGGATGAAGGGGCAAGTGGGGTCGAGGGAGGGGTGGGTGTTCACCTGGCAATGAACGCACCAGGGCTGGGCACACGCATGAGCGGAAGGGTCAGCGGGTAGAGGAGCAGCACAGCGACGGCACTTGGCCGGAACGCTCTGCTGGGGGCATTGGTGGGCGCGATGGCCAAGAGCGAGACAACGGGTGCAGGTGGGAGGCTTAGGTTTATGAGGACGGCACCGGAAGGCAACGCGTTTGAAATAAACAAAGTGGGGTATGACGGTGCCAGCGAACGTTATGAGCACTGATTGAGTGGATCCCATCATGCGAGCAGCGAGAATATCTGTTTTGAAAGATTCCAGGTCATGCATGAGGTCATCAGGAGTGAAGTGGCCCCCGACGTTATGGATGACGCCGAGGCATGAGATGGGAGGATGGGGGGTGTAAGTTTTGATGGTGACAGGCTTACCATGAAGCTGAAGATGCGTGACAGAGAGTAGGAGGTGGGCGGTGAGAGGAGAATGAGTCTTTAGAAACACAAGGCTTTGGGCTGGCTTGGCCTGAAGGGTGATGTCGGCACTGGTCTTGGAGGAAAGTTGTGCAGCGGAGGCGACTGCGGCGAGTACGTCGTAGAGAGGTAGCTTGGGGGTGAGGGTTCCAGGGGGAAGCTGGATGGCAACTGTGATCAGCTCGGCGCGGGGTCGGGCTGCGGTGGCAGGCTTACGGTTGGCACCGATGGTGGTCCAGCCGATTTCCTGGGAAGGAGTGTCGTCTGCCGGGGACGTCGTAAGGTCCATGTCTGAGTCCTCAGCCGGAGTCGCAGTGTGCGACGCGGGTGCCGGGCTGGAGGTCTTGGTGTCAGTGGGCTGGAGTAGGTGCAGCGGCTCCAGCGGCGGCGACGAACGCAGCCGGCTGCGACGCGTCTATGGCCCCGAAGCTCTTGGCGTCCCTTGTAGCGTGGAGTTGGTTTGGTGTGGACGCTGCGCCGACGACGAACGCTGCCGGCTGCGCCGCGGCCGTTGATCCGGTGCTCCCAGCGTCGCTCAAAGCGTGCAGTGCGGCAGGAATGTGCTCGGTTGCGTGGGCGGCGTTGAACGTACCCGTTTGAGAGACGGCTGTCGACGTGGTTGGAACAGGCCCCGCGGTGGCGGCATCGGTGGGTCTGGGCTGCAGGGGCTTGGTCAGACGCTTCATTGCGGCGGTGGAGGCGCGGCGCGTTAGGTTTAGCGAGGCGCCGCGCCGCTTCACAGTTTTGGAGACGCTTGGAGGGCCAGTTCGGCAGCGGGCCGTGATGCCGATGGTTCCCACGTGCTTCGGGAGCCTTCCTGAAGCGATGGAGTGTAAATCCAGGGGCGGGCGAGGCCCTGGACCAGGTCAGGGGCAGGTTAAAGCAGAGCGCGGTAGGCAGCCAGCTAACCAGGGCGGCGCCACCTAGCGGAATCTCCTTTAGTGATTATTCTATGTTAAATCCCCCGCTTGAAACCTAAGCCACGTATTGCTCATCTGTTTGTTAACAAATAATGCCCTATTCTTCAAGTGCCAGACGTTTCCATCGACAATATCTGCTTGTCGTTTTGCTATTTGCTTACCAATGAAGTGAAATATTCCTTATTAAGCTGTATGCCGATAATATGTGCCCTCAAACAACCATCCGTTTTGTTCGCATAGATCACTTTCCATAGCGAAAGTATGACTCATATGCGCCAGTAAATGATCAAAAAATGTGAAAGTGGTTTTTATTGTAGTTTCAGTTGCACCGCACCTTGGCTAGACGAGCCGTGAAAGCGGGGGCACGAACTTGACGATGCAACAAATACTATTATATCTTGAGAAAAAAAAAACAGCGCTTGCAGACAAAGGACCAGAACGAGAAGGATACACAAATGCGCTAAAAACTTTATTTCGGAAGGCAGCCGATCCGCACCTTTTATACAGAACCGGAGGGAGTGATGCGTATGCGCAAGGGTCAGCAAAGTGGGAGCACAAAAAGAGCCAACAGATAGGCCAACTATTCTTATCGTCACTGATAACCAATAACGGAGCCGAAACAAGCGAGAGAAAAAAAGAGAAAAAGGGAGCGGGGGGGGGGGGGGGACGGAAAAAAACCGGGGAGAAACAAAGTCAGAGAGCGTAAACAAACAATTCTAAAAAGATCCCGAAGAAACCTACAACCAACGCGGTTAAACGATTGACGATGAATGGTGACAAAGATAAAGGCGCTAAGAGCTGAACAGACTGGAGCAGAAAAGGTGCAGGAAAAGCCTGCGGAAGATGTAAAAAAAGTTCGCACGGCTAAAAGATGACGGAATTTAAATCGTTAAAACGGATAAAAGCAAAAACCTGAGAAGCCGGTGAGAATAAAAACAAGAAGGGAAGGTGGTCACGTAAATGTAATTGAACAGACAACAGATCCTTAAAAAGAAGCAATGAATCATAAAAACATGAGGGCGATAAAACCTATGATGAGAAAACAGAGAAGTTTTAAGATGGGAAACGTCGTAAAATGTGGATGCCAACAAAACATCACAGGTTGAAACCAAAAGAATGCACTGATTCAAACCTAGGTAGAGGAATAACCACTCTTTGTCTAACAGGGCAAATGACGGTGGGCTAACGCACTAATCTTTTAGCTGGTTGGAAAGTTGCTAGTCAGCGCAGTTGTGTATTCGTACAGGTCCTTTGTCTGCAAGCGCTGTTTTTTCTCAAGATGTACCTCAACCAATTCGCCTAGCAACAAACCATTATATCAACACAAACTGTTCATGCGGGGAACCTAATTCTTGAACTGAAAGTGACAAACAAGGAACTGAAAAACTTCAAACTGCAGATAAGGCAAAGCACTTCACCCGTGTGCTGTTCTTTTTACTGGTATACGCATGCAGTTGTGGCGATCTTGACACAAGCAAAATCACGAAGTATAAAAAAAGAGGAATGAGGATGGCGGACACAATTTTGTGCATTCACTTGTACACTTTGTGCTTGCAGGGATGATTAAGAGTGCAGCTGTGATGAAAGAAAAGTTCAGTATTCGTAGTCAGGAAGATTTTTGGGCTGTACTCGGTTTCACCTCCAAGGATCGAAACGGTCCATCCGCTCTCCCCCCCCCCCCCCCCCTAACCAGGTGTTCTCCTGCGACAAATGCGGTGACCTATTCTCTGCTTCACAGCATTTGGAAGGGCACTGGTGGAGAAAGCATGCTCAGAGGCCGCAAAGAAGGCACCGCTACGTCTACCGCCACTAGTCCAGTGATTACAAGTAAGCTGAGGCTCGACCAAGCCATGCATTTTACTACTGTTACAGTGGGCTAGAACCTATAGTGGCCATTCCCAGCAGTGTCTGCTTGTCTGCCTTTTTGTTGCGAAACCAACACTACTGGAGCCCAGCTCGGCTCGTCGCGTATGCTCGTGGCGGTGCGGCCACCAAACGACCTTGAGTCGCCGTTGCCTAGCAACCGCTTCAGCTGCGCTCCAACAGATGGCGCCGCGCTCTTGCCGCCGGTCGCCTACACACCCAGAGGGCACCACCTTCGCTTAAGCGCTGGGTTTCACAGCCCATGACGGCGTCGTGCCGGCCAGGAAGCCGGCACGAGCTAAACCAAACGCTTAACCATAAGCTAGCACCACAAGCGTATTGTCAAAAACGGCACGTACGATTTCGTGCCGTTGCCTAGCAACCCGAGTTACTACCCGAGCTTACATAAGTTACTCGGGTAATCTCGGGTAGTAACTCGGGTAAGCTCGGGTAAGTTCGGATGCGCGTCGTGTCATCTGCGCAAGAGATGCCTATGTGATGTGTGAGAGAGACAAGAGCACTGGATATATGAGATATGAGGATGAGATGTATGAGCGACGTACGAGTGTGAGATGTATTTCAGAGATAAGAGTACAAGATGTCAGACAGTTATACGAGCAGTGATGTCAGAGACATTCAGTATGAGATGCATGTGACAGATGCGAGTTTGAGATACGTGAGAAAGATAAGATGATGACATGAATGAGAGAGACAAGAGTATCAGGCATATGAGAGACGAGAACGAGATACGTGAGCGAGATTCGATGATAAAATGTGCGAGTATGAGATGTATGGGAGAGATACGTGATGATGCATGTGAGATATACAAATGTGATGATCTATGCTAGAGAAATCAGTATCAGATATCCGAAACCGAGACGAGTATGAGGTTAGTGAGATAGATACGAGTCTGAGGTTTATGAGAGACAAGAGTATGAAATGTACGAGAGAGACACGAGTTTGAGAGGTACAAGAGAGATACGAGTGTAACATGTTCGAGAGAAATACAAGTATCAGATTTTTAAGAGATTCGAAATTTGCCGCTGTGGATATTAAAAAAAGCATATGATAACGTCGCCCACTCACAATTCTAACCAACATGACAGACACTCGTATTGGTGTCTGCATGTTCAACTACAACTGCCTTACTACAACAGGACCCTCCGAATCATAGGCCCTGACGGCAGACCTTCGGCCCCCTTTCTCCTCACCAGAGGCATACCACCGGGATCCGTTCTTTCCCCTGTGCTTTTCAACCTGACAATGAAAGAACTAGCCCGATAACCCTGAAATCCCTGGCCTGTCCCAAGAAATTTAAGCGTACGATATTTGCCTTTGGTCTACCACTGTAAACGCTGGGGAGCTGGAATCCACTCTGCAGCACGGCCTTGACATTGTTTAAGAAGATGCACGCAACATCGGTCAAGTTGCTCCGCGAAAAGTCGGAATACATCGCGCTTTCTAACCCTACAAAAAAAAACGCTTCTTTCTAACGCGACTTCATTCAACCTTCCCTCGCACAAACCCCCATCCCCCGACGTAACCACATCAAGATCATTGGCTTCACTTTTCAACAAGGCGGGAAGTGAAACGTGTGGCTCACCCCGCTCCTGCAACAACTGAACCAAATTCTGCACATGCTCTCGCGTACCGCTCGTCAAAAACATGGCCTCAGAGAACACGATCTCCGCCGAGTCACTGAAGCCCTCGTTTATTCGAGGTAATGTACGCCTACCCTATCAACTACTCACAACCTCTCAAGTAGGCAAACTGGAGGCTTCTCTGCGTCGCTTCACTCGATTAGCGATGGGAGTTCCCATCTCCGCCGCAACTGCTCTAACTCTTTAAACTCCCTAGAAGAACGCACGGCAGCACACCACCGAGCCCTGATTCACCGTCTTTCTACCTCAGAGCAAGACAGAAACCTCCTAAGCCTTTTTGGACATTCGGTAGCCCATCTGCCGCCACCTCAACCATCTGCTACCCCGTGGAAAAGCCTACCGCGTCTTACCGTATAACCCATCCCAACTCCGCGTGTCAACAAGGAGAAATTCTCAGAGACATGAAGCACTGCTCTAACAGGGAGAGCACACTCG
The DNA here is from genome assembly GCF_055824585.1 of Amblyomma mixtum. NCBI lineage: Eukaryota > Metazoa > Arthropoda > Arachnida > Ixodida > Ixodidae > Amblyomma > Amblyomma mixtum. The sequence goes on from NC_143021.1 coordinate 145,814,349, forward strand.
TAGGCTGGCCTACGCGCATTCGAGTCACAAATACTCCCTTCGCATATCCTAGAATCTTTGTTACAATACTTGACCGCCAGCCCTACGCTCCATGTCCGTCTTCAATGGATTCTTGGTCACCAAGGCATAACGGAGAATGAGCTTGCTCACACTATAGCCGAAGATTCTACCTGTCTGGCCAGCCCGTTATAATCCCAAGACAGACTGCGCTACACTCGGACTGGAATGTTGCGAACACCTTCGCAATTCGCGGCACCTACGACGAACACTTCCCTCCCCTTCCCATTTCTCGTGCCACGCCGACACCACTCTCATTCGACCGGCACACACAAACTCCTTTCCTAGTGGACTATAATCCCGCTATATCCTTAACAAACCTGGCAACCCCGCCTGTCTCGTGTGTGGTGAGCGTCCCTCAGACATTCATAGATATTGATTAGGCCGCCGCAGTGGCTCAGTGGTTATGGCGATCGGCTGCTGACCCAAAAGACGCGGGTTCGACGCCAGCCGCGGCGATCGAATTTCGATGAAGGCGAAATTCTAGAGGCCCGTGTACTGTGCGATGTAAGTGCACGTTAAAGAACCCTGGGTGGTCTAGGTTACCGGAGCCCTCCACAACGGCGTCCCTCATAGCCTGAGTCGCTTTGGGATGTTAAACCTGAAGAAACCAAAACCATAGATATTGCTTATGCCCCCGCGCCTTTAATTAAGCTACCGTACCTCCCTCATATCTCGCCCCTTCTTCCTATCACCTCACTTTGGTCTGACGTGCAGCCCGTCCTCTGGCCGCTTCTCGTCGCTCATATGCGGCACGTCCAAGGGACATGTGGCCCCACTTCGCCTCAGCCGCTACACAGAGCCTTTCAAAAGGGCTTAAAGCTCAGACATGAGCCTAAAAAAATTAAAATGAAATTTCCCACCTCCTCTAGCACCTCGGTACCAATTGTGAACTGCTGCTTTCTTGCTAGACTCTTGCAGATCACTTCGGTTTGCTGCATGCAAATTTTTAGATCCACCATTCTGCTCTGCCTGTCTAACACATTGACAATGCATTATGGCTCTTCTCCTGAGCGACTTAGCAAGGCAATGTCATCAGCGAATCACAGAATACTTAAGTATTCTTCGTTTCTTATTCCCAACTGCTCCAAATCCAAGCCTCGGAGAACCTCCTGTAAACAGGATGTGCATAGCATTTGCAAGATCGAGTCTCCCTGCCTGATAGTCTTCCTTATTGGAATTTTAATGCTGACATTATGGAGGACTATGTTAGCTGTGCATTCGTTATAGATATCGTACAGTATTTTCACATAAGACTCTATACACCCTGGCTCTGTAATGACTTACTGCTGAGGTTCCCCCGAGTCAAATGCTTTCTCGTAATCAAATCAGGCCGTGTTATATTTTTCGCATTCCTCTATGACCAGATTAATAGTGTGAATATGGTCTATTGTCGAGTACCCTTTAAGGAAGCCTGCTGATCATTTGTTTGATTCAAGTCAAGGTTCTCCTGACCTTAGTAAACACCTTGTAGCATACGGACAATAAGCTGATCGGTCTGTAAGTTTATGACTTGACCTCTCCTTCCTGATTATTTAAGATAAAGTTAGCATTCTTACAAGCTTCTACTTCTCTCGAGGACTTCAGGCATTCCGCATATAGGGTGGCTAGTTTTTCTAGCGCAATATCCCTGCCATCCTTCAAGAGATCTACTGTTACCTGGTACTCACCAGCTGTTTTCTCCCTTTTCATTGTTCCTAAGGCTTCAGTTACTTCATCTTTTGCTACAGGAGGAATGTCCTACTTATGTGCTCTACTGCCTCTCATTAACGTTCCGATTGCCTTGACTACTGTATAGATTTGTGTAGAACTCTTCGGCTACTTTAGCTATCTTATCCACATTACTAATGAAATTGCCATCGTTGTCGCTTAACGCATAAAGGCCGGGATACATGGAGCGTTTTTACCGCGGCAAGTCGGCGATTTTCGCCCGACGGCGTGCATTCGACGCCCGGCTTCGAGAAAAACACTCGCCGCCGCAGATCTGCACCCGCCAGATATTGACGCGCGGCGTCCGGTGAGAGCGGAAGCGGCGGCTGAAGCGAGCCAATAGCAGCGCAGAAAGCCCGCTCTTCCGGTTTGGCCGCCTCTGCCTGCCGCCCTACTCTATCTTCTTTACTTCCCCATCCCCCATCCCAGTGCACTGCAGCGAGCGCGACCCTCAGAGGAGACAACACCAAGCACTGCACGAACTATTCTTCAACCAACAAGAACCACTACTACTGTCTCGGCCTGCCGCCGCCAACATGGCCGCCATGGGCGACGAACTATGTAGTGATTTTGGCATGGAAATGTTATTGCCGTGAAAATAAACGCTTCATCAGACTTGAAACGTCGCTTTTTTTGGAGAACACGTCCGAATCTTGGATCGGAATGCCTGCGTTTCCTCCCTGAAGCGAATGTGTCGAAGAAAACCGCAGCCGATGGTGTCCGCTGCTGAGCGGGCGTCCAAAGGTGCGCGACGGCATGCATTCGAGCACGCAAATCTTTGTAGATACATAAGCACGCGTGCTAAAATTCGTACAATGGTGTCGAAGTGAACACTTTCATGATTTTAACAGAATGGCCAACGTCGCTGCTCTCACAGACCTCCTGGCTAGGTAATATTTGCCACTTGTTGATCAAATTTGCTTCCGCGTCGAGGGATACGTGGCGGCGCGCCGCTGCTTCTACGCTCCGTGTATCTCCAGCCGGGCGTCGCGACGCCGCGTGTTTTCTGCCGCGCGAATATCGTCGAAAAAAAAACGTCGCATGTATACCGGGCTTAAATCTGGTTTTTACACATGCACCTATGCTTAGTGTCCTATTTACCGCTTTTAGGCTATCTCCGTTATTTAGAGCATACTCTATTCTCCCGATATTAAACTCTTTATGTCAGCTACCTTGCGCTTATTTATTAACTTTTATAGACCTGCAAGTTTTATTCTCTCTGTAGGGTTAGGCGCTTTCATGCTCTGACGTTTCTTAATCTGATTTCAGTCTCCTGATATAGCTTGTCGGTATCCTGTCGGACCATCCTACCGCCTGCTTCCGCTGCGCACTATGCAATTAGAGCTGTGAAATTACCGTTCATTTTTTGAACATTAAGATCGTCTTCCTCAGTTAAAGCCAAATATCTGTTATGCAGCGATACTCTCGATTCCTCTGCTTTCTCTCTTACTACTAACTCATGAATGGGCTTCCGCTTCACTAATTTCTTCCGCTCCTTCTTCAAGTCTAAGACAGTTCAACACCTTACCATTCTGTGGTCGCTACAACGCACCTTTCCGAGGACTTCCACATCATGCGCGACGTTAGGGGTGAGCGCATAGTATGAAGTCTCTTTCATTTTTATTTTCACCCCTGGAACTCTTCCACGTCTACTTCCTGTTCTCTCGTTTCCAAAAGAAAATGTGGTTTATGGTTTATGGAGTTTAATGTCCCAAAGCGATTTGGCTATGAGAGGCGCCGTAGTAGAGGGCTCCGGATATTCGACCACCTGGGGTTCTCTAACGTGCACTGACGTTGCACAGTAAACGGGCCTCTAGAATTTCGCCGAAAGAAGGTATTCATGATCCGTAAATTATTTCTCTCTGAAACTCTACTAATAACTTTGCCCGCTATTCGTGGAGCCTATGCCATAGTCGCCTACCGCATGGCCTCCGGCCTGCGTTTTGCCTACCTGCGCGTTGAAGTCACCCACCAGTACACCGTAGTGTAATTTTACTTTGTTAATTGCCCATTCCACGTCTTCATGGAAGCTTTCAATGATTTAGTCATCATGGGTTGATGCAGGTGCGTAGACCTGCACCACCTTCAGCTTGTGCCTCTTATTAAGCATAATTACGACAGCTGCCACCCTCTCGTTAATATATATAAAACTGCTATATGTTTCCGGCTATATCCTGATTGATGAGGACTCCCACACTTAGTTCTTGTCTGTCCGCTAATTCACGATAGCAGAGTGAGTGCCCACCATTTAGTGGTGTATATGCCTCATCTGTCCTCATACCCTCAGTAAGCCCTATGGCGTGCCATTTACTGCCTTCTAGTTACTCAAACACCACTGCTAGGCTAGCCTCACCGAATAAGGTTCAAGCGGTAAATGTTGCCAGGTTGACTTCTCAATAGCGGCTGGTCCAGAGCCAATGATTCTTAACATCGTCCGCTGCGTCACAGGTCTGACCACCGTCGCCTTGGTGAGTTGCTGCGAAGCCACTGGGAACTGCGTGCCGAGGGTTAATTGGTTTGTTTATAGAAGCTTGTGGCCAAGTACTATACCAGGGTGGCCAAACCCTGTTCTGGTGAGGAAGTGCTTTGTCGGTTCTGGTCGCCAGTTCAGGCGGCACCCCAGACCTGGTTATGCAATTCCATCAGCACGCGGAGTTTTTTTTTTTTTTTCAAGCCCGTTGGAGAACTGCGCGGCACCGGGATTCGAACTGCAGTTCTCTTGCACGCGAACCGGATGCTCTTAATTCTACGCCATCGGTGACACAGCAGGCATGGCACCTTCAAGCATTGAAAGCAACGGCATAGCACGCATATTTTTTTTTTTTATGATAGCGCCATCGCAACAGCACATGTAAGTGTGCAGCCAGGTAAACACAAGATAATCGAAGCTTCTTTCTATAAGCGGTTACACTAGTTAACCCCACGTTTTCCTCTTCAAATCTCCTATATTTGAGCAGTGACTAGAAAGCAGCGGGAAAACATTGCTCCTCAAGCGCTACGAAGATGCACATAAATTTTAAGACTCAAAATCGAAATTTATGGATGGGAGCACAAAGAACGGAAATGAAACTAATGAAAGAAATAAAAACCTTATCTCCCGTATGGCCTACACAAGCCGTCTAACGTCACTGGAAAAGTTATCGAATAAAAAATATTGCAATGCACGCATCAGGCAAAGACGGCGGAGAAAATTGAAAAACAAGCAGGAAAGTCCTTCAGGCGGGTATGGCGAAAACGTCTTCTTGGCTGGGCCTGCCGAACAGCTCCTTCTTGATGAAATCGGCCGCTATGATGAGGCTCCAGAGGATGGCCGTGAATGCGCAGATGCCGGCAACCAGGTAGTACAGGCCGTTGTAGGAGCCGCTGCGGTCCTTGAAGTAGCCTGCGCAGCGTCTGTCTGTGAAGGCGCGAGCATTCATTCAAACGAAATGCGAGGAAATCAGTATATTGCATTATGCAGCACAAATCACGTTTTCATGACTTTTTGTCGACCCGGCCAAAATATGAGAATGTCCCGCACGTGCTGCGAAGCGCAAGATTCGTTCTTTGTCGCCCCCAAAGGGAACCTTGCGTTCATGCCCTTATATAACCAAGCCTGTAACTCAAGGAGTGAGCTGCTTATAGTATAATAGGTAGAAGATACTTGTGCTTTATTGTGTCGAAGCAGCACATGGGCTGTGAGGAATAGGAATGACTAGACTGGAAGTTATTAGATGTTCTGATACACAAAGCTGAAAATAAACGCAAGCATATAAGGGCCGGTTTTCCCTACAAACGTAATCTCCAAAATTCTCGAGCCCGTAATCTACGCTATAGCTTAAATGATCATCTCCAAAGCTTTAACTTTTTTCGCAGAACTCAACATGGATTGAGGACTGAGTTTTCGTGCGACACACTTTCTAAAGAATTTATGCACGGTATTGCTAACCTAACCAGTAAACAAGGATACCCAAGTAGATTGCACAATTTTTGATCTCAAGAAGCCTTCGTTTTTGTTATTAAAATAGCGAATAAATTGGCGACAGCGCTTACGGTGTCTTGGTGAACAAAAAATTGGCTGTGGTTTACATCTGGTTAAACCTGGTAGAGTAGCGAGAGGTACTCTGGCCTTCGTTCCTACGACGAGCTCTAGCTTCCGCCGAGCTGTCCATTTCTAGCACAGGCTCCGTATCATTGTGATATATATACCCTCCGCATCTCTGACGACGTTCGGCGCATGCGCACAACTGACGAGGCGGGCGGTGCCTGCTCCGCAGCCGGCGCAGCGGCAAGGGGCGCACACCAGCTGCGTGCTATGACGTCACTCCGTGCATGTGCACTGCTGGAGGAGCGGTGGTGCCACGGCTCAGCGCGCAGGTCGCCACGCTGACCTCGCGAAGCGGCGGGCGTAATGTAGCTCTCGCTACAAAAGCAGTGCGTAGTGCTCCATGGAGTGAATTCACCAGAAGCGCCAGTGTTATCAGGTGTCCCGCGCGCGTTACTCTTGTAGTAAAATAGAGTGGCCTTGCGCATGAACGAAACGCATCGTGCCTGAAAGACGAGACTACGCGCGCTCTCAAAATTTCCGTCGTTCTAGGCCTGCCGCTGGTGTAAAATAGACGCAAAAACGCAGCGCACTCCTGGATGTGCAAGCCATGTTGAAAAATGAACAAACCGCGGTTTCTGTCACCGGGCTTGGTTTCTTTTTATGCGCAGTGTATTAATCTCCCCTTTCTAAGCCGTCAGATCTACCGCACACACGCCACTGATGTGTTCGCATAAGGTGTTGCGACATGTGCTGTCTCTGGCATTGCTGCGCCTGTGTCGTTTCTGGACGCATCATTCGGCTGGGGGATCAGGAAATATAGTGCGTCATTCCTCGGGGTTCCGTTCGCACTGTTAACTCGCAGCAAGTCCAGTCGTTCCCGTGTGAAAGGCGCGTGTTGGAGCCCTAGAGGTATTGCACAGGACTGAGTTCCTGGTACTACAGTCCTAGAAGGACAGAAAGCTGGGCAAGCTGGTTATGATTAATTACACAACGGCGCAGACGACAAGGTACATATTGCCAAGTGTGGTTCCTCTTGCATCAGTCAACCGTCATTATCACTTAACAGCCGTGAACTGGGGTTCTTGGAGAGTGCCTTTGTGGAAGCATAGGTAGTAAACTGTGTTGATAAGTTAGATTATTTTTTAACTTTGTCTCGGCGGGAGGGGCTTAAATGTACACAAGCGTGTAATAAAGTTCACTGGAAAGTCAGCGCTCGTGTCGTCTTTTCTTCGTTTTCTACCTTGTCTTCTACGCTGTTGTATAATTATCATCCTGCAGCAGGATGTCATTCTTGGATGCGACTTTCTGTGCGAACACTTTGCCGTCATCTTTCGCCACGAGCTGAGGTCGTCGTCTTTGTCTGCCCGGCACAGCCGCGGCCCACCCTAGCTCATGCCTTGACTGCCCACGCCGCAAGACCCAAACAGATCGCCTTTCTGGCTGATCGCAGCGTTGAGCCTGCGCTGCTCGGGCCTTTTATCGCGAGGGAATAGATCTTCACGGGCCTCTGCCGTCTTCCTCTTCTGGTTACCGCTGGGGTGTCGTCGCCATCGACCATCTTACGCGCTATGCCAAAAGGGTGGCTATCCCGGCATCTACATCGCCGGGTAAGCCCTTCGTGAGCTTACGGGTGACCGCGGCCGCGCGTTTGTTAGGGCGTCGTTCAGGCACGCATCATTCAGAAAACGAGCACGGAGTACTACTCCGATAACAATGGGCTCACCGAAGGGTTTTACCGGAGGGTGAGTGACATGCTGGCAATGTACAGTCTTTGTGAAAAATATACAGCCCAAAGGATTTGCTTCCAAGCCATGTAGCGGGGCCCTTTAGCACATTTGACAGTCCTAAGCTTGGGAGGGCTGAGGACGCACGTTCTTCCCGTCTTCGTGAGATTAGCGTCCTGTTCCTAAGCTTGGGAGGGTTGAGGACGCACGTTCCTCCTGTCTTCGTGAGATTAGCGTCCCTGTTCCTAAGCTTGGGAGGGTTGAGAACGCACGTTCCTTCCGTCTTCGTGAGATTAGCGTCCCTGTTCCTACGCTTGGGAGGGTTGAGGACGCACGTTCTTCCCGTCTTCGTGAGATTAGCGTCCCTGTTCCTAAGCTTGGGAGGGCTGAGAACGCACGTTCCTCCCGTCTGTCTTCGTGAGATTAGGGCCCCTGAGTATTATTAGGATCGGGTGAGCGTGGTCGGGCCGGAAAAGGGACGAGGAAGGCGGGAGACGGGGTTACGAAGAGAAACAAGGAAGGAAGAAACTTTACACAGGAATATTAACATTATTTACAAAAAGGGTAACTGAGAGGGTCTCTCAGTGTAAGGGAGAACTTCAGGAGTCAACAGGAGTGCTCTGGAGTCCTCAAAACAACACCCGTTAAAATAACGCACGGATTCCCCAGATCCTTGTCTGGGGAAATAGTTCGAAGAATGACGTGTCCAATCAGACGGACCGTTGTGGATACTGTTGATACCGCCCACGGCAGGGCGGCGCTGGGCCGTGGGGCTCTCCCGCAGCTCGGTTGATGGGAGAGGGTAGAGGCTCAGTAATTAAACACTGCTGTCTTTCACTCAGCACACCACCACTCTGTTCGTTGACCCGAGGGTCGACTCGGCCACGGAACGCCGCCATCGTCGCCGCATCTTCGGCCTTCGGCGGTCTTTGACTTTGCCGCTGCCACCGTGGTCCCACGGTCCTGGAAGGTCGCTGCCTTAATCCACTTAGGCAGGAGGGAAGCGCGAGCTGCCTTAATCCACATAGGCAGAGGGGGGGGGGGGGGCATCCCAAACCCAACAGTATGCAGGAGGAGCCGTGCTACAGAGCTCAGAAGCAGACTCCTTAGGCTGTACACTTTTGACAAAGACTAATCATTCAGACAATTAACTGGGGCCTCTAACTTCCGTTTGCCAAATGCGCCTAAAATACCGCCATCAAGTCACACTTCCCCAGTTCATTCTTCTGTACGGACGGGAACTTGCAAGCCTGCTTGGCAGGATACTTCCTTGACATCCTGATTCATCACCCTGCACGCCTGAGCCCGAAATTGCCAAGTGCCGTACACATGCGGGCGAGGGCTGAACTCGCGTAGTGGCCGCTACCCCAAGCCCATAACCCGAAAATACCTATCGACTGAATTCACCTGATGCACACAAGTGCACGAGTTCCCAGAGGAGCGGCTAGATGACAGCTACCTGCTTGCATCATTATTATCATTTTTCAACATGCTCTGTTGTGCAGCTCAGTGCTATCTGTGAGGACAATGCGTCCACGCAATTAGGCATCATTTTCACTTGTGCTGAATCTTCACCCATCCTTTCAAAGCAGATATGAGACGCGTCTACTCCAAGCGGATGGCAACAGCCGGCCACAAACTCACAACAGGACGACTGAAGAAGAGCGTCAGTTCAGGTGACGTGCTCCAGGATTTGAATGCGTGGCTTGCTGCATGCCCAGATATTGCTGTTAAAAGGCAAAGTTAACGGCTTTCGAATGCAAGGGACGAAATATAAGATGACTACACTTATGAAGGTGACGACGAGGATGATGACTATGACGACCCGAGCAGCGGTGACTGCGATAAACTATCTTAAAGAGATCTCGAACTAACAGGTAGATCTAGCGTCACCATGTGATGAAAAATAAAACAAACAGTTACCAGAATATCGCTTGATAACTAGCGGAAATGGTGTTTGCGGGTAAGAAATGCCGCCCAATAACAGCATATATACGGCATTCCAAGGAATACCGCCCATTCGCCCGTTCCCACTCGTGCGATAATCTAAGTGAAAAGAAAGAAGACCGTGATTCCGATCAACCCCATGCCACTTTACAGACCGCCTAATTTGTTTGGCTGCGGATCCCTGCAGGCACTTTTGTCTTGTCGTCCAAATTCCTCGCCAACTGCGACGAAACTTACCGTGTCGATGCTCACAATTCTTCAGTTTACTACGTCGTCCGATTTTCAGCACTTGCCTCTTGTCCCCGCCATAGTGGCGGTGCATCAATTCACGTCAGCCGCCTCATGATCTATCAAAACCACGTGTTGTGCACCACGCCATGAGTCGCCAGTATGGCTTCTTTCTTCACTGAGGTCATTGCAAACCCCACAATTCCTAAACGTGGCAGCGGAAGTGTTGTCACCGGGAGCACGCTGCCGGCTGGTTCGAGGACCGACCGCTGACTGCTGGTGAACACTGTTTCGAGCTCGGTGGTCTGAGCCAAAAAAAAAAATTGAAAGGATCCTCATATATCCAAAACGTTTCTTTATGCACATTCATAGATCCCTGAGAATCCTCATACCACTCCTGGAGCAGTGGTGCAGCGGTTAAGCGATGCGCCACTGCCATGCGATGGCAGGGTATCCCAACGATGGGCCTTGCGTGACCAAGGTTGCTCTTTCCGAGCGCCCAATGATTAATTTAGGTGCCACCTGCAGTGATGAAAATTTCGCTCACTATCCTCCGGGGCAGGTTGTGATGACGACGCAAGGTCACGTGACATAGGTGGCACACCTGCCTCGTAGGTTGCTCTCCGGGGACCACCTCCCATAGTCGTCCCCGTAATTCTTCGCTCACAACGTCGACGCCGGCGACGCCGACACCGGATCTTCTGAAGAACGGGGCCTTTAACGCTAACGCATAAAAACTTCATTTCACAACGGATACGTTTCGTAACGTCTCAGAGCCCTTCTTTCATTCGAGGCCATCCTTCGTGAAAGGAGCGCGTGCACAATAATTTTAAGAATGATACTTACGATGATGATTGTCCGAGGACGACGGTGATATCACTCTGGTGCTGACGATAGTTCATGATCATGATCATGAATATCGACATTATGATACTATGATATTGAGCAGAATGCAGTTCATCCAATGAAAAATTTTCCCCCTCGATACCTCCACTTTTTTCGCGCCGGCCGTGGCACGTTGTTGAGCAAATTTCGCAATCTGCATCCTCCCTTCGTCTGAGTCTTCTCATGCGCTCAGTGTTAGTGCTCCGTTCGTATACATTGACACAATAATTTGCCACTGATCGACAGTTCTGTGCACTATTTGCCAAATTTCTTCAATTTATTCTTTTTAATTAGGGCTAAGAACCGCACTGTCATGGTATCCCTTTAAAACGCCCCGCTTTCTTCTGGCCTATTAATGGCGTATCGGTCATCATCCTCATCAAATCAAATAAACTCTCATTTTCGCACTGCGGTTAAGAACGCAGACAAAGATCTCACGGTGCAGCATGACTATGGCCCTGCGCCCCCATTCACATTTTCAGAAATTCTCCCGTGATCAGGTATTGCCAACAACATAGACAATCTTTTAAATATGAGAGAAGCTAACAGCCACAGAAACCAAGAAGCACAGGGGATTTTTTAATTAATATATTTATTTTGTGGTGTTGATCAATTTAGAATATTACTGAATATGTTATCGCTTAAATCTAATTGATTAGAAAAGCAGAAGAAAAAACAACCACATGCCGCCGGTGGGATCCGAACCCACGACCTCCGAATTACGCGTGCGGTGCGTCGTGGGTTCGGATCCCACCGGCAGCATGTGGTTGTTTTTTTTTCTTCTGCTTTTCTAATCCATTAGATTTAAGCGATAACATATTCAGTAATATTCTAAATTGATCAACACCACAAAATAAATAAATTAATTAAAAAATCCCCTGTGCCCCTTGGTTTCTGTGGCTGTTAGCTTCTCTCATATTTATAACGAGCCCCTCGAACCCCCTTCCCTTGTTTGCTTAATCTTTTCAATAGTTATTACAAAATTGAGTTGGGTATAGCAGACAATAATTTTATCCAAGTAAATTATTGATATAGGTATAAAAGAGTACCTCGCAGTATTGTTATGTGTGCAAAGCGTGCAATGGTTTTTGTACGCCTTTGTTGGATGAAAAAATCAAAAGGAATTATTGACGTCTATATTGCAGGGCGCGCAGTACATGATACAAATTTTTTTCCTAAGGAAAACAATTTGTGGCTTCGGCTGTTAGTGGCTCTGGTTACGACTTCAGACACTGAAGCTTCATCTAAAGTTATTAGATAAAAACTAGGCAGCCCTGATCTACACAGCCTCGGCATTAGTAAAGCGACACATATAAAACACACATAGACCAATGTACGCCAAACAATTTAAATCAGAAAAGGTAAACAGAGAAGGCAGCAAGTTTCAAAGCTCTTTTCAACAAATGAAAAGATAAATAGTGGAACATTGATGTTTTCAATGGACAGTTGCCACGTCAGATATTGTCAACACAACTCGTTGTTTATCAGGTATAGCGCGTTTAACACATATAAGAATAGACTAGACAGTAAAAACACAGCTCTTTGTTTATCAGGCATAGCGCGTTTGATACATTTAAGAATAGACTAGAGAGTAAAACCTCGCAGAAACCAAATAACAGGTTCATTATTAACTTTGAATGGCCTTAGAATCTCGCAAAGCCTTCAAAGAATTCGCGGTGAGCTGCAATGCGTTGAAACGGCTCAGCGCTCACCGATGAGCATGGGCCTGAAGAGTGTCCCAATGCCCATGGTCAAGCGATGCAGGCCGTACGTGAGTGGCAGATGGTGGTCGCCCAGGTGGTCGGCCAGCAGCACCGGCATCACGGCGATGGTGCCGCCATTGTTGAGCCCAAACACCAGAGCCAAGACCAGCATGTGCGCCACGCTTGCGAGCCGCGTCAACAGCACGTAGCAGACTCCCTGCGCCAGCACCAGAGGGGAGCTTTTCCCATACATACGCGGAAGTTAAAAATGGGATGAATTCAATGGAAAAGAGGCATTGTGTAGAACTATATCGATGCTGGAAAAGGCAGATCAGGAAAGAAGTTTTCTACGATAACTCTAGAGGCAGTGCCCTACTTTTTGAAGCTAGGTCAGGGTGTCTTAGAACGCGCAGCTACAAAAAGAAATTTAACGAAGAAGATGACACATGTGCAGTGTGAGGTAGATCTGTGGAAACAATTGAACGCCTCATACTGAAATGTGATGGTATCTATCCGGATGTCGATACAGGCACAGTCACTCTTCCTGAGGCCCTAGGATTTAAAAGATAACAATGGTCATGTAAATAAATCTGCAGTGGAAGTTAGTAAAAAGCGATTGGAGGATTGGTGGCTGAAAAGCAGAGATGTGGCATTAGGTTAGAAGTGTCGGAAACCGTACTGAAAGAGGATGGGGAATCTTAACGAGAATTAACAACACAGTTCAACAAAAATAAAGAAAATCTGAGCATGGTGGCAATTGACACCACCCAGTTTCAAAGGGGGCGCTCCATCCGCCCATCCGTCCGTCCGTCCGTCCGTCCGTCCGTCCATCCATCCATCCATCCATCCATCCAGCGTTTGGATGCGTGCTGTATAGAACTGTGTGAGTAGAACTTTTTAGAGCCCCGTCGTGGTGGCTCAGTGGTTACGGCGCTCGGCTGCTGACCCGAAAGACGCGGGTTCGATCCCGGCCGCGATGGCCGAATTTCGATGGAGGCGAAATTCCAGAGGCCCGAGTACTGCACGATGTCAGTGCACGTTAAAGAACCCCAAGTGGTCGAAATTTCGGGGCCTTTCACTACGGCGTCCCTCATAGCCTAGTTCCTTTGGGACGTTAAACCCAATAAACTAAACCAAACCAGAACTCTTTAGAAGCCAAATCGAATATCAACGGGCTAGCTTTGTAACCCTGTCAATCGGGAATAATCGGTCAAAAACTAAATCGAACATGACTCCAACCGTGAATGGACCGAATCGAATACGAACCGAATATTTGTGTGATTATCCGTTGCTTCCGCGAATACTCGTACAAAGCGGTTATGCATACAAAACAAGCGAAGAGCAAGCGGCGACGCTATAAATGATAGAATTACTCTTGCAGCTCTCGAAAGACGCAACACTGATGTCCACTAGGCGACTGGCAACACGAACTCTATGTCAATTGCGTGACTTTCGTGTAATACGCATATAAAAATTACCTTTTGCTACTGATGACGACAGTTTACAAACGAACACCACATCCTACTTGAAAAGAGGGGCGAGAGTTACTCATGGCGGTATTGGTGTCGCGCAATCTTGAAGGCACGGTATTCAAGCATTATTAATTCCACCAAATAAATGGTACGCACAGCGATGCTCAATGCTCGCTTCACACAAACCGATCGCGGCAGCGTACTGTGAGGCGTCGGAGCGAGGCCTCTTTTTGAAACAGCCGTCTAAAAAACTACTGCACACCCTATTAGAACTCCTTGCCAAATATTCAAAAACTATTTGAAAAGTTGAAAATGAATTCCATTTGTTTTGAATAATTATAAACATTCACAACTTCACTCGTTCGCCGAATCGAGTGCAAGAATTTTTATTCGATATTCTAAAATTTCTAATATGTGTACATATTTAGTGTTCAGGTTTTCATGTATACGAGGTCTGTTAGAAAAGTATCCGACCTTTGGCCGAAGAAAAAAAACTAGCATAACTGGAGCGTTAGAAACCTAATAACCTTAAGTCTACTTGGGGCTCCATATACATCTCCCAGCGGTGCTGCCATTGTTGTAAGTATTCCGAAAAGGCCCTTTTCGGAATGGAATTTAGCTCTGCTGTCGTTGCAGCCATAATGTCCTTTCTTTTATGAAATTACGCTCCTTTCAATGACCTCTTGATTTTAGGAAACAGCCAGAAGTCGTAGGGAGACATATCAGGAGAGTAAGGAGCCTGTTGAACTACAGGAGTGTGGTTTTTCGCCAGAAAAGTCTGAATCAAATGCGAGGAATGTGCAGGAGCAATGCCGCGAGGGATGCGCCAATTTCTTGTTGACCTCAATTCCGGTCTCTTGCGCCGCACAGCACCGCGTAGGCGATGGAGGACATCCCTGTAGTACTCTTTAGTCTTTCTTTGATCCTGTGGGGTAAGTACTCGTGGTGTGCCACACAAAGGGAGTCAAAAAAGCAGTCAGAAAAACTTTGACATTGCTGCGCACTTGGCGGGCCTTCTTTGGTCTTGGTGACGTGGAATGCGTCCTCTGTGACGACTGGCATTTGGTTTCCTGGTCGTACCCGTACGCCCAAGACTCGTCACTAGTGATTACGGCGTCAGTGAAGTCAGGGTAACTCTTTGTGGAATCCAGCATCTCCTGTGAGACTTCAACACGAAGTTGCTTTTTCTCCACGGTCAGCAGCTTCGGCACGAATTTCGCCGCAACTCTCTCCATGGCCAAATCTTCGGTGATAATGGAATGTGCAGAAAAATTACTGATATCCACCTCTTCCGCAATTTCTCGGATAGTCGCACAACAGTCCCGCATCACCACAGCGTTCACTTCGGCAATTTCCTAGTAATTTAGGCATGTTGATGGCCGACCGGAGCGTGGCTCTCTCTCCACAGATGTGCGGCCGTCTTTAAACCAGTTGCACCACTGCTTAATCTGTGTGCTGCTCATAGCATCATCACCGAAAGCCGTCTAAACATTTCGAATGATTTCCACTTGGCTATCGCCAAGTTTCTGGCAAAATTTGAGGTCGTAGCGCTGCTCCTCTCGCTCCGCCATTTTCCTTGCAACAAAAAACCGACGAGAGCACTGCGCACTGCCTCACTCAAACGCTGCTTCCCAGCGACTGACGCTATCGGCAGGCGGGAAAAAATTCGTGCATGCGCACGAGGATTCATGGTCGGCTGCTGTAAGCGCGCTTGTTTCATATCCATCAGGTGTTCGCAAAAAAATATAAAGTCGGATACTTTTCTAACAGACCTCGTATATGTTTTGAAATATTTATACCTGTTGGGACTGAGTAACTGATGCGAAGACATATTAAATTAACGATTGTTTTATAAATACACTCCTACGGATATTTCACGCAACCCCACGTGTTATATCGAAACTGTCTTCTTGGTCTGTTCTTTCCCCTTTTATTCAAGCACACCTCAGTTGCATTAATAACCTGATCTCCTACGTACGCAGTCTTCTGAACTTTACATTATACGTGGCCATGTATGCATCGTGAACACCTTGGAGAGAAGTCTGTCTAGTTGAATTCGTGAACTAGAAAGAGACTACCCTGCTGAAAAAAAGGTCTATAATGCAATAACCTTATAGAGGCTTCATCATAGAACATCATACAATCTGTATGATATATCATAAAATTTGTATGATATTATATGACATCTCTATGATAACTGTATGATTTTACAGAAATGTATGAAATTTGTATGATAATTTTCTATGATTTGTATGATAAGTCTATGATATTTGTATGATAAACTGTATGAGTTTATTGCATCATAGAACGTTTTCAGCAGGGTATGGCAGCACCCAAGGGTTTGAAAGGATAACGGAATGCTGATGAGCCTGGAATCCTTTTTCAAGGAGGTTAGAGACGTTGGGATTTCATTTTCAACCCTTAGTGTATGCTAGTCTTCTTTAAAGTATATTGTGTACGCTTACTACGACAGAAGTTTCCTTGATATGCTCGATCCTAAACGTCGGTTTTCTTAGTAAGCTCTCTAATAATGGGAACCAAAACAATTCCGCCAAAATCGGACATTCAAGCGCTAGAATTAATTGCTGCATTAAAAATAAACTTCAAAATAACCTTTCAGTCCCTGTACAGAAAACGACATCTTTATAACGGTTCTTTAAAGACGAAACATGTTTAAAACATCGAAGGGGGTCAACTATATAGCGAAGCGAAAAACACGCGACCATATTTTTTTTCTTTTCAGGCACTGTCGGCCACCATGCGTGGCTGCAGGCTTGAGTGGGTCTTGCAAAGTAGTTAAATACACGTTTGAACATTTCACGAAACGTTTTCAAGACGAGCAACCAATAAAATAGCCAAAAATAAAGTGATGTATGTGCCAAATATGAATACAAATTTCTTTCTAGATAATAAACAAAGCAAAGCAGTGACTATAAAGCATGCGGAGTTTTTGCACAAAAGTAAAATTCAGCGTCTAATAAAAGAGCAAGAAGAGCGAGACACTACAAAAGACCTAGACACTAACGCAACAAAGAAGTTTTCATCCATGACCGAGAGATGAATCAATCACAACGGTGACGCTACCAACATATGTATGATTCCAAAAAGTATTCAAGTCAAACTGTTTAGTTCTTGGAAGTTTAACGTCCCAAAGTGGCTCAGGCTATGAGGGACGCCGTAGTGAAGGGCTCCGCAAATTTCGCGTCGCCTGGGGTTCTTTAAAATGCACTGACATCGCACAGTACACGGGCCTCTAGGATTTCACCTACATTTCGAAATTCGACCATCGCGGCCAGAATCGAACCCGCGTCTTTCAGGTCGGCAGCCGAACGCCATAACCACTGAGGCACCGCGGCGGCTCAAGTCAAAGAGTGTTGAATTCGCAATCCAATACGCTCCTTTGTCCGGCGCGTAACGGTCGACGGAGAAATTTGGCGCTTATTCAGTGCGCTAGAGTAATATAGGACGGCCAGACAAAAATAATCTCCTGGGTCGTCGTTCCGCCGCCTTGAGCATCGATGTGTGAGTGTTGTCCTGAGGTGTAGAGAAGACTGTGATCATGGCAAAGACTCGCCACCTATTGAACTTCGCTAAAGCGAAACTTCAGTCTATGCAGTATGCATGCGGCCTGGCGGCGCCAGTTGTGCCAGGCGAGTGTTACATACAGCACACGCGTAATGGGATTAGGTGTAGCGAAGATTCCCTCTCCGCTTACTCTGCGAGGAGATTTAAGCGCGTGCGCGTGTGCGGATGGTACACTGTAGACGAACTAGATAGCGGTAGCGGTAGGCTCAATGCTAAAGGTGTATAGTTACAGCGACATGGTTCAAACTAAAATACGTGCATACATCCACTTCTACGTAGCCCCACTTTCGAAACAAACGTAGGTTAGGTGTAAACAGAAGCCATTCCAAAATGTTTACGGAACATGTGCAGTAAATAAAACAGGCAACCGTAAATTAAACTAACAGGTGGCGACGAGGGTATCCACTCTCTCGTGACCACTTTCGTCCCGAGAGCCTTTTCTTGGCATTCCTACTGACTAAATGTACCGTTCTCGGAGGCATGTGGACGAGCATGCATTCTAGCAGTGCGGCAATCGCTCAGCGTCAGCGTGGCGGCGATGGCTAGGATAACGAGCCAGTAATCCTGTGGCCTACATCTCATCACTGTAAACAACTCAACAGCCCTTCCCTATCGACACTTCGTTTGGGGCACTCCTATTTCGAGGCGGAACCCCATTAGGCTGCGTCTTAGAACGCGCGCAGCTGTGACGCACAATCACGAGCACTCACCAAGGACTGTAGATGTATAAACATGCCGCACAACGTGACTCACGTTATTCCGTCAAATTGCTGCGCTTTCTGAGAGCCACGAAATGGCAAAGGTGTCAACGCTACAGTAGTCCACAGCAACGCAGAAGGGCTCTTCCCTTGTGTTGCACAAACACTGAAAGAGTCAGCCGTCGGTGTTTGCAGATTATATTGTGACATGTTCGGTGCCATGAAACTAAGGGGCCAATGACTTGTGGTTCGTTGTGAGGATCGTGCACCAAAACGCATCTGTTCGCGAGTGGACATCAAGAATATATTCAAGCTGTAAAAATATCCGCACGCTCTTTTTTTGTTTTTTGAGGAAAGGAAATGACGCAGTAACTGTCTCACATATCTTGGTGGACTCCCGAACCGCGCCGTAAGGGAAGGGATAAAGGAGGGAGTGAAAGGAGAAAGGAAGAAAGGTGCCGTAGTGAAGGTCTCCGGAATAATTTCGACCACTCTCTCTTCCCTACCCGAAAATGTGACCGACCTGGTGTACGAAAAGTATTTCTACTTCTAGCTTCTCCTTTGCTCAATATCCGGGTACACATTTGCCCTCGTGTTGTTGAGTTCGTAACCCTCACTTTTGAAGGTGGCCTTTTCGCAGAACGCTGTGGCTGGAGTATCTCACATACGCGTGGGAAAATTTAGGCGTATTCTATTCATACCTTAAAGATCAAATCACAACTGGTAGCACTTAGTAGAAAATTTTACTTGTACCAACAACCTAAAGCCAATTTCTTAAACTCTTTTTCTTAATATGGTTCTCGTAAAGGCAGTGATATTGAATACGTCAGGTGACGAGGTCATGTCCTAAGCCGAAATTTGCGTCAACTTTTCGCTTAGGACATTTCTGGAATAGAAACTTTTTGCAGTCTCTGAACATAGTATTTAGAGTCAGACTTTTGAGCGTGCAACTACAACAAAGAACTCTTCAAGTGCGGCCTTATGTTGAAACATCGAACATCTCAAAGTTTACCTGAATGGCAAAGTTAACAATCAGCAGCTGCTCCCGGGTAATGTAGCGGTGATCGGTAATGTACCCCGTTACCAGGCGGCTGCAGAAGTCACCCGCGGCCATGGCCGAGAGCAATAGGGCACCGTCCTCACTCGATGCCTGCGCCGCGCCCACTGCGTGGTCTACGATGGTAATGATGTAGGTGCTGAACACGTAGCCGTACGCCATGCCCGTCACCATGAGAACCATGAACATAGGTTCCCATAGGAAACCCAGCATCTGCGCAGAGAATACGGAGGTCGCATACACAAGATACAGAATAGCAGCGGATGGGAGCTGCATGGAGTGTCACTAGAGTGGACGTGAAGCACTCATGACAAGTACACAAAACGACTACAAGCACAAGGTTACTATACTCGGATACAACATAAGAAGGCAGCGGCTTTTCCCCGTCAAAGGAGCCCCTTCCAGCCAATGGCGTCGGCCAGTTCTCATGACCCTGCTAGGGTGACAATGCCGGGAGTGGTGCCACAATGGAGAGAGGGTCTATCCCCGACTATGGAGGGAAGGGACTATCAATTTCTGTCTACCACTCCCTGCTTTGTGACACTAGCATGGTCATGAGAATCGGCTGACGCCATTGGCTGAAAGGGGATCCTTTGAGGGGGAAAAGCCGCTGCCTTCTAAAGTTGTATCCCACTATAGTTATATGTTTAGTTGGAACAGCATTAGCCCCATCCGGCGCAAATTTCTGCTATTGATCCATACCCCGACCCTCCTTGCACGTTTCCTTTGCTGGTGTACGTGTACTAAATGGCGCCTCCCAAAAGAGAGCCACAGAGAGAAGTCTCTCATTTAACAGCCGTAAAATCTCGCCCAGGGCATTGTGAGCTATAATAAGAGAAGGTCCAGGGGGAAGCATACTTAGTAAAGTAGAAAGTAGCAATGGAACCACTTTGTTTTCTAGTTGCACTGTCACAGTCTAAACGTGTTAACACAGCCCCTCTAGGACCAGAAGCACCGCATGCTTCGGCCGCTGTTCCTCGCCGCAGCTATAGCTACGAGCGAACCAGTAACTTTTCAACCCGTAATCGGAAATTACCTCGCTTTAGGTCGAAAAATATTTATTTTGGGCACCTTTTCTTTGGAGGCAGTTCAGAGTAGCCCTGTATGGGACAGCATTAACAGCCTCATCAGAGAATAAAACCTTGCGGTGCCTGGCGTCGTCTGTCACAAAACTCGCCGATTGGTCGACGGAGTACACGAAGGCATGAGACCACGTGACATGGCCGAGCACTGATTGGTCGGAAAGGTGTGCGACGTCATAAGACCACCAGATTTCGCCGAGTTGTCGAGTGCACTGGCGGGTGACATTTGACAAGGTCACAAATGTCACACATTATTGCGCTTTTGAAAAAGGCTTGGGACAACACAGGGACAACGAAAACTCTGGTAGAGTTTTTGTTGCCCCTGCGTTGTCGCAAGTCTTTTTTAAAAGCGCAGTTATGTGTGACCATGTTAACTACCAACTAGTCCAATTTGAAACCCTCTTAATTGGCATTTCACAACCTGTAACCAGGAGAGCTGGTCACGGCAGGTGAGCTGGCCACGTGTCGTGGCCAATCGCGCTAGCAGACTGGGCGTCAGTTGGTTGACGTGCTTGGTTATGTGCAGACTTGTCAATTAGATCCGCGTGTGAGGTTAAAATAGAGCCGTAGTCAGCGCCGCGTGTGTCCACTGTAGTGCAAAATCTTTCAAGCGAAAAGGGCGACCACGAAAGTATATCGCTGACGATGGAGTTTTGGCCGCTGCACAGGTTCAGCGTATGCTGCGAGCAGCAGTGACGAAGGTGGAGGGGAAGATGGTTAAGCCGACTTCAGACTTTAGTGCAATTGCATTCCCAACACGGAATGTAATTAAGTATCCTCTGTTTTTATCGTAATTTTGTCATTATTGCTTGCTAACAGGACTAACGAGGACTAAAGTGCACAATTTGCCGAGCAGTGCTTATTACGCATGTTAGCACTCCGAAATACCGCCCAGTACTGCTACGAGCGTAACACGCTCGAGCGCGGATGAGCAATGAAATCTTATTTTTTTCGCAATAAGAGAGTGAGAGAAACCCTTTAATGAAAAAGCAGAGAATTTAGCCGGCGTTAAAAATCGCGGCCATGTTACTCTGCGTGGGGAAGGGAATTTGGGAGATAAAGGCGGAAGGAGAGCGGTGCGGAAAAGGTAATATAAATGAAAAACAGGAGAAGATAAAATATGGCGATGAAATGCGTACTAAGGTCTATCGGCGAGAAATGGTGCAACATATGAAATTTTGAAGTGCACAGTCCGAAAAATCGGCTAACAAAGTTCACAGCGCGAAGAATGCATGAGGGTAAAATGCAAGGTGAAATCGAAACTTGTCAAGATGGCCAATGTCTTTTAAAAACGCAAAAAAAAGTTCATTGAATGTCTCTTTCACCAACGGCGGGCTAAAGGACCTAAAGCACTGTTCATTGTTAGATGTGATGTAGAGAGCTTCTCCATGCTATGTTCATGCATGTTCGTCAGCATATGCAGATCATTCAAGCACGATGTGTTCCACAGTTTCGATCGAGCCGCAGTTGTCACAAAACGGACTGTTTATTTGACCTAAACGGCATCGCAAGCCGTTTGTAAATGCAGCGTTCATGCGAAGTCGGTGATAGAGTGTTTCCAGATGGCGAGTAATTCTGGTGGGAGTCTTGATCTGACATGTGGGCCGACTGAGTAAAGAAATTGGTGGTGATGAGTCGGCAAGCTCCAGATCTGATGCAGTTCTTCTGAAGCAAATATTTTAGCCATTTTGGACGCATCAGATTTTGGTATGAAAGTCCGAATGCATCTCCAATGTTGGTGGCCTTTACGGGCCGCTTCATCTGCTTTTCCATTGGCCAGAATGCCACAGTGTGCTGGCATCCACTGAAATGTTATGGAGTGGCCTGTGGCAATAGCCAAAGGATGTAGATAAGCGGTATCAAGGGAAACTAGCTGATGCTTGGTTTTCTTCAGCAGGTTGGACAGGGTATGCAGAGATGCTTTTGCGTCGGTAAAGATAACCCATAGGTCGGGGGTTTGGCGCATGATATAGGAAACAGCTTCTTTAATGCCGTGAGTTTCAGCTGTTGTAGAGGATGTCCTCCGCTGCGGCCGATAGGTAAGGACATGGCTTGTTGGGGCACATAAATACCACAGGAAGAACTTTCTTAAGTAGTTGAACCGTCGGTGAAGGTGTGGGTGTGTTACGTATATTCCTTGGTTAATTAAGTAGGTGAGAGTAGCTTGTAGAATCGCTGCCTCTGGAATGCGGCTCTTTGCGTCCACACCTGGAACAAACTTCTACACGTTTAGAGGCGCGAGTGAGCAAGAGGAAAAGGTCGGAGGTAGTAGTTTCTGTGGCTGATTATTAGTAGGGAGGGGCCGGAGCTGCACAGCTCGGCCAAAGCCAGAGTTAGGTGAACCCTGTGTAGGAAGTGCTTCTTCCCTTGGAGGACATGGTGGAGACAGGTACGCATAGTCTCCTGGGAGGCAATCACATCTAGATTGACTCAGCCGCGGTGGCTCAGTGGTTACGGCGCTCGGCTCCTGGTCCGAAAGACGCGGGTTCGATCTCGGCCGTGGCGGCCGAATTTCGATGGAGGCGAAATTATAGACGCCCGTGTGCTGTGCAATGTCAGTGCGCGTTAAAGAACCCCAGGTGGTCGAAATTTCCGGAGCCCTTCACTACGGCTTTCCTCATAGCCTGAGTGGGTTTGGGACGTTAAACCCCAATAAATCAATAAACCAAACATCTAGCGGGAGACCGCCCGCTTCCGCTGTTGTGTCTGATGCAGCACTCCTTGGCAGGTCAAGGCATATCCGCAGGCAGTTGTTCTATGCGGCCTCGACAATCTCCTTGCTTGTAAGAAATAATCTTTGAAGCACCGGTGGACAAGGGCGCAAAGTTCATTCAGCGCAGGCTTTTCCCAGCAGAACCATTGATCGGCAGTTGCTACCCCACCGAGTTCCCCATGAATCTGGAAACTTGCAATGCTGCAGTGATTCTCTAGCGTAGTTTTTCATCTGAGGTGACCACGAGAGATTACTGTCTATCACAACACCTAGGAATCGCTGAGATCGTACATATGGCAGCAAGCCTGCACCTATAGGAGGAGCGAATATCAAGTCATTGCTTTTCTTGTAAAAACCAGAGCAACACTTTTTCTGGTGAAAGACGAAGAACTCGGGGTGCCAGGTACATCGAGATGTGAGTAACGATGTTTGAAGACGTTGATGAGTAATATAGCGCCAACGTTACGCGCTCCAGATGCAGATACCATCTGCATAAATCGTTACGTTGTACTCCTCGCGGAAGGTTTCTTTTTAGGTGTATAAGGGTAATATTGAACAGGGGAGGAATGAGCACAGTTCCCTGCGGTACACCCCTCTGCACTGTGTCAAAGAGTATTGGATCGTTTGGAGTGCTCATAAAAATCTGCCGTTCTTTTAAATAGTGTCCAATCCACCTGTACAGCTTTGCTTCGCGGCCAAGACTGGCCAAGGGTGCGACAATTGCTAGAACGCCTACAGCGTTACTATTAACGACAGCACTTTATCAAGCCAAGAAGACTTTAGTTTCAGCTAGTTGGCGGATAGGCATCGTAAAAGGAATACAATGACGCATGAAGACGAGGACCAGAACGATGGCGCTTCTCCTGTCTTTTGCGTGTTCTGGTCCTCGTTTTCTTGCGCCATTGTATTCCTTTTACGATGTTCTCAAGCCAGTTTTTAATGCATAAGTGGAAATTTTTGCCTTCTGATTATTATCTGAAAACTCGTCAAGATGCCCTTTCGCGTTTATTGCTTAGCAAGTATTGTCCTGTTTCATATCATCATATCATTTTATTTCATTCAAATTCCTTAAAAGTCCCAGAAAGGGGTATTACACACGAGGGTGGGAAGCATTAAAAAAACGTTGCTATGTTAGTATGAATTTTTTTACTTTCAATGAACTCAGATGTACAGGTGGTGACAGCATTACCGCTTGGACGCCAGGAAGGGAAAATTTTCCTGTTAGAACATCCCCGCAGTGAACCCCAACTCCGACGGCACCTCACCCCCGGTCGTCGTCGCGGGCGCTGCTTTCGTCCGAAGTGCGGCGCCGTAGACACCATGGTGCCGCTCTTCCATAGTAGCACGTCAGTAGAGATGTAGAGCTCGGTGACGGGGGTCCTGCTATCTGCGGTGCGTGCCCCGGTACCAGGTCCCACATTGCCACTGCTGCTGGAGGTGCTCCCTAGCGGGTAGAGAAGCTCGCGCGGATGGCTGGGCGTCGAGTGCAGCACGATGGCGGCAGCCATCCCGTTGAGCACGAGCGCCCCCACGATGAGCATGGTGCCCTGCAGGCCGTACGCGTCCAGCAACCAACGGATGAGAGGCGGTAGAAGGACGCTGCTGAGCGCGGCCCCGGAGAAGTTCAAGCCGCTCGCCGAGGCCCGGTACTTGTCGAAGTAGCGGTTGAGCACCACCACGTTCGTAGGAACCATGAGGCCCGAGCCGGTTCCTGCGTGGGAAAGCCAGGAAGACACCGTCTTTAGTGCGCTATCACCTATAGTGGCTATTCCCCGCATTCAGCCGTCGTCTGTCTGTCTGTCTGTCTGTCTGTCTGTCTGTCTGTGTCTGTCTGTCTGTCTGTGTCTGTCTGTCTGTCTGTCTGTCTGTATGTATGTATGTATGTATGTATGTATGTATGTATGTATGTATGTATGTATGTATGTATGTATGTATGTATGTATGTATGTATGTATGTCGTCTGTCTATGGTCTGTCTATCGACTGTCTGTCTGTCTGTCGTCTGTCTATGGTCTGTCTATCGACTGTCTGTATGTATGTCGTCTGTCTATGGTCTGTCTATCGACTGTCTGTCTGTCTGTCGTCTGTCTATGGTCTGTCTATCGACTGTCTGTCTGTCTGTCGTCTGTCTATGGTCTGTCTATCGACTGTCTGTCTGTCTGTCTGTCTATGGTCTGTCTGTCATGTCTGTCTGTCTGTCTATGGTCTGTCTGTCATGTCTGTCTGTCTGTCTATGGTCTGCCTGTCATCTCTGTCTGTCATGTCTGTCTGTCGTCTGTCTATGGTCTGTCTGTCATGTCTGTCTGTCGTCTGTCTATGGTCTGCCTATGGTCTGTCTATCTACTGTCTGTCTGACTGTCGTCTGTCCGTCTGAAGCCGTGTTTGTGGCATGTTGCTTACCTGGCCACCATGTCAAGCGGCACCTCGAATAATTGTGAGAGGCTGCTCGGATAGAGCAACCTGGATCGCAACCCAGCCCAAGCAACTCAATTACAACCAAGGATAGCACCTGCCATAGAAGGGCGGTGGAGCATCGCTTGAGCGCTGTACCACTGCGCCAGGAGTGGTTGGAGGACTCCAAAGGGTCTATGAATGTAGAGAATGGACAACTCCGCATGTATGGACATTAACCCATTTATCGCTATCCAAAGAACTGCCATTCATGAACACTGGATCTGAACATCGGAACCGAAGTGGAAACCGACCTGCTAGCTCATCTGATTCGCATTTGGCCTAACTAAGCAAACTGACTATCATTTCTTTAATTGACTTGACTTGTGTTGTGCGGAAAACGCAGATGCTCTCTCGGAATTGCTACCTGCGCCGCGACTCTCTCCTGTCTGCTATGTCATTTTTCATTCACATTTTGAATTTACTGCAAAAGTAAGTTTGGCGTTAACCTGCTCTGGGAACTTCTGAATCATTTCTCGGATGTTTTCTTCGACAGCAGTGGTCGAATTCACATTTTCTGCCAACATTAGATGAGCCAACTACGAAGCCACATCTTACCGCCATCCCTTCCCTCGCCATGGTGAATCACCTACAGCCGGTCGACTTTGCCCCCGGGGTTAATTTTCAGAAACATTATGATCGCGGCACTGTCTGGTTTCGCACAAAGGAAACAGAGCGACAGGTAGCCGCTTTGTTCCCGAAGAAAAGCAAGAAGTGGTGGACTGAATAAGTGAAACACTGATCCAAAACCTGCTTCCGGGCTGTGAAAAAAGGCTGTCCTAGCATTCTACACGGGAGCGTGGAAGGTGAATGTGGAAGCTATAGGGTAGAACACATCTGAATGGCACAGCTAGGAGAGGCTGAGCAACCGACGAAAGGTGTGGCAGTGGAGCAGTCCAGGTTTCCCCCCCAAAAGCAGTATAAGGAGGAAGAAGGCGCGAGGAGAAGTGCGGCGATGGTTGAGGGCAACCATAAGTAAACTACGGGCGTTCTTTGCCAGCATAACCGCCACAAACTAGACAGGGAATTCCAGATTGGTCAGTTATGTAACGTCTTATTCCGCCTCCCCTGCAGCAATGTGCTCGCCGAATGTTTATACCAACGAATAAGAGTATACGCAATTAAGGGGCCAAGGGGCCCTTAACGCAGGTAGCAGACGTTGAAATACGAATTACACTGCGTA
Organism: Amblyomma mixtum; assembly: GCF_055824585.1. Classification (NCBI taxonomy): domain Eukaryota; kingdom Metazoa; phylum Arthropoda; class Arachnida; order Ixodida; family Ixodidae; genus Amblyomma; species Amblyomma mixtum. Next base: position 145,840,870 of record NC_143021.1, read on the forward strand.
CACACCTCTTGCATTTCACCAGCGCTTGTATGTGTGTGCCTTCGTTTGCCCTGTTTTCGCGCTGTTTCATCCGCAGTCAACTGTTACCAACCTGTATAACTTTTAGACCATCTGCAATGATCACACTCTGATGGCGATATTCGGACTCATAACTGAGCGGAGGGACAGGACGAGACACAGAGACGATGAAAGAAAAGCTGACCGTAAGGGGCTTTTTAATTATTTTTAAATTAGTCAAGTGTTTTATTTTCATCAGAAAATGATGACGGTTGGGTTGAGCAAAAGTAGAAACAATTTCCACTTGAAGCAGCCTGAGTTCTCGTACACAGAGCTTCAGCGTGAGAGGACACGGAACAGCAGAAAACAGAAGAAAAACACGGATATGATTTGCGTGGGGAACAACAGCACAAAATATTTGAGACTTAAGTTGTGCACATAAAAGCGCCATCAAGAAACATGTCACGCGTGTAAGTAACTATTTCACAAGATTACGAGAAAAAGAAGTGCGTCAAGCGGTCTAACGCAGTCTAAAGCACAAGTGACACAAAAGAGATTGCGCTCGTAAACTCATCTCACGAATGTCTTGCAGACTCAGGTGTCAGTACAAACGTTCATCGAAAGAAGTCTATTTAGTAGTTATGGAACGTTATGGCGCAACTTTTGGTGACCATATTTAGCGCGTGAGAAGGGGGTGCACCAAGACTCAAGATTTCGAAGAGTGTATATTGGATTATTTGCGTTTGGAGCGCATACATCAAGAAATGTATCGTGGATACAGTAAAAGACTTTTTATGTCTAGTGGATAAAAAAAATTTGTAGAGTTTCGGAACTTTGATAATCTTGAAGCGGGAAAACAACTCCTCTGTGTGGCCTTATTATTCCACTTTCCAATCAAACAATTCCCTTTCTTTTGCAGCCATAATACTTTTTCGATATTTGTCTGTGTGGTACTGCCCCAGACCAAAAACAATTCCAATCCCAATTGATCATACAAAAATGCACTTTGTTACGCTTTAAAGTGCAGTCAGCTTATTTCAGTATCATTTACAGTTCGCCAAGTCTATCAAAGGTTGCGTGGTCACAAATTTTCTAAATAGCTTTTTCTTATTTATTATCTTTAAATGTGTTTTTATAAACTAGTGTTTATGATTCATTCCCTTCACCTTTGAAGTTTTTTCTTTTAAATGTTGCTTATGAATCGGTTTAAAATTAGAAATGAATGACTTAGGCTGCACCCACGTCCTCGGAGTGGTACATATCATCCCAGTTGAAGCTTGTGATGATCGCTAGGAATGCGTCAAGTGTAAGTGGCGTAATATTCCGTATGGTAAAGGAAGGTGCCTGGTCTACTACTTCATCAGTGTCTTCTGTGAGCATGAAAATCGGAAAAACGCACCTTAGGATACTTAAGATGTAATTTCAGTAAAGCCCCTACTTCATTAAAGCTTCTTCTTCATAAAACCCTTATCCGACCCAAACTCGAATATGCTGCCTCCATCTGGGATTCTAATCAAAACACTTTATCTCATGCTGTTGAAATGGTGCAAAATAATGCTATTCGATTTGTACTTTCTAACTATAACCGAACAGCCAGCATAACGGTAATGAAGCCTAATGTCGGTTTGCCGTGTCTGTCTTTGCGCCGTAACACTTTTCGCATTCGCTTGTTTCATAAAATTTTCTGCCATGAGTCTTTACATAGTGAATTCATCATGTCGCCTAGCTACCGCTACTCAGTTGTCGACCATCGCAACAAAGTTGCTATTTCTAATTGCCGCATTAACACCTTTTATTATTCATTCTTGCCAAACACATCTAAAGACTGGAACCAACTTCCCGCAGATATCGCATCTATATCAGATTACACTCTTTTCAGGCAAGCATTGTTCAATCATTTTTGTGATGTCACCTAAAAGTTTATTATCTTTTGTTCCTTTCTGCCGTTTTTTTTCTTATTGTTATTCATGTCTTGTGTTGCTTTTCGATTTACTTTTCTAGTGCAGTTATATTCGTTTTCTCGCTTTCTAGCCTTTCACGCTATATGATTTAATTTGTATTTTGTACTATATACCTGCCGCTTTCATGTTCTGTTGTTGCTTTTTGGAACCCACTACCCTCTACAATGCTTCGGCGATTGAGGGTATGCGAAATGAGTAAATAAATAAATATCACTGCACAGGACACGCGAATGCACACGGTTAGCGTTAATATTAGAAATAAATAAATCGATTCAAGTTTTCGTGCGGACACTGACACAGGTCGCACTTTCTGTCAAAACGGGGAGTGCATTTGACTCTAAGATCGAAAAGAGCTCTGTTTTAGTAGGCGAGGGTTTTAGGATATCAGTGTTGAAATTTCCTCCAAGAATAACTTTTAACCTGCTTTTGCTCGTGGATTCCAGCATATCGTCAAGGCAAACAAAGAAATTATTTAAATTAAAATCAGGACGCCGGTAAATCACACAGCACATGTAACAACGAGATTTCAAAGTTGTACACTCAATATCTGAATTAATAAAGCTCAACTCTGTGACTAGTTCGACGCCGCAACCCATTTCTTTTTCAGAATTCCTACTTCACCACTGATTCTGTGTGATCGGCGCTAGAAAGAGTCTTGATAACCTCACGTTTTGTACCCTACCTCTTTTGAAGTAGACCATGTCTGTTAACATGATCACATCAAAGTCAAAGGAAAATTCATTTAAAAAGGTTGCTACTTCTTCTTTTTTGTCTTCCAGGGATATTTAGGTGAAATCATGTCCACCTGATATCTATGAGAACGAGCTAGGGCATTCCAAGGAAGCTCCGTAGCTTCCGCTCCAAGGAAGCTACGATGATAGCTTCCTTGGAGCGGTCAGCACGTCTGAGCTCGTTTCCAGACAGCGTGCCGACGCCGAGCTGCGTTTGCTCATCGATCATCTCGAAGGTGGCTGCCCTGAAATACCACGATACCTCGCTCGTGGACTTTCGTCGTTCTGCCTGCGGAGAGGAGTGCTTTATAAAAAGAACTCTACTTCAAGTCCGACAACTTACCTGCTCGTCATACCGTCTGATCTACGGGATGAAGTCCTCCTTGCCTGCCATGATGAACCAACTTCCGGCCACCTTGGAGTTACACGCACCTTGTCCCGAATCCGGCAGAACTATTACTGGCCCAACCTTACTTCAAGTGTGAGGCGTTATGTCCGGACATGCCGGCAATGCCAGCGGCGGAAAAAACCCGCGCTCAGGCCTCCTGGACTGCTTCAATGCATCGAGCCGCCCCAAGTACCATTCGACAAAGTCGGCATGGACCTTCTGGGGCCATTTCCCCTCTCGTCGACCGGCCACAAGTGGATCGTAGTCGCCACAGACTACTTGACCCGATACGCTGAAACGAAGGCCCTGGCGCGGGGTACTGCTGCCGAAGTTGCCCACTTCTTTATGCACGACATCGTGCTTAGACACGGCGCCCCATCGGCCATCATTACTGACCGAGGCAAGGCGTTTACAGCCCGACTCCTACGTGACATCTTAGCGCTTAGCCATACAGCTCATCGACCAACAACAGCATATCATCCCCAAACCAATGGTCTAACGGAACGGCTCAACAAAACATTGGCGGACATGATCTCGATGTACGTCGACGTTGAACACAAAACCTGGGATGAGGTCTTGCCTTACGTCACCTTCGCATATAATACTGCGACGCAGGAAACCACCCAGTTCACCCCGTTCCGTCTCGTGTATGGCAGAGAGGTCCGTATGATGCTAGACGCCATGCTGCCGTACGGCGACGCAGAGCTCCCCCCTGAAGCAGGCCACTTCGTGGAACAAGCAGAGCAGGCCCGTCAGCTGGCCCGCTTGCACATCAAGGACCAGCAATCCGCCGATGCCCGACACTATAACCTTCGGCACAGGGACGTGCACTAAGAGCCGGGCGACCACGTGTGGGTGTGGACACCCGTGCGCCGCAAAGGATTGTGCGAAAAGCTTTTAAATAGGTATTTTGGCCCGTACCGAGTCCTGCGCCGCCTGAACAGCGTCAACTATGAAGTTGTCCCCCATGGAACTGTGATCACCGGCCCTCAGCGTCACCGGCCGGAAATCGTGCATGTAGTGCGCTTAAAGCCGTACTTTGCGCGTGACTGAGCGCTGTATTCACGCTTCGTTTCGTACCTTTCTTCCCTTACCCCACGTGTGTACTTGACTCTCCCCGCATGTCAATTAGCGCGCATTGTATAGTTCACCTCACCCCTATTTTTCTTCTTTTTTTTTGCTCCTCCTCCTCTCCCTGTACATATCCCATTCCACATCGAGACGATGTTTGCTTTCGCGGGGGGGAATAATGCCACGCGCCTAACGCGCCGCGCGGCCTCCGCGCTGAGTAGAAGACGACGACGAAGCGGCGGTGTGCTCTCGAGGCGCGTTTGTTCTGTTCGGTGCCCTGGAACCTGCTGCTGTGATTAAAAGAAGGCTCCCAGTCTTGGGTTCTTCCCGACGCCTATCTCCACGGCCCCTCTGGTCGTGACAATATCATATGAAGACACTACCATTTTCATTTAAACGATGCAAAGTCCTGTGCTTGTCGGATATAGACGACTATGAGTTATCTTTCTTTGCAAGCACCTTTCTGTTTTTGGTCCAAACAAAGCTTCAGTTGTGTTCCTTCTTTTTTGACATGCTCATTCCAAGTAAGTGCTTAACTACCGGGCATAAATGCTCGTTGGCGAAAACTGGGGCGCTGGGCGAGTGGCCAAGATCTTCGGTCGAAATGCTCATCCTTTTCGCTTCCTGTAGCACTTTATCACGTTTACAGCGGTGTCTGAATTTCACGGCAATGTTAGGCATAGCAACACAATTGTTTGTGGCGCACGATTGGGCATCCCGATGTCGTGCAAAAGTTCCCCGATGTCGTCAAGGATCTCAATAAGATACATGTTCTTTTGTTGAGGTATGCCTTTTAATTAAAAATTGCAGAGACCAGAATACTCTTCGGACACCGTGATCATCTGCTGATGCAAATTCGCAACTTTCTTCAGTAGTTGGCATTGAGTCTGCAGTGTCTCGTCCTCTACCAAAGAGTGTCGTTTTGATCACTTAGAAATGAGAGACGCATTCAGTTCCCGTATTTCCCCATTCAAAGAAACGTTATTTATTTGCTTGGTTCATGCTTTATTGTTTGAAGGAAGCATGTAGGGTTCCTTCGAATAAAATTCCATTTGCGAGTCTGCTCATTTGTGTCCTGTCCTGTCACTCCACGCTGTTCACTCACGAACCAAACTATGCCGAAATTGCAGACTTATTTAGTATATTAAATGGCGAAGCACAGCTTGAAATATGCTTAGTGAACTAACTCACTAGACCCTATTTAATGTGGTTTCCGTAAGATACATTTTAGACATCGTAATGCGGACTAGCACAAAGCCACAAGGCCTTCGTGATCAACAAACTCGTCACTATTGATACAGCAGAAGCCATTGCCAGATACTCCAAAGGCCCATGAGCCACGCCAATCCCTCGGCTTATTTTCTCCTGCGATAAAAGCGTTTTACTGCTCGCCGTTTGTAGGTGCATTTCAATTCGCGACTGGTTTAATTTACACCGCATCTCACCTACTGCATCTAACCTGTTTCGGAAGCACAAGACAAACACAGGGCGACAACACAGATCAAGGAAGGAATGAGCTGGCCCTCCCGAGAGTACTTCTGATCAAGCACGGTTGCAGACTGCACTGCACCATGGTTTTTTTTTTTTTTTTGCTGCGCACACATTTCGTTTTGCGTAGCACCGTTAGCAACAGAAAAGTAATCTAACAGAAGGAATCATCATTGTCAGCCTGACTAGGCCCACTCCAGAGCAAAGGCCTCTCCCATGTCTCTCCAATTAACCTTTTTCTTTGCCAGTTGCGGCCACCGTATACCCGCAAACTTCTTAATCTCATCCACCCACCTGACGTTATGCCGCCCCCTGCTACGCTTGCCTTCTCTTGGAATCCACTCCATTACCCTTAGGGACCAGTGGTTATCTCGCCTTCTATTACATACCCTGACCAAGCCCATTTCTTCCTCGTGATTTCGACTAGGATGTCATTAACCCGCGTTTGCTTTCTCATCCACTCCGCCAGCTTCCGGTCGCTTAACGATCACTTCTTTCCACAGCTTGCTGAGTTGTCCTTACCTTAACCTGAACCATTTCCGTTAGCCTCCACGTTTCTGCTCGGAAGGTGAGTACCGGTAAAATACACCTCTTGTATACTTTTCTCTTCAGGGATATAGGTAAACTGCCATTCATGATCTGACAGAACCGGCCATATGCGCTCCAACCTTACTCTTGTAGTTATTTGCCCCTCATGATCCGGATCAGCGATCACTATCTACCCTAAGTAGACGTTCCAGCACACTTCCAGCACCCCGCTACCAATTATGAACTGCTGTTCCTTTGCGAGACCGTTTCAGCATGTTAATTTTTAGACCCACCATTCTTCCCTCCATTTTAGTTCCCTGTTAAAAGTTCGCAATCACGAGTGTGTGCTAGACACTTTTTTCCTGTCCTCTGCTTTATATATCTCATATGGCAACAGCTTTCTCATCGTTTATGACTCAACGGATCGGAAGTGTCTTATCCCATCCTTTGGTGATGTTTTTGGACAGAATCTGACGGTAGTTAGGGAATGGTCCGCGCCTTGATGTTGTTATGAGAGTCTCGTGCAGTGGCTTAACGCCTTCTAAGAAATATTAGAGGTTTAAGACTACTTTCGTGTCCACCGGCAGCAGAGCGGGAGGGGTACAGCTTTATATTAGCATGAACAAGAAACTCGTCAGAAGCAGCGCGCGGCACCAATAGAAAGGCAAACGTCCTTTTAGCGATGGCTTACCAAAGCCGAAGCCAATCAGTATTATGTAGGCAGTAGGCTCATTCCAAATGAAGCACCCAATTGCACCTGCTGATGCCAGGAGAGTGGCTCCCATGTTCAGCACTCGGGTGTCCCAATACCGCACAAGAACGCCGGCAACAAAGCCTGCAAGGAACACAAGTACCAGCTGCTAAACGACATTTATTTTTGCCGAACGATTTCGCTTCTTAAAAGGACATGGCGGGAACTATCTCCAAAGTTAAGGCTGAGCACCCTCCATAGACCTCAATCCGCAAAGTGCACAACTTGACCGTGACGTTGGATGCGGGATGTAATTGCACAAATGACAATTCTGCGTGTCCACTACAAACTCTTTTCAACTACAGATGTTCTGAAGGTGACATCTGCAGCGGTGGGGCTTCTTTGAAAACAAAAATTAAATATTTTTATCCCTCTTATAAAAATGCCGCCTTCGTATTTAAAATCAGTTCCCAGGTACACAGTCATCATCAACCTGGCTACGCCCAGTGCTAGACAAATTCCACTCCCATATCTCTTCAATTAACCCTGTCCTATACCAGCTGCTGCGAGCCGCAAACTTCTTAATCTCATCCGCCCCCCTGCCGCCCACTGCTACGCTTGCCTTCTCTTGGAATGCACTTTGTTACCTTTAAGGACCAGGTAACAAACGCGCGTTAATGATATCCTAGTTGAAATCAAGAGGAAGAAGTGGGCTTGGGCAGGGCATGTAATGCGAAGGGAAAATAACCGCTGATCCTTAAGGGTAACGGAGTGGATTCCAAGAGAAGTCAAGCGTAACATGTGGCCGCAGAAAGTTAGGTGGGCGGATGAGATTCAGAAATTTGCGGGAATACGGTGGCCGCGACTGGCGAAGGACAGGGTTAACGGAGAGACCTGAGAGAGGCATTTGCCCTGCAGTGGGTGTAGTCCGGCTGACGATGATGGTGGTCAAGGCCATTCATTACTCGTGATATCGACAAAGATGTCGTTAATGTGTGCTTGATCCCTCACTCACTGTGCCTATTCCGGTCTCTTAACACACTGATAGAGGCATGCAAGCAATCACCGTCCTCACCCTGCGCCGAGTTGGTGGTAGTGTACACCTCGAAGGGCCAAGCGGCTGCCTCGCGAGAGATGCCAAAGTGGGCCACGAGGCCCACCAGGAGGACGCCAGAGCTTCGGAAGACGATGGTGCTCCACACTTGCACCCAGAAGCACATGGCTGCCATGAACCAGGCATAGCGGCTGTCCACAAGGTGCAGCGCTGGCATGCCCGTCCTCAGGGGCTGAAGTTCTTCTCCTTCTTCTTCCGCTTAAAACATGGCACATGCCATCATGCCCAAGGTGTAGTGGCACAAACAAGGAAATTTCAGTAGGCATGAATTTTGAAAAATGTAGCGATGAAAAACGACAGAAGAATGTTTAAAGGGCAATATCAAACTGGATTTTGGTGAAAAAAGAAGAGCTCGAAGAATTTTAAAAGAGTTAGCAAATCAACCTACAGTTGCAATTATGTAATCATGGAGAATCTCACAAACTGCACCCAATGCAAATCTTTTGGCGCTCGAATGAACGATAACAACACTGGCAGAGATAACGGGAGCCCCAACCTGGAGAGAGGGACCTCCAGGTAAATCTTTCTCTTAAGTGCGAACTTTGGACAGTAGAGGAGAAAATGGGGGGATTTGGCCAAGGTGTAGTGGCATAAACAAGGAAACTGCCATAGGCAATTAAGGACAGAATATAGGAGCCAAGCGTGAATTTTGAAAAATGTATCGATAAAAAACGACAGCAGAATATTTAAAGTTAAATAACAAACAACATTATGGTGAAAAAAAATAGGGGGGGGGGAAGGATCTGAAATTTGTTTCTCTTCTTCGTCACCTTATTCCGTTCTCGCGTCTAAAACGCGCGCACCATTAAAAAAGAAAATTACAGGATGGCACTTCACTGTTTAAGAGCGGGAATGTGAAAGCCTTTCTCTCTCTCTCCATTTTTCAGTGTTTAATGCTTCCATTTTCATTGATTTCGTAGTTTTCTATTTTGTCAAGAAATTTTTTACTCTCCTATTCTTATTTCTGAGCCATTTTTACTTTAATTGTTATTTCTAGTTTGTTTTGTTTTTATTTTTGAATTTTCCTTATTTTGTGTTTTCTTATTTCATTACATATATGTTGCTATCACCTGTTGCTTAATCAACTTTTCCATCTTATTTACCATACAACTTGTGATTGACAGTTTGTGCGGACAACTTCCGCCCACGCCACTCAGAGCCAAGAACGGCTTATTCCTTAGTATGAATCAGCCATGCATGCCAGGTAGTGGTAAGATGCCGGTAAGATTACCGGAAAGTGTGGTTCTTGTGCTTAAAAAGCACAAAAAGCACTACGAAATATCTACTAAGTAGAACGTGTTATCGGGCTAGTTGGTTCAATACTTCAGACATGGTAGTTGCACGAAACCCACACACTCACAAGACAGGGTACGGGACGAGCACAAACTTACAACTTATAACTTTGCGCTCGTCCCATACCCTGCCTTGTGTGTGTCTGTGTGTGTTTCGTGCAACTACCATGTCTGAAAGATCTACCATCTCCTGTAGTCATTGAAGAGTATCTACTATTCCATATCCAATTCGATCAAGAAACAATTTCAACAGCAAGTCCTTCCTAGCCTCTTTGTCGATTTCCGTATGGGATAGCGACATGATTGGCGAGGAGCGCTGTGCAAAAGGGCGCTTTCATGCTCACGTAGAGTTCTTCCTCTACTTGGGGTATCTATATTTAAGCTCTCATGAGACATCATACTTGATAGAAGGGTGGTTGTTGAGTAGAAATTACAGGAAGGAAGAGGGCCTGAAATGTTAAACTTTAAACTACCTCTGAAAGGGGCTCTAATAAAGTTGCGTTACATGTGTGATGTTAAAGGACCTCGCTTCACGAATATCCTTCAGAAAGAATTCTTTGTAAAGGACGCCTCTTCACGAATATCCTTCAGGGAGAATTTTTTTGGTGTGTTTTGCAGAAGATGTCGATAGTAACTTCTATAGATAACTTGACATAAATAGGTATCGATATGTCGGTATAGATAACTATAGATATCGATAACCGCCTTTGCAGCCATTGTATCACTTTTTTCGGCACATTTCGTTAATTAATAGTTTATAATTGATTATATGTTGACACTCTTCAATGTTTTGTTTAATTAATTAACGTTAATTAATCACCTTTTAATCCATTCCGAACCTTCATCCGGCTCGGTTGCGGATTTTCCCACAATTTCGACGTCCAAGGCTGTTTTGACGGTCACCCATTATATCTACATCCGTGGCTATTTCGACGGCTAATTGACTTTTTCGCCTCTAATTAATTAATTACTTCAAGTGAGTCAAACTAGACCTTTTGTCATCCTCTATCGCATTCACTCATTCTTTTACTGCTAACTATTCCTCGGACGAGGTAAAGGCTGCCGATACGTTTTGCGTCCACTTTCTGCGGAACAAAACCGCGAGCATAACCAAATAATGCTTTGTATTAATAATGCAAAGCTAAAAGACACCGAGCTGTCGGCTCGCGCGCACGCCCACTGTGCCGTGTTCTCCACCCTCTGGCGAAGGTAATCTTGGTCATCCTGATTCGAATTAGGGGCGTTAACACAGAGCTGATGCGGAGTATACTCTTGCTGAGCCAAAGACACTGCCCTATAATTCAGAGGATATTGCTGCTATTTATGCTCGAACAGTGGCAGCGGTAGGTTGACAATGTGCCTTCATCGTGCTAATTATTTGGCGAACCACATGGCACTGATCATTCGTTATACTCTCAGAGTTGGAGCATCCAGAGAGAGACCGCCTCGGCCTTTGACAGGCAGAGGTCAGGTGGGGCAAAGGCTCAGTCGGCCGCACGGTAGATCTCCGGGTAAGTACGCAGTAGGTGCAGAGGCAAAAGCCGTTGGAGGCGGGCCCCGCTGAGGATCAGCTGAAATCAAATTTATTTCAACATCACAACGTACAGAGGGCAAAACGCATGTCTAGAACACGCTCTGAGCGAGTTTCGGGCGTAACACGCGATAAATAGCCATAAGATTTGGTTAAAAATGGTCTGCATGTAAACATGTACTTTTGAACTGATAGAATTTTATCGTCATTTTTTGCGTTCTTGGTCGTGGCGGCTTTGGAAGCTCCGGAAAACACAGTTTGGTTGTTCTAGGGATGCGTTTTGCCCTCTGTACATTGCAACGCTGAGGGTGCAGGCAAAAAGTCTTGAGGCTTGACGAGACCTGCACCCTACTAACAAACACTTGGCAGAAACAGCAGGGATGATCACTCTATTGGGAATGAACACAAAACGATAGGAAAATTCGGGAGAACACCTAGGAAAAAAAAAAAACAAATTACTTGTGCAATCTGCTTTCACAATCATGAGGTAGATTACGAGTTAATAGTGGCTGGCAAACAGTATATTAACATTTGTCGCCCATAATTTTTTCGGCCGCCGCGGTGGCTCAGTGGCTATGGTGCTCGGCTGCTGACCCAAAAGACGCGGGTTCGATCCCGGCCGCGGCGGCTAGAATTTCTTTGGAGGAGAAATTCTAGAGGCCCGTGTACTGTGCGATGTCAGTGCACGTTAAAGAACCCCAGGTGGTCGAAATTTCCGGAGCCCTCCACTACGGCGTCTCTCATAGCCTTAGTCGCTTTGGTACGTTAAACCCCACAAAACCAAACCAAACCATAATTTGTTCGGGTGCGAGGAACTACCAAGGGGTCAGTGCTACGTGTGTTGTACACATTGGTTCGTTAAGCTAATGAGGCGATATCTTTGAGGTATGTGTCATCTTTGTATATGCCGTGTCGGTAGCGTGAATTAAGTATTGAACTGTGCAATGCGGTGGCGGGTAGAAGCTTCAGTTCATCAAAGATTGGTTTTGTGTGGACCTTAAATTTAGCAGTTTTAATGACGCGTATTGCTTTTTGTAACCTAAAAGGAATGTTAATATTAGTTAGCGCGGTAGTGCCCCAATTCAGAAAGAAATAGCTCAGCGTGGAATTATAGAATAGCAATTTAATGTTTTGTGGCAAAAGAAACCTTAATCGCGACAACAAGCAGATTTTGCGAGCGCATTTGGAACGAATGTGGCTGATATTCGAGTTCCAACACATATTCTCGTGGAAAATGCCGCTCAGGCTTTTTACTTGTGATGTTATCTCTATTTTATTAGAGCCAATATATAGTTTGATATGAGTATCTATTTTTTTGCTGCGAGGACGAAATAATACGGTTTTTGTGTTGGAGGTGTTAAGAATCAGTGAATTTGAAATTCTGCACTTGTTTATCAAATCGAGCACCTTATTAGCTTTCACTTGCAGTGTGGGTAAAAACGGGCCGTTAAAACGCAAGGTAGTGTCATCAGGGTAAATCATGAAGGGGCTAGTTGAGTCGATGTTAACTATGTCCTTAATGTAGATTTTAAATAATAGGAGCCGCCGCGGTGGCTCAGTGGCTATGGTGCTCGGCTGCTGGCCCGAAAGACGCGGGTTCGATCCCGGTCGCGGCGGCTGAATTTCTTTGGAGGAGAAATTCGAGGCCCGTGTACTGTGCGATGTCAGTGCACGTTAAAGAACCCCAGGTGGTCGAAATTTCTGGAGCCCTCCACTACGGCGTCTCTCATAGCCTTAGTCGCTTTGGGACGTTAAACCCCATAAACCAACCAACCTAAATAATAGGAGACCTAGAATGCTGCCCTGCGGAACACCGCATCGGACCGTTCTCAGCTCAGATTTAAAATTATTAATTTGGGCCTACTGCTGGTGAGTCGGACGGCTCCTATTCCTTACCGCATTTTATTGCTACCTGGCCTTATTATTGCTGTAGCAATAAATGCCTTGTTTTTGTCAATCGGAGTGTCGTTCCTTTGTTCCCTCAGAGCAAGGCCCGCCGTGGTTGGCGTGCGCTCGGTAGCGTACGCAATCACGGGGCAAGCGCGGCTACGCCAAGATCGTTTCGTCAGTCTTGAAGATCCAATGAAGATCCAATGATGTCCTGCGCACATCATTTCGCTGCGGCCTGCTGCGACGGAGCTGCCTGTATCCTGTTCGGCGCATCCATCCGGGGCAGCCGTGGGGAGACCAGTCAGCGGTCACCTCCGGCTGCTGTTACCGCTTCGACTACCGCAGAATCCTGGCCTGCAGTGGTCGACCAGCCTTCCCTTCGCGGGCCTGCGGACACGGAATCCACGGGCCATGCGAGTCGTCCCAGCGGAAACCTTCACGCCGCCTTCGGAATACCGCGGAAGTCTGCGTGGACTCTGTAGGCGTGACCTCTACTGCAAGACCTGTCTCAAGTGCATGATGACCAGGAGACTCCTACATAGCATGTACTTTCAGGCCTGTGAGTCTAAGGTTGGGGGATGTCGTCATCTCCCCCCGCCTCGTCCCCTTTAGGGTTTGCTTACCCGCGATGCACTCACCCTAACCTAGTTAGTTACCTTAACTAACAAGGGAAGGCGCCGGCATCGTTGCGACACGAGCGCCGCGAACGGCGTGATTGCTGTGCGCACGCCGGGGGGGGGGGGGGGGGGGGGGGGGGACGACTCTCTCTCCGGCTGAGAATTTCGACGCGTGCTGACCTTCAGGCATGCGCTCCGCTCTCCGCCAGCGGGGCGAGGCCGAGGGGGAGAATGTGCTTCCGCTTCCCGTCCCGTCCGGCCGTGGAGTATCTCCCATGCCCTAGCGTGGACGAACTTCCGTCGTAACCATCCTGGTGAGTCGGACGACCTCGATTACTTAGCGCATTTTGTCGCTAGCTGGCGTTATTGTTGTTATAGCAATAAATGCCTGCTTGTGTCAGCCAGAGTGTTGCTCCTTTCTTCCTTCAGAGAAAAGCCCGCCGTGTTCGGTGTGCGCTCAGTAGCGCGAGCGATCATGAGATAGGGTGCGGCGGCATTGAACGGTGTCAACCGCGGTTATGCGGGAAGAACGTTTATTACAAACCCCACAACTTATGTCGAGACAACTGCTGATCACATGTACGAATTCTGTCTGTTGGGTTGCAGTACTAAAGGCACGATGGAAACCATGCTGGAAAACATTTCGTATGTTATTAGTTTCAAGAAATTCGATATATTTAACGACGTGTTCAGGTATTTGATATGAATGCGCTGTTAAGGTAATTGACCTGTAGTTAGATAATAATTGCATATCACCATATTTCAATAGGGGGAGAACCCTAGCAAGTCTCCACGAGGAAGGAGGGGCGCCGGTTGTTAGGGGTTTCCGAAAGATAACCGTAAAGTACCTGCTGGACAAGGAAGAGTACGAACGAGAAAAGCCGCAGGGATGTCGTGAGGACCACACGATTTCTTGGTATCTAAGTTTGGTATCATATTGAGCACACTTTCAGTAGACACTGACACACCGCCAAATGAAGAATGCGATTCAGAATCAAAAGCTGGGATTACAGAATTGTCTGTTATGAAAACTCAATGGAAGTAGTTGTTAAAAGCAGAACCAATTATTTGTGGTTCAGAAACTGCGACATCGTTTCTTATCAATGCATCCGAAGAGGACCTAGGGGGTGGCATTTCCTTCCAGAATTTACGGGGACTAGATTTTATTAGTTTGGGCAGAGTAACTTTGTAATAAAAATGTTTTGCGCCGTTCATTTCAATACAAAGCTCCTCTTCAGCGCTAATAAACCGACTGATCCTCGCAGGGTCGTCAGAACGTTTCAATCGGCGTAATCTAACAACACGGCGCGATAAATGCAACAAGTCTCTAGGCATCCAGGAAATGGCAGTGTTATTTTCTTCGTTTTTAAAGGGATGAAACGATTGATGCGTATTTTGACAATATTTTGAAACTTCTTAAAGTATTGACGTCACTAGAGGAACTTATTTGCTCAAACTCATCAAATGAATCAAATAGAATGTCAGCTATTGCTAGATCATCTGTGTAGTTAAAACCAGGAAACATGCAATAGGCAAAACGAGATATACAGGAACGGTACAAGTAAGTGAAACGAACAGAGCTTTGTGGTCGGATACCCGCTCAATCTTGTCGCAGTAATAACAGTTGTTTATAAGAGATTGAGTAAGAAAGACGAAGTGCAGAATCGCCGCATGCCGAGCGCATTCTCGAAGGGCTTGACTTAAGCCACAAGACAATGAAAAGTGTACCAGCTTCTTTCCAACAGACGCTTCATGTCCGCTCACTGTCATAGAAGACCAGTCGATGCCAGATGCGTTAAACACGCGCAAACAAATGACGTTTGAAGAAGTATGTAATCATGTAATAACCTACTCAGAGTGTGTAATCGATCAATACTGGAACCAGGAGGACGGTAAACAACCCCTGTTATTGGAGAGCATTAGCAGGGCGGAAAATATTTGGCGTCCCACGTCAGTGTGATGTCTCCATCCTTCCAACCGTGACAGGTTTCAGGGGGCGTTTAAGGGCACCATCCAGTCTTCTCTTGTTACCACTCCGCCTGCCACCTGTTATAGCACCGGCTAGAACGAAACACTGAAACAGCGAACATAATAAAACGCGGACTATAATGGAGTTAACAGAGCAGATTGAAGAGGCCCATGTGCTGTGCGATCTCGGTGCACGTTAAAGAACCCCAGGTGGTGGAAATTAACCGGAGCCTTCCACTACGGCGTCCCTCATAGCCTGGGCTGCTTTGGGACGTAAAACCTCATAAACCAAACAACCAAGACGAGGACACGAGACGAACACACGACGAGCACTGACTTTCAACAATGTTTACTTAGAAGATGTGCTTCTTATACCTTCTACATTAAGGATGCACATGTGTCACGAACACATGTGCAGGAAGCATACGAAACTCGTCTTCCTTATGCTACGTGCAGAAGATATAAGAAGTGCGTCTTTCATACAAACATTCTTAAACATGAGCGCTCGTTTTGTGTCCTGGTGTGCGTTCTGCGCTGTTAACTTCGGGATGGAAAACCAACAAGCTCAAGCTGCTGTCCTGGCAGACTACAATGTATCACCGGCTGTCGTAACTTTGTAAGGACAGTTCAGTGACAGGTGATAATGATTCGGTACTTGTGATTATAGTGACTTTGTGAAGTTACAGGTAGCCGTAGTGGTCGCAGTGGTAGAGTGTGGGCTCCAGGCTGCAAAATTATAGCGCACAGGAAGAGAAGGTAGATATGAATGGTCTTGCATTTCCTCCACGCCAATGGAATTGACCACCCCTAAAAAAAAGCAGTGTGCCTCCGGTGCTCTTTTCAAATAAATATTTGAAAACTTTTCAATTTCAACAGGTGAAAGTCCCAATTTCAAAGTACTGTACGGGGATCCTAGATAGATCTTTACACCATAAAGAAGTTATAACAGCCTAAACATCGAATTGGTTTCAACACACAGGATGCGAGATAGCAGTAATACCACAAAGAAACGCCGTCAAACTTCATAATTGCACTGGTGCTAAAAATTATACAGAAACAAAAATTAAAAAAAAACTATCAGCTTTCCAACAGAAAGACCTTCAGCTTATTTTTGAAACCATGCGAAGAAAGAGAACTTTTACAAGGGTTTCGACAACAGTTTAATAATAGGCGCTTTTTGGTCGAAAAGTGACCGAAGCTTTACGTATTTACACATTTCAGTGCTAAAAATGCGGGAAAGGAGTGAGAGCGGGTTATATTCTAAGGCTTTAGCTAACAAATTCCTAATCCGAACTGGCGAACTTGCTCTTAAAGTGCTAGTTAGCGCTGGTAATGTATGCATTTACGTGTAGGGAGTACACAAAGAACCAGGGAGTAAGCCCCTAGATACGGAAAGAGAAGGCACTGAAAATTTTATTTCATTAGATGACTAAGCACCATAAGTCAGGGTTGCATAACGCTGTCGTCGAGATGAGAGAAAAACCAAATTGAAGGGGAAGAAAACAACACAACCAAGTAAAAAAAACGGCCTAACAGTGTCAAAATTACGACCAAATGATATGTCGTTTTGTCGTAACCAAAGATTTTTCTATTCCTTTGTAATATTTTTCTGTACGGCTGTAGTTTTCTGTAATAACTAAAGAAAATCTGTTGTCACTACAAAGTTTTATGCTGTTACCACAAGTTCGCGGTAAAAAACTACAGAAAATTTGCTTTGACTACAAAACTTTTTTTGCGCTTTTAGACTGAGAGGACTCAAACAAACACAACATTAGCTCAGTGTACCGTATTATTTGGTTGTGTATTGCGTGCTTTTCTCTTTAGGGTCTTGTTTTGAACGTTTCTATTTTTTTTTCTCTCCAAATAATCCGTTGTGTTTAACAGACATCATTTTGCAGAGCTACACGTTTCACACGGACTTGTCACCACCAACACTCCTGCATCCGCCATCCATTCTACCGTGTCCTTCCAATAATTTTGAGGCTCGAAGGGCTGCTCTCGTTGTCAAATGTGGGGCTCTTCTTGGCGGTGCCGGTTAAAAAAGACACTGACTTCACACTGACTGACGCAAGTCAGCTCGCAGTGTTGGTTAACGGCGTGCGCTGTTTCTTGCCTTCAGGACGTTGCGGCAAGCGGCAAGTCTGTTTCTAAAATTAGTCCGCGCAAGGAGCCGCGCGCGGTGGAGCAGCGTGAGAGACCTTGGCTTTCGAGCTGCTATGCAATCGACGCGAGAACGGGCGTTAAAGGCGGAAGTGTATGCGAGTTAGCCGCTGGCGCTGTGGGTGCCTTTCTGTTCGCTCATGTAAGGTCTCTTCTTCTTACACTGAACAAGTCCTTGGACGTTCTATGGAAGCGCTCCGAAGGCAACGGGTAGAAGGCGGTTCTCGTCTACGAATGTCTGCGGAGGCATACGCGCGTAAGAATAAAACATTTGCCGATGCTCCATTTGTCTGCTGCTTTCATCCGTTCTGTTGAAAGAAACGCCAAGCACTGACGCCTGGCTGTTCTCAAAGGACTTGCCCTTAAATTCTTTGCGCTGGAAGAAGACGCCTGCACTGAATTCACACCCACGTTTCTTGCGACGATTGTCAGGAATATCTGCGATAACTTCTAAAATATTGCCACTGTCTCCCTTACCTTCATGGAGACTGCTAAGGTCGAACTTCTAACCCACCCTCCTTTCAAGCCTGACCTGGTAAATTTCAACTATCAAGACGGCGCGAATTAGGGGTCTCTGGGCGGGCTACCATGTGATGTAAAATACACTGCAATGAGCGCCGACCACCGAGTTTGTAACCGTCAACCCGGAGAGTGGATCGGGGAACATGTGCTTCCATTTCAGCCCCCTCTGTCGGGGGCAAAATGTTTTATGTTATTTCAGTGGCGAGGCGGTGTTTGTTTCGTGCTGTCTGCTTTAAGTTCGCATTCTGATTATTTTGTACTTTTTCTAAACAGACGCTCAGAATAAAATAAAGTTGGCTCGTATAGGTGTAACACTAGCTCCTAAACACAAAAACACAACTCTTTTTGAAATCAAAGTTCGTGAAAGGTATAAAATAGCAAGAACTAAAATACAGGTATCGCCGCCACAGGCCTATCTCGCAGCTACAAGCGTGATGATTAAATACATGATAAAAGAACCACATATCTCTGAGGCTAACCGACGTGCATGGAGGTTACGTGTTGGATCGATATTGAAGTACGAGTTTTGTTTTGAAACCACCGGTGTACTTTAATTACACGAGGAAGCCGAAAAAGGCAACCAGGATGTTGGAAGTCGAAGAAAACCTGCAATTGGCCTCGCAATAGGAGCCCAGCTGTGTTTCGGTATGTTTTGGGGTGCTTCGCCGCTACGCGGTCTGCCTTCCCGCACGGTTTCGTTATGCGCCTCTATTTACAACGGCGGATCAGCAGAGGACCTCCAAGTGCCTCTCTAAGTGCTCCTAGGACGAAGCTCGTGCAACTGCGACAAGGAAAAAGAGCTGTCCATAGCTAATGTTCAACGCGCCTCCACGTGAGAAAACGCACCGCTCGACGTATTCGCTTCGTCAACGTACCAAGACAATAGCCCCACGAGGACTATTATGATAGAATTTAGATATACCCACATTTACCAGTCGCTACACATCAGTCGTGACAGTTGCTCGACGGTGACAGCGACGCTGCCGACTCCTCGGCGCTAGGACTTTCTTGTCAGACCCGCTGTTTCAGCCCTCAAAAGCATCTCACGCTGTATTGTATGGTGTTGAAGTCGCTTAATGCAGGCCGCGTTTCTCTGCGAGAACTTCGTTTTAAATCGGGAAAGGGATCTATCATAACGTTGGTGCAAACGTAAATGAAGCGACGACGGCTGATAGAGGCCTTTAACGTCCGGCCGACAGTAGTTTTCATTTCGGCTGCTGCTAAGCGCGAGCGCAGCGATCACGAAGTCTTCGTTTCCGTTTCCGCCGCTTTACGTCACTCTTCTCCGATTTCGTCATCAGAGAGTCCCGAGTTCGAGTCGTAGCGGCGGGAAAAGTTCAACCCTTTGTTCTCGAAGTACTGTATAATGAAAATAGACAGCCTATACTGGCACTGCTTGTGTTCACGTTATAAGTTTGGAATAAAAAACAACACCCATTGTCTATTACGCTTGGCATCTCTTTGTAAATGAACTCTACCTTATGAGTATAGAAGCACACAGCCTTGGTTAATAAAAGCGTGCAGGACAGATTATGGACGACAAATGATAAACAGAAGCTACCTAACTCGTTAAATTTCTGTCATAGAAATGATATTGCTCCCGAGATAGCTTTTAAAAAAAAGAACAGAAATTGTTTTTCTTTGACAAAAATCCGTTCGTATGATATGGTGTATTTCTCGCATTCTGCTTATGTACGCTGTACCCTTCATTGAGCAACGCTTTTCTGTTTATACTACACAAAACGTATTGTTTTTCTTGGTATTTTCCTTTACTTAGGTAACGTTGTATTTTTTTCAAGCTTTTTCAGAGTGTTTT
This sequence comes from Amblyomma mixtum, assembly GCF_055824585.1. Taxonomy (NCBI): domain Eukaryota; kingdom Metazoa; phylum Arthropoda; class Arachnida; order Ixodida; family Ixodidae; genus Amblyomma; species Amblyomma mixtum. The sequence goes on from NC_143021.1 coordinate 145,860,635, forward strand.
ACAAGTTTTCAATTTTCAAAACTTATGTCCGGGAATGCTGGACATGATTCAAGAAATCCATTTGAACACCTGGCCGACAGTTTCATACATAATGTCGAAAAAAGTTGCAGGATTGCACCCTCTGCTTAAAGGCGGAAATGCGAAAGCCTTTCCCTTTCCTCCCATACCCTCTCAATTTTCTTTCTTAAATATTTTATTTTAATATTATTTTACCTGCTATTTTTATTTTGATTTATTTTTATTTCTGTCTACATATACTTTTTATTGTGATTTTTATTTTTATCAACACCATTAACACCATTTGCTGGGCGTGTTGGAAGAACATGCTTACAACCACACGGCGCAAAGACAAACACGGACAAGTACGATAGCAACACAAAGCGCTGACTTCAACAGAACTTCACTGCGGCGCGCAAGCGTATACATATACCCTATCGTGGGCATGCTCAGCAATGAAAGGAAAAAGGGGAAGATGACAGGCTTTATCTGGCACCGCGCGCGCCATCGCATTGAACTATTTTTATCGATATATTTTAATTCTTATTTCTTTTTGTTTTCCTTTTTAGTTCATTATGTATATGTTGCTTCTCCACTGTTGCTTAGTCAACCTTTACGTTTTATTTTAGTTACCATACAACTTATGATTGGGAGTTCATGCGGTCAACTACCGTCTCCAACTTCCGTCCACGGCACTCATGAGCCAAGAAAGGCTTACGCCTTAAAATCGAAACACAAGTAGCAATGATAGCATTCTGCTGTGTTCCGAGCCGAGGGAGCTCGTTCATATGCTGCACAAGCTCGCAGTAGTGGAACCAAAAAGTTAAGCATGGCCTATAGAAATTGCATGGAGTTAATACACAGAAGAATGAAGGGTAAATGGCAGACGACTTCGCATAAAGAAATAAACTACAAACTTCACTTTGTAAAGCCAATCTTGGGAGAATGAAAGTCGTGCAAGTATCAGCAATGTTTCACAGAAGTGCTTTTACGCCGTCTTCGCTTTGCACACACACATCAAACAAACCTTCGCTTAAGAAAACAAGCAAAGAGACTTGTAAAATATGCAAAAGAGTCCAGAGTAAATCATGTGTTATTCTAAGGCACAGAATATGAAACACTGAGAAAAGATATTTACTCGAATTCGCAATGAACACATTTCTTTTCATCCAGTTTTTTTTTTTTTTTGGCGAAAATGCTTTTGCTGGTCTGTCGCGGGATTTCAGGTTTTTAAAACACCACAGATCTTCAAACAAATTGTACAATAAACAAATTGTAGTTCATTAAAACACGACAGACATTTTAACCTTGTCATGCGGCTTATGTCCTGTATAACCCAACACAACACTCATGCTAGGTTGGTATGAGGTTCTTTTGAAACTGCCAGATGAGGCCACGTACTCGCGGCCTGAAATATTTGCTCTGCGCAGCAAATATTTCATCCCATAGATAAGTGCTTCGCCATATAATTACAAGAAGAATCGATACCTAACAATGAGCCCGACGCAATTCTCCTTGCTCCAAGCGGTACCACGCCCTGTATCTGGGACGATATTAGCGCGTCGCAACCTGTACCTCAAACTACGTTATCTCCATTTATTATCTATGGCCGCAAGGCTTTGCTCTCTCAGTGTGTTTCTTTTGTTTGTACTGTTGCTCAACGAGACAACAAGCTCCCATTGTAATCTACAAATACACTAATCCGAGTTTTCAGCCCTGACTCTCAGGAAAAGCACATGCGTCACAGCATTCCAGACACTGCATGTCCAGCTCCCAACACTATATACAAGTAATAAAGGATCAATTACTGCAATTATTTATTTATTTACTTACTTATTTCTTTATGTATTTATTTATTCCAATACCCTCCGGGCCCGAGGACGTTCCAGAGGGGGTGAGGGTTACAATGCAGAAAAGAAAACACATACAAAAGTACAACGTGTAGATTTGTTAACAATCACAATGGTACACTTACAAAACATAGTCAATAAGTGCTGATTTGAAAGATGGTGAATCCACAAATTAGTCAATGGAGGGGGGAAGGCGGCTCCATTCTGTGAAAGTTTTGGGTAAAAATGAGTTGAAAAGAACATTGGTGCGGCAACAGGGAATGGCGACATTAAACCGGTGATCAGTGCAACACAACAGAGTTTTCTTCTACCAGCGCTCCCTTCAGACGAGCATCGCTACTGCCGTGACAAGCAATCCGTATTGCGTACATGCGTCAGTCGCCGAGCCGTAGCGGCTCACTGAGCGGTTGCATTATACATGAGGCCTGTGATGGACAGCAGAAGCACCGAACCACCCCTGTAAAAGCGGTTTCAATGGCATGCATTTCTCTGCGCACTGGCGCATTTGCGAGTGTGGAACTGCGCACGCTTATTGTGATACGAGTTTGGTCCATTAGCGTCGCTCACAAAAACAAGGTGACTCTAAAAGGTCACTAGTCGTTCACCAGTCGTCGTTGTGTGCTATCCTCCTTGTTGTCCCTAACCTTTTTTGACTGGTTTGCACCTAACTACGCGCCAACTGGCTCAAATCTCAACTCTTCTGCTAAAGGGTCAGTAGTAGTAGTACAAGACCTTTATTCGGCCATAATTTACAGGCCGAGCATGTGGACAGCCTGGGCGACCAGAAGTCGCTGTTCTTCCTCCCGTTCAGCGCCAAGCCAGTCGAGCCAGGTGGTGATGGATAAAGAACGTGGGGGGTAGGAACCCGACTGCTGAGCAGCCGGGCAATAGAAGAGGCAATGGGCAAGGTCCGCATAGATACAGGGGCAGTTGGGACAGGAAGGGTCCGATCGATAGCGATAGAGAAAGAGGCGGGACGGGGTGACAACTGCATCCATTTGGACGTGCCGAAGAAGGCGAGCCTCCGGCACTGTGAGTGATGGATGAGGGGGAGGGTAAAGGCGTTTGTCGAGGCGGAGCTCGAGGTAGACCTCTTTTATGGTGCGGCGAAGGGTGAGTGTCCCACCGTCCTCCGAGGGCTTTATGCAAGGTTATGTTCGTCAAGTTCGAAATCGCTTCCGCTCTTTTCTGAAAGCAAACGCCGTTGACAGGTTGACAAAGTTAACTGCTGATAATTCTCCAAATTCTCGAAGAAACAGCTTTTCATCGACCACAGGTAGTTGGCTTTGATCAGAGTAACGCAATTCTCGGTGTAACGATCTAATTTAGGGCTTTCCATAGTGCACTGGTTATAGGTTTTTCGAACTTTCAGCGAATTTCATGATTTTGTGCATTAAATGTTATTAACCTTCTTCGCTTACATCTCATCATCTACAAAACGGCCTCTAAGTTTTGAAAGCTGACTAAAATACGCTGCGCTCATTGGGCTGAATTTTCTTTTAATCTACACTTTCTGTATGAATTTTTGAAATGCACTGGTAAACGTAGATTTTTTTTTTTAACAACAGCGTACCTTAATGACAGAAATGCCTAGGTTCTGCTCCGTATTCCAGCCTTGAGAAATAAAAAAAAATATTTCCTGCAGTACTGCATGTCGAAGCAACATACAAATCGAAGCGAAATTATTTGAGGCGTGCTGTAACGCTGCTCCATAAGGCGGCACACAGCTGAAAAAAAAAAGTATTAGAATAAGAAGTGAAAAACGACATGCTAAAATTAATGACCCCTAGTTTGCAACTGGTATATGAGGGAGCCGTACTTAAAACCTTGAGAATAATTTTGACTACCAGCGTTTCTTTAACATGCACTTGCACTGCAGAGCACATGGGTGTTTCCATCTCGACTTACCGAAACACACAAAAAAAAGCATGTAGGCCGACGCTGTTAAAAAAAACGTAATAGTCTAACGCCTCAGCAATACTCAGTTATTAACTAGAGTATTTACATCCCTGTAATGTGTCTTTTTTTGTGAGTCATCGGAAAGTCGATGAGGTAGAAACTGCGAGGCGGAAACCAATCTGCTAACATGAGGGACGATAACAGAGGGCGATACGAGCAGCAAAGTCTGCGTCTTCGCATTTGCAGGATGCTGACGCGCTGGAAAGGACAGATAGTAGGCACGCCGACGGAAGGACAGCTCGAGAGTGTCTGTGCTCACGGTTCTGGCACCCAGATGTAATAAAGACGGCGCGACGAACGCTGACAAAGTAGAACTCGGACGACAGGACCAACGTCTGTGTTCTACTTTTGTCCCCGTTCGTCGAGCCGTACTGATTCTACAAGCATCTACAAGCATGAATCAACTTGCCCAAGCAAGAGAAAGGCAGCTCAGGCATCTAGACAGGCAGCGAGTAGGGTATCAATCAGAAAAAAAAATAACAAGAGGATTAACAAAACACTTGCCTTTTATGATAAATGTAGTTAATCTATTGGAAAGGAACGCGAATATATGTAAAACATTGTAAAACCTTGCGAATATATGTAAAACCACAGTAAAACCTTGCGGAAGGTTTTCCTGTGGGCACATGGCAATATGCTTAAATTTGAGGTTTAAAGAGAGCATTCGGATTCTTTGGACGAGAAAAAACCCCCTTCGTCAAATCTCGTGCTTCACTGCCGTGATTGCAAGAAGCGAACCATGCGCCCTTGCCTCTCAGACCTTCGTAAAACCTCAGTATCCTACAGCAACAGCAATCAAACTTCCAGGGAAATCTTTGAAGGTTATGTCATCGCCAAAACTCAGTACAATTGCGTGGTAAAAGCTTCGGTCGTCCTGATAGATAGAGTTATTGTTTTTTGATGAGTGTCTCCGATAGTGTTGTTCAATGATGTTTTCTTTTCATTTCACTCTTGTACATCATGTATTTAATCAGTTTAAACCGCGACCCCTCGTCTGGGTTTGTATTTTCACTTCGTTCGCTCGAATGTAACTGGTTACTTTTTAAACCTGAAAAGCAACGTCTGATAAGCATACATGTCCCGACTATCTAAGTCACAAAACGCCCTCGTTCCCCATGGTATAACAAAACCCCTCAAAGATTATGCAACCAGAAGAAGCGATTATTTCGTGCATCTGAAGCTACTAACACCGCTCTCGCCTGGTACTAATATTACACTACCGCTGCTAACTATGATGCTGAGGGAGCCAAAATTTAAAATAACTTCCTGCATGAATTTCGCAGCGCTTCTGGAAAACTATTAGCCCCTCCACTTTTAGCATGATTTCTCTGACTGATCCTTCAGTTTCTGCAAGGCGGAAATATGTGCGAGTTGGTAAGCATTCATGATTTTGTACACAGCGCAACAAGAACGTGACACGAGACGAAAGAGTGTGTCACTCTTTCGTCTCGTGTCACGTTCTTGTTGCGCTGTGAGCAAAATCATTCAGTTTCTCTTTCCGAATCAGATGTTCCAATGATCCTAAACGACACCATTCGCCACACGTGAACCTCTTCCTTTGTAACATTTGTAACATCATCTTATCTCTCATTTTTCAGCAGCCGCTTTTTTCGTGCTCTCTACCACGCGACAGGCGGATTGGGAAGGTCGTTGCAGTCTTCAACAAAGGTAAATGGTCGTGACCACTTAATGTAGGGCAATCTCATTTTATTGAAGAGACAATCAATCATCTCTTGTGTGGGTGCCCTATCTTCGTGAACGAAAGACGTAAGCTGCGTTGTGCTCTGGACCGCCTTGATCCTCGCCCTTTCACAGAGGCCAAGATCCTCGGTCTGTGGCCACAACAGTCGACTGCCATCAAGGCTTACAAGGCACTGTTTTGTTTTTTTACTAGAGACTGCCTTAACTGACAGATTGTGACTGCGTTTGTCGTTCCTTCTCTGTTCTCTTTTTAATCCCCTCATTCCCTTCCCCCGTGCAGGGTAGCCAACCGGAAACCTTTCTGCTTAACATCCCTGCCTTTCCTCCTCTCTGTCTCCCTCTCATTTGCCACTGTTTGTTGTAAAAACATGGAACATGCAGTATACTCGCATACTGCCAAGTTTCAGTCACCGCTTAACTTTTTTCATCCTAACCAACATGGCTTCCGCAGGAGTTTTTCTTGTGACACGCAAGTTGTTTTCTTTCTCACGATATACACGTGTGTCTCGATCATAGCGTTCCTACAGATGCCATAATGCTAGATTTTGAATAAGCATTTTATAAAAGCCTCCTCACGCGCCCAATTCATAAACTGTCTGTTAAGGCAGAAGCCTATGGCGCCAGTAGCTAATTTCCCCCTACCGTGTCCGTCTGGAGGGGTTAGGAATGGCGACAGCGGGTCGGACGCTTCGGACGCTGTACAAGGCTGCGGGAAACGGGGACAAGGGGCCGACGACCCCTAGAAAGGATCCCTTGACAAACATAGAAGTGGGGGTGGGGGACAATAAGGTCGGCGACTCCATAAACCCCCGACTGTCTAGCTAAGCAGTGGCGCCTCTAGAGTCGGGTTCTGGCGAGCACTGGGCTCCGCCTACTTGTATGTGCAGTGCCACTGCTGCAGTATTGGTTGGAATTGGGCGAGAGCCGGTTTATTAAAGCTCCGCCCAATTATCGAGGGGATAAAAACCGCTGCAAACAAAGAGCGGGAGGAGCGCGCCGAGTCTCAGTCTCGGCCGCTTTTCTACAGCCCTTTTTTTAAACAGCCTTTTTTGACAGCCTTTCTTTAAACCGCCTTTTTCTTAAGTTCGTTGTGTTGTGGTCTCGTCTTCAATAAATTAGTTTTTTGCTTCAGTTTTGTCGCAAGAAGTTTGGAGTTGCTGCCCCAACCGGCAACGTGTCGCCGGACGAGCGGACGAAGTACCGCTGACCAACGTACGATCAGACCAACCGGCCATTCCATTGCGACTTCTTTTTTATTTAACTGGTGCCGTGACTAGGATAGTTCGAGCGGCTTTCTGCGAGCGGTTGGAGGCAGTACCTTCTGGAAGATTGACGGGGCAACATCTTGGTAAGAAGCCCCGGGGTCCAAGATACAAGTGAGGCGATACCCTTGCGAGAGGCCTCGGAGCCAAGACTCCGCGACAGCGCCAAGGAGCGAGCGAAGCGAGACCGACGGAGCGAAGCGCCGCGACCTCGGCGGCACCTGAGATTGGCGACTCTGTCCACTGCGAGGACGTGGTGGGACAACTGCGAGCCCTGGATGCCGGCTACTCGTCTGCGCCTATGGACGCAACCTGCCGCTGCTGCGCTGCAAGTGCGATGATCAACAGCCCGATAACACAGTGAGTTTCTCCAGTCTCACTTTACTTGCCTCGGGAGTGCTTGAGCCGCAAGGTTAAAGTAACCGAGGCGCAATGAGTACATTAGGCTGGCGAAGTGGTTATGGCTGTGGATATTGGGATGGCCATGAGCGATCCCCAATGCCAGAGGCTGAGCGAGCCAGAGCAAAAGAGAGAAGCGACGCGTACATTCTAGACATCAAGCGTCAGTTAGCGATAGCCGAAGAGAAGCTACGGCAGGAGAGGAAACGGATTAAGGAGGAGCAACGCTCACGAAGAGCGTCTAGTGCACTGCCGGAGCCGGCACAGACACAGCCATGCCTTATTAGCGCGAAGGACGCTGATAAAACGCTAACCGAGGAGGTGAATATAGAGGATAGCAGCAGCGGAAGTCAGTCGGTTCCTATTGAGAATAGACAAAAGGAATCACGGGCTCCTGCAGACAGCGCGACTGTCGTTAGCGCAGAGGAGCCGCACATTGTGCAGTCAGCCATGACTGTTGACACAGAAAACCAGGAGTCCTTGATTCCCAAGGTGGAAGTGAGCTCCACGGATGTGACTGCGAAAAAGTCCACCTATGATCAGACTGTGCAGGTCGAGTGTTCCGAGGCAGCCGAGCATGCTTTTAGTGACACTATTGGCGCTGATGAGTGGAACGACATGAAATGCTCGGCCGGCCGGGTTGCCCACTGCGACCTTTTGTGGCCAACTCAAGCACCAGTATGCCAGGCAGGGTTTGATGAAAGCGACATGTGTGTTCAAACACCATGCGCGGCACTCACAGCGGTGTCGGAGAAGCCTGCAGAACAGCTTGGTAGGCGAGGCTATTCCGAGCTCGAAAACTCAAATTCGTGTAACGCCGCAATGAGTTTGGCGGTAGGTGAATGGAGTCTGAGCAGTGACGACGACGAAGAATTCATCTCACTCCCTGAAGGAGGCGAAAGCACACCGCCGCTGATAGAGTCGTACCGCGACCCATGCCGCGATCACCTTGCGGTTTTGCGCAACAGGTGGATCGCAAACTCAGATGTCGCTGATGGGGAACTGGTTGAGCTGGCCGTGCCACTTTTTAAAAGGCCCTTTGTGAACGAGAGCTTAGAGGCTTTCACGGAGGCTTGCGCCCCATATGCACGCACGGGCGGCGGCTCCGCCGAGGTAGAAGATGAGCTACGCAACTGGAAAGGACGAATGCGACGATTGTGCACGCTGCAACACGTAATGCTCGAATTTGTGAGACCAGATCGAGTGTTCGATCCTGGAGGCTAGCGACGCACGCCCAATGGCCACAGCCTTGACCCACTCTGTCACTGCCAGGTTGCGGTACGCGCAAAAATGCCTTGTGGCTTGAGCACACGATGAGGCAGTGGGTGAGAGTGGGGGAACGTGGTGGAATGTGAACACTTCACAGTGAAGAGACTGAAAATTGGACATGATCATGCGGGTGTGCTGTTTTGTGTACTGTGCACTGTTTTCTTTTGTGCTGACATATCCGTGTTTGAAGAAGAGCGCCGTGGTATGATATGTTTGTCTTGCCCTCGTCGGGATTATGTTGTGATGTATATGCAACTTCATGGGAACTCTACAGTAATGCGCTGTCTGTATACAATATGTATTGCAGTGCTGTTGCATGCACGATTTTATGTTTTTACCAGAGGGTTTCATTTGTGCAGGTCTACCTGCAATTGAAATGTGCAAGCTAAGGATTCGGCTTGTATCCGCATACCTGGAGGTTTCTTCCTTAGCATTCTTTGTGCAGTTGTTAGTAGGACGCAGAAGCGCTCCTTCTTTTTATGTTGTTCGTACAGCGCTCAGTTGAGATCCGTTTTTTTTTGCTGTTTTTTTTTTGCTGTTCACGGCCGGCTCTTTGTACTTTTGCGCGCTTTGGTATGTTGTGTGTACGGCGAGCGTCCACCCAACATTCTTGGTGGGGAGGTGTTAAGGCAGAAGCCTATGGCGCCAGTAGCTAATTTCCCCCTACCGTGTCCGTCTGGAGGGGTTAGGAATGGCGACAGCGGGTCGGACGCTTCGGACGCTGTACAAGGCTGCGGGAAACGGGGACAAGGGGCCCCGACGACCCCTTGAAAGGATCCCTTGACAAACATAGAAGTGGGGGTGGGGGACAATAAGGTCGGCGACTCCTTAAACCCCCGACTGTCTAGCTAAGCAGTGGCGCCTCTAGAGTCGGGTTCTGGCGAGCACTGGGCTCCGCCTACTTGTATGTGCAGTGCCACTGCTGCAGTATTGGTTGGAATTGGGCGAGAGCCGGTTTATTAAAGCTCCGCCCAATTATCGAGGGGATAAAAACCGCTGCAAACAAAGAGCGGGAGGAGCGCGCCGAGTCTCAGTCTCGGCCGCTTTTCTACAGCCCTTTTTTTAAACAGCCTTTTTTGACAGCCTTTCTTTAAACCGCCTTTTTCTTAAGTTCGTTGTGTTGTGGTCTCGTCTTCAATAAATTAGTTTTTTGCTTCAGTTTTGTCGCAAGAAGTTTGGAGTTGCTGCCCCAACCGGCAACGTGTCGCCGGACGAGCGGACGAAGTACCGCTGACCAACGTACGATCAGACTAACCGGCCATATTCCGACCTTTTTTTCTTTAACTCTGTCACTCCTAAATCTGCATCCCTTACTTCTGGACTGTACTCCAGCTTTCCTCTCTGATAGCCATCAATTTGTTCATGTTAACTAACAGTAATCATCTCCCCTGTCTTGTCTGGCGTTCCCCAAGGTAGCGTTTAGGCCACCTTCTGTTAGTCATCTACATAAATGATAGCCCTCTAATATCAGATCTAATGTCCAAGTATCTGCTGATGTCGGTGCTATTTGCCGCCAAATAAATAATCCGTCTGAGACATCCTTCAAGAGGCAAGTGGTGTAGCACTTGGCTCGTGTTGCAAAATAGTACCAATATTCAACCCTAACACATCTCCAACCAAAAGCTTTAATTTGAAACGCAACTTTTCGGGGCCGGCTCGGTTCCTTCTTCGGGGGCAAATCTGTCAAAATGTTTAGTTTTCAAATAGTACCAAAACTTCCGCCCTTTCTTTCATTCGCCGGCGCAACCACTGACACACTACCTAGGCAATTACCAATGCTCCTATTGCGCACGTTGAATCCTACAAGTAACTTGGGATCTATTGAAGTAAATATTTAACCTGCAGAATCCCATTCCTTATGTCAATAATCCAGCTAATCAAGTTCTGTGGTATTAACATCGCGACCTTTCGCTAGCACCCTGTTGCATAAAACTTAGTTCTTACTTAAAGGGTCAGTCTACTGAATTTTATCGACCATATTTTCTTTGCCCGAACCGATAGCTCTTTACTCAAATTACCGTTTAGCCAGCTGTGGTGCCAAGGAGTGAGGTAGAACATTTTAAAATAGAATTTATTAATGTGGGAACACAACTGTACGAGATGGTAGTCTCATCTGGCAACCATCTGGATTTCCGCCGCGCGGCGACAAACATGGCGGTGCCCGTCGAAGCCGGACCTCTCGCTTCGGACTGAATTCTCGTTGTTGCTGCCTTTTCCAGTGCTTTCACTGGCCATAAATTGGGTGCCTGTCTTTCGCTTCGTCTCATCTCGCCTATAAGAAAACATATAAGAGATAAATTTGCTTTATTTTAATAATTAGAGTGACGATTCTGCCGCTCCTAGGCTTAAGTGGAGAGTCGGTTTGTTTACAGCAATGGTTTCCGTCCTGACGACCAGATGGCGCCACTATAGGCTGAGTTTATTTTTGCGTCTCTGCTAGCATACGCTGAACTAAAAGTGGGAATGTGCCTGTGCTTTGCGTACGTGTAACTATAAATATTCATGTGATTTACAGAAAAAGCGAGCGGTACGCCTTCTACAGTTTACTAGAACAAAACGTGCGTTTCTCTGACATTTGGGCATACAAATGGGACGTAGTATATTCACTTATGCTTCTACAAAAAAAAGACTACCACTTTCTTGAACAAAATGGACGTTTGGGGTCGCCACCATGCTTTTTTACGCGACTTTTAACGCCGAAATAAAATATAAATTCCTGCCTAAACCGGGCGCAGACCCCTAGTTATTGATGTTATAGGGTGCCAACTACTAGAATATGCCATTATTTATACACTCATCTCGGTGAGTAGACTGACCCTTTAACAATTATACATTCAAAGCATGAGTTCGCATATGCCGGGTGCGATCCCTTCCATGCTAACCTTATCACCATGTTCGAATCTGCCAAGAACCGCGCTGCCAGATTCATTTGCTTCGACTATTCTTATCATACCAGTGTTTCGGCACTAAAATCTCAGTTCCATCTCTTGGCGATCTTTCTTTTGTTGCGAAAGCAACCCTACGCTGGTCGCCGGAGCCGAGGGAAGGCCATACTGCGCATGCGCGAGGAGCAGTGACGTCACATGGCGCACAGCTGGCGCGCCGCCGCGGTAGCTGCGCGAGTGACTCAGAAGTGCCGCCGCTGCGTTCGCCAGTTGCGCATGGCATGAGCAGTAGCGGCGCATAGCTAGCGTGCCGGGGCCGCTGTCGCTGCCTCTCTCTCTCTCTTTCTAGTCAGACCAGAAAAAAAAAATCTTTGTGCACGATGGGATTCGAACACCATCCTTCCGTTCCGCAGCAGAGCGTGCTAATGGCTACGCTACTTCCTGCCAACGCATACGTAGTTCTCCTTGTCTAGAACGCTGGAGAGTGTTTGCAGAAAGGCGTCGAATCAGACGGATGCCTCCCAAACACCCTCCAGTGTATCCAGCATTTAAGATTCACAAACAATTTTGTACCTCATTAACATTCTAACCACACATCAGTGACACAAGCAGCAACACCGAGCTAAAGGCTTTCGTCTCACCGCACTTGAGGTAAACAAAGTGCACCCCCTGAATTTTTTTGTTATCAGTTTTATCACACTTGCAATCACGAAGTTCCCCCTATCAGCCACTCACAGGCGCTCATCTCAATTTCTCGTAATAGTCACCCTAACGTCGTCTATCCCGAGAAAGCACGCACAGAAACACATCAACCTTTTTGTCCTCAGAACACCAAGCGACCAGAATGGCCTCCCTTTCGAAGTGGTGACCTTCATCAATCCTGTTCACTTCAAATTCGCCGTCGAAGACCATCTGTACCCACGCTAATACCCATTTTTGTAGAAAAAAAAAAACAGCGCAAAGGACGGAGACAAAGAAAGGTAACACAGGACGACGCTGTATCATGTTCCTGTTCTGTGCCTCCGCCTTCTGTGCTGGTTTTTTTGCTACAGTCATGCACCGACTCGGCCAGATCTCCACATTACTGACCCATTTTTGTCGGTGCACCCTTCACGTAATGTCGCCTGTGGACTCGGAATATGTAGCACGCCCAAGAAGCCTGAAAGGACCGTCTGAACAACGTTATTTTTCCTTGCACAAAAAGGAAATATCAGGAAATAACTTCATCCACACATACATCATGCCGAATAAATCTACTGCTAGACATCTGGCGTCGTCGTATCTTCGATCTACTTCGCGGATAAACATGTTTTTTTTTTCTGCGTTAAAAGCCCGTTTAACCATTTCACATACACTGTATAGCAATAAGGACTGAACGCTTTGCCGCCCTGAAAAGCGGTAGAGAGATTTTAAAATTGGCTCGAAGAAGTTGCCGCTATCACGCCCAAATAGGCCTTTCATCCCCGAAGATTTTATCGCAGATAAGTGGTGCCATACACTGACAACCAGAACAGATATCTGACAATGAGCCTTCAAGTAATCTGCTCTGCCCCACGCGTTATCGTGTACGCTTTGTATCTGCGACGATATTAGCGCACTGTCGCCTGTTCTTCCAACTCTGTTATCTGCATTCACGACACGTGGCTGGAGGCTTTGCTGCACAGGTTCGAGCTGTGAGCACTGCCTTTGAGTATAAAGGCTCATGCATGGTCGCGTATCCATCAATCTATCCTCTCCCATCTTTCAACTCTCTTCTGTACGTACGTGGCAGCGAGTGTGGCACGGCCCGAGCCTTTGGGCAGGCCCGTGCACTTTCCCTTTCATCCTTCCTACAATCGCAACAACAACAATAACACCGCACACAGCAAGCCATATTTGCATAGTTCGTGCTCCATTTTTCGATGTTATTGCGCAGAGAAGGGATGTTTAAGCGAGACTAGAGGAAAACACAACGGGCGCAGACTAACATTGATATCCCTGGGGAAAAGGCGGATGTGGTCAGGTAGCAGAAAACGTGGTCACGTGGAAGAATCAATAATCTTAGAGTCAATTAAGTGCATATATATGGATGCTCCACGCTATCTGCCCTATCATATCGAATTCTGCGCGGAGGGACCCCGGAGGCGTGCTGACGCACATGCTCCCAAGCGGGCTGCGTTGGCGGAAACATTCGCAATACCGCTCAAAACGAGGAGCGCACTGGAGTGAATCGCCCCGAACACTTCCTCCCCGCCCGACGCTCCTTGCTTCTCCCGATGAGTACAGGAAGTGCGGTGACGAGCAGTCCGTATCGTGTAGACGCGTCAGTCAGCGTGTCTTGACGACCCACTGAGCGATTGCATTATACACGACACCGATGATGCACAGCGGGAGATAGCCATCAATGAGCTGTTTCGATGGGGCGCATTTCGCCACGTGCTGACATACTTGTAACTAAGTTCTCTACCACCGGCAATCCTTTCCAGCACCCGTGATTGGCCTGGACAATATATATGCGGGGCCACAGCGTGCAGGCTCACCAAGCCGCTTGTAAAAACAAGCACCTTTGATATTATATCCTCTGTTTTGTGTTTTGTTGGGTTTTATGGCACATAGGCAGCTAAGGCCATCATGCGCCAAACGCGTTTTAATATGCCTGTTTGGTGCGAGTAAGTTAAAAGATTATTTTGTAACCCTACAAGAGGTTTAGGACGTTTGCATATTTTAGGAACGAAACAATAGAGGAGGTTTTTACTAGTGAATTTTCTCCTAGGAGTAAGCATGGGTGTAATGGGATGTGCTCTTCATAAAATTGTCGCAAATGCTTTCTTCTAAGTTGAACAAGTTTTGCACAGGATATTAATATGTGGTTTGTAGTGGCAATCTCTCCGTACTGTGCGCATGTAGGTTTATCTTTTTTTGCAAGAATGAAATTATGTTTTAAGTGTCGTGTCCAATACTAAGGCGACATAAAATTACTTCAATAAAACGCTCTTGATGACTGCATGTTTGCCATTCTTCTATAACTGGCTTTACTAGGTGTAACTTGTTGTTTACTTCATTATCCCATGCTCCCTGCCATTTTTCTTTAAGTTTTCTTTGTACAAATTTTAGAGTATCGTTATGGGGCACTTTCACTTTCTGTATTTTAGCATTACAGGCGGCTGCGGCACACACATCGGCTCTCTCGTTACCGTGGATTCCTACGTGACTTAGTACCCAAGCGAATTTAATTTCAAGCCCTTGTGTTTTGGCAGCTACTACATTGTGTACTATGTCTCCTATTAAAGGCTTTGTCGCATTTTTGGTATGTAGTGAAGTAATTAAGCTCAGGGAGTCTGTATAAATAATACTATTTTCAGTGTTGTTTTTTAGTATTTTTTCTACTGCTAAGGATATGGCATAAGATTCGGCGGTGAAAACTGACGTACACTGAGGCAACCTTACTATTTTTCTCGTTTGTCTTGCACTACAGCGCAGCCAACATAAAGCGTTGTTTTAGAGCCATCTGTATAGAATGCTGTCTGATCACAGTATTTCTCGCTCAGTGCTAAGAACTCCTGTATAATGTGTTCTTGAGGTGTATATTTTTACGAATGTGTGTTAGTGTGAGATCACATACAGCAGGGAAGTTGTACCAAGGTGGCAATGGGTCAGGTCTATGTGCAATATCAGGGAGTGCATTTAGTATGTTAATTTCCTGGCACGTGCTCTTCACAACGGAGTATGAGTGGTCTGATGGCTTCGGGTTTGTTGTTAAACAGTGTTCTAGAGGGACATTTTGTATTTATCGGGTAACAGATGTGTTTCGGTAACGAACAGATTTTCAGAATGTATGAACACGTAAGTGTGGTTCTTCTGTCAGTTAGTGAAGGTTCATTTGTTTCTACATAGAGACTAGTCACAGGTGACGTCCTGTATGTCCCAGTCGAAAGAAGCAAACCTAGGTTATGTACTGGATCCAGTCTTTTCAGGTATGATGGTCTCGCTGAACCATGCACCACACACCCGTAATCAAGAGAAAAGCGCACTACTGCACGATAGATATGGAGAAGACATGTCCTATCAGAGCCCCAGTGTCTTCGTGAGAGCACTTTAAGTATGTTTAGAGCTCGAGTGGCTTTTACTTACAAGTTATTTATGTGCAGGAGGAATGTGAGCTTTTTGTCGAACGTTACACCTAAAAATTTGTGTTCTTGTTTTATTGGGAGAACGGTTTCATTTTAATGCAGGGTGGGATCGGGATGCAGGCCTCTCCGGAGAGAGAAAAGAACAGCAACTGTTTTTTGTGGGGAGAACCGAAATCCATTTTTGTCTGCCCAGTTACCAAGTCTGTTTAATCTGAGTTGTACCTGTCTTTCACAGGTTGATAAGCTGGACGATGTGCATGAAATTTGGAGGTCATCGACGTAAACTGAGCACATAATTGACTTTGGGATTACTTTGGCTATGGAATTCATTTTTACGATGAAAAGTGTAGTGCTTAAAATGCATCCCTGAGGTACACCTTTCTCTTGAGTGAAGTTTCTCGAGAGAGTTGAACCGAGACGGACTTGAAATGTACGGTTTGACAAAAAATCTTTCAGGCAATTTAACATTCTACCGCCGATGCCCAGATCTCCCAAGTCGCGGAGAATCCCAAACATCCAGGTGGTATCATAGGTTTTTTCCATATCAAAGAAAAAACAGCCATACAGTGTTGTGCATCTATGAACGCTTCTCGAACAGTGTTTTCGAGTCGGACAAGATGATCCAGTGTCGAACAAGCTTTTCTGAAACCGCACTGGTGGAGGTCAAGCAGTTCGCGAGATTCGAGAATAAACATTAACCTAATATTTACCATGCTTTCCAAGCATTTGGCAAGGCAGCTGGTAAGGGCTATTGGCCTGTAACTAGTAGGAGAGGTTGGGAGTTTCCCTGGTTTCAGGAATGGTACTATTACTGCCTTTTTCCAAGCATCAGGCATTTTCCCCGATACCCAGATTTTGTTCAAAAATTTCAAGAGTGCTTTTACCGCAGGTTCAGACAAATGGGCTAGCATTTGATAATGTACCTGGTCGGGCCCTGGTGCGGTTTGTTTGCCACTAGCTAGTACTCCGTGAAGTTCATGAACCGTAATAAAACTGTTGTAGGGTTCGTTAGTGTAGCCACTCGTTGGAAGTCTTTGTTTCCCTGCTCTTTTTGCACATTAAGAAAGGCTCAGTATAGTGTAATGAACTAGAAACATGGGAGAAGTGCTCCCCAAGTATGTCGGCCTGTTCGTGAATACTTGTTTGTGCATCAGCGGGGGGTCAGGAAAGGAACTGCAAAAGGATAGAAGTTGCCATCAAGTTTGCGAACTTGCTGCCACATATTTTTTGATGTAGTGGAGCTATTTATAGAAGATACATAACATTGCCATGAAGTTTTCTCAGCATTGCGCCGGATATATCGAGCTTTGGCCCTCGCCTTTTTAAAATGTATTAGGTTTGCCTGTGTGGGGTATCGACGCAAAAATTGCTCAGGCTTTGTTTTGCCTCTTCTTTGCTTCCCTACATTCCCGTGTATACCAGACCTTTCGGTTTTTTCGCACCACTCCAGAAGTCTGGGGAATGGCTAGGTGAGCAGCGGTAATGATACATGTTGTCAACATCGCATTTATGTCATCAACATCAAGGCCACCTGAAAAAATTTCTTCCAAAGCGGCATTTTCTTGGAAGAGCGCCCAGTCGGCCATGGCCAGCTTCCAACGCCGTGGTTTGGTTAATGTGATTGATGGTGAGGATGTCAGACTGATAACGATAGGAAGATGATCGCTCCCATACGGGTTGTCAAAAACATCCCATTTAAAATCTGTAAAAACACTTGGTGAACAAGAAGATAAATCTAGGCAGCTCATTTTCCCACTGCTTGGAGAGCAGTAAGTGTGTTTGCCCGTGTTCATGAGGCAGACATTGTTGGTGGGAATAAATCGTCTATAATCCGGCCTCTGACGTCAGTTTGTTCACTTCCCCAAAACGAGGAGTGAGCATTAAAATCCCCAACTAAAAGATATGGCTCCGGTAGTTGTATTAAAAGTGCTTCTAAATCGTGAAGTCTGACGGTTAGATGAGGTTCAGTGTATATGGAACATAATGTTATGGTTTTAAAATCAAGGACGGTGACCGTGACTGCCTCATATGAAGTTTTTAAGCCAATTTTCTGAGTTGCAGCACCAGCCTGGACCACAATAGCAGCGCCTCCAGAGAGCCTGCTTGAATTCTGTCGGCCACAGCGGAAGACTTGATATTTTTTAAGAATATTTTTTTTCTGTGGTCCTAGATTAGTCTCCTGGAGGCACAGTGCTACCGGGGAGAATGAATTTAAAATATCTGTTATGTCAGTGTAGTTCTTTAAAAAAGTCCACCACAGTTCCAGTGAACTAGAAATGCCATCGTTATAGACTAGTTGGGGATAAGTTAGGTTGGTGGGTCTTTTGGACCAGTTATTGGGACTTTATCCCTTTTTTGGCGCTCGAGAGAGCTTTGCCGCCGCCACAGCGGAGGCGAGGGAGGAGTTGTTCGCCTGCTCAGAGGCGCTGGAGGATCGTGCAGAATGCACGGGTAACTGTGGTTCAGACCTCGCCGTATGAGGCAAGGCCTTAGGGCCCGCTGACCTGGAGGTGGTGGTGGTTAAAACTTTTAATTACTCAAATAGAGTTTGGGAGCCACAGAGTGGCCCCGCTACATGATCGGCGTCCCTAGTCCGGGACACCGCATGACAATGCCCCGTCTCTAGCCCGTTTCACCAGAGCCCTTTGGGACTCAAGCGAGGAGCAGTTGAGAAGGGCAGTCTCCTATGCCTCTCTGGAGGTCCGCGCAGCCTATTTCGTGGGTGGTGGCGCGGCGCTAGCTGCTGCCACCTGGGGCACGGGTGGCCCTGCTCCAGGCTCACTGTGTGTGGACTGAGCATAAGCCGGAAGCCGCTGTGATGCCGTGCCCTGTTGCACCACATCGGTGAAAGTAGGGTGTTGAACCATTGAGAAACGCCTTCGCGCTTCTCTGAAAGTGATGGTTCTAACTTTGAGGGTGATTATCTCCTTTTCTTGTTTCCAAGTTGGACAAGCAGACTGCCCTCACAATTTACACAAAGATGCGGTTCAACTTTACAGTTATCTGTGGGATGGTCGTGTGAGGCACACTTTGCACATGTGACTTGGCCCCGGCAGCTCTGGGAGCCGTGGCCGTACCTTTGGCATTTGAAGCAACGTCTTGGGTTTGGGATGTACGGCCGTAGTTTGATTTTTGAGTACCCTACCTCCACAGAGTCACGGAGAGTGTTTGAGGCGAAGGTCAGGAGAAAATGTTTTGTTTCTATTTCTTTGTCATCTCACGTTATTTTTATTCTGTACACATTTGTGACATGTTGGTCTTTGAGTCCATCTAGTAATTCTTCTTCTGTCATATACTTCAGGTCATTATCAGAGAGGACGCCACGAACAGTGTTCAGTGATCGGTGAGGGCTTATTACTGCATGTCACCGAAGGCTGTGACTTCTGCTAGTTTTTCGCACTGATGGTTGTATAGTACTTCTAGATGTAGGTCTCCATTAAGCTTCTTTATTTTATAACCTTGGCCTATGGTGTCGGTTAAAGTCCTTGAAACAATGAAAGGCGAGATATGTAGTGCGGTTTTTTCAGAGTGTTCACTGTGAATCACGTGGAACCTCGGGAAATTGGTCTTGTTCTTTGAAAAGAACTTGGCTGTTACATCGGTGCGCTCCCGTTTCGGGGGCGATCAGTTGATAGGAAACAGCTAGCCATAAAAAAATGTGTTTTTCGGCCATGGTGGCAGCCGCCCACCACGGAGCCCTACGAGGGGACGGGACAGGAACTTGTCCTGCCCACGCTAGCTGTACACCCTGACTACAACCAAATATGACGAAACCCAGGGTAGTTCGCCACACAAGGATAATCCTAGCCGACAGGAGAAAAGGAAGACCAAGAAGGAAGGAGGAGACAGGAGAGTTGTAAGAAAGGAAATAGGAGGGGAGGACAGGAAAAGGCGACTGCCGATTTCCCCCGGTCGGGTCAGGCCGAGGTGCCGTCTACAGGAAGCTGGGGCCAAAGTGGTGTGTTGCCTCCGCCGAGGGGCCTTAAGGGTCCAAACGCTCGTCATCGGCTCAGCCACCAGGAACCCCTTTTCCCCGGACACGGCGATGCCACGCACGGCTAAGCGCGGATGCTCGGGTCCGTGGTGGCGCACTGCTCACCATCATCCCCCTGCGGGGATGTCCCTGCGGATGCTCGGGAAACCCTGTGGTGTCGCCACTCACCAACATCTGCATGATGCAGACGCCCCCCCCCCCCCCCCCCCCCCCCTGCGGGGAATATTATATCCTGTGTCGTGTTATGTTCACAGAGATCGATATGGTTTCCGCTGTTCGCCATCAACAAAATGCCGTTACCCCCGATCTGTTTGCAGAACCTTCAGTTCCATGAATTCGCCTATTTGACGAATAAAACGTTAGTGACACTGGATGCGCAGATCGTTGGCTATAATGTTTCCGGTATTTAACCAGCACTTCGTGTTGGCCGAGTTGGTTTGTTTCCATGCTTGCAGGCCTCGGAGAAAGAAAGAACGGAACACAAGAACAACGACAGAACGGAGCGCTGAACTTATTTAGAAAAGAGCCGAACACATATTTAAGAGGTACGTATCAGGCCACATGACCAAGGCAACCGAAAAATGGGAAATAAAAAACGCAGACAAAAAAAAACCTGCTGCAGAAAAAAACTGGACAAAAAACGTGCGTGACTGAAGCGAATAAAACGTCATGACCACAAGCCAACTAAAATTTTTAACAACGTAAAGCTCTGATAAGGGATAGAACTGCAGTTCAGGCCCAGACCTACCATCGTACCCACACTATAGCAATGAACTTGGAAAGTTTTTGCAGCAGTCATTTTTTACTTCCCTTTTTTAGGTTGCTTTTCAGAATAAAAGTTGATGTATAGTTCCGCAATCAATCCTGTCATCCACCTTGTGGTTGTGTTCCTTTCTTTCTTGTGCTGGGTCCTGCAAGCTGTTTAATGAAACACTATATATAACGACCTAATTTGCAAATACTCATGGCATAAACACCGTCAGAGCTCAGCTTGATGCACTTCAGTTTTGGCACTTTACTCATGTTACGAATGAAATTATATTCATCTGCTTAGCCTGTAACAGGTAGTCAGGCTTAACCTTTTCTAACTTTAACGAAGTTAATAACGACCTAATTTGCAAAAGTGAAAATTTCATGAAGAGGTGGCTGCTATGGACTCATTTTCATGGTATTATTTTTACTACCTTGACATCCTTTATATATTTATTATGGCCATATCAGTAAAGGGCGACAACTTTCCCTTTTCCATGCAAATACCTACTTTTAAGAGAATTAAAGAATTAAATCAAAGTAATAATGTGGTTTAAAAACTATTTGCTAATCAAAACCAAAATTATCATGTGCAGACTACAGTGTCATTATGATTTTATCTGACTGAAAAAAAAATACAGAAATACAGTAAGTGCACTACAAAGGGATATGTACAAAAGCACCTACAGTGCATAGCAAATGTTCATGGGGTATGGGTGAGTAGAAGAAAAAAAAAATTATACGGCATAGTAACACAAAGTGCTTGTCTGAAACGGCAAGTACGAGGGAACACGCCTGCTACGCCCTCAAGCACCTATACCAGGCAACTGGGTCGCGAGGCTGCAACGCAACAATTTTTTTCTCCCGTGACCTGTATTCAGTACTCTTGTTCACGGAATGTTCCGTTTAAGAACCAGTAGTGATGCACACAGCTGTTAAGAGTAGTGTTAAACCATAAAGTGTTGATCATACTGCTAATTATGAAACAAAATCAAACAATGCAGTACAATGCATTGGTTATACTCCGTTTCATACATAGCTGTCAACGCTGCCAAAGGTACGACAGTAGTCCACTGCAAAAAACAAGCAAAATGTATCCGTCCGCTTCGCGTCGTGGCTGAGTGGTACGAAGCGCGCGCCTGTGTGTTCATTTTACAAAGGGCCAAGGTTCGACTCCCGGCTCAGGTGGTTTTATAATTATTTTTTTTTTATTTTTTTCAATCTTTTTGCAAAATAAAACACCATTATCATTATACTGCAATATCAACCAACATTTACTTTAATTTTAAGTTCATTACTCTTTTCACTTTCGACGCACTACATTACGATGCGGACGAGGAGCGCGAACAGGCGCCGTAGCATTGGCTGCGTTGACAGCTATGTATGAAACGGAGTATAGTGATGGTTATTGAAGTCGGCCGAAGCATGATGAATGACTAGTGTGGGCAAGGGGCACAACAGTCCCACATAATATTGTCAAGTTAACATTCACCAATTACATTGCATACTTTCATCTTATTAGCAGCTAGGAACCATATTTTTTTCTCAGAATCATATAGGTATGTAGCTAATGTAGAATGAACAAAGGGAAGGCAGCCCACTCACACACTCGGAGGATAAGACAGCGCTACATGCAAAGCGTGTGCCACCATGCTTGCAGGTGCAAATGCTGATGGGCCTGAAAGGAGTGAGAGTTGGCACATGCACTGCAGGGATAGATACTTGAGACTCTGTGCACACATTGCTTCCACCAAGCAGCTGGCAGCGACAACAGCGACGTACAAGCTATTGCGATGCACAAGTGAACATGTCTATTATCTCGCAGGCAGTCAGCAGTTTGCCTCTAGAAAGTAGTGTCGAGTCCTTAGACCAAATTCACAAAGCTCCATGTACTCGAGATTACCAGTTTTTGAAGGCTACAAAAGAGTCTTATGTGAAGCCGTTCAGATTTCCTGCACCTTGGCATCAGCAGAGCGTGCCCGCACAGCATGTCATCTGAGGGTGTCGATCGACATGAAAATGACCATTCGAAAAAAGAAATAAGCTGGCATTGCGGTTCGAACCCAGGCCCTCTGAGTGCCAGGCGGGCATGAAACGAATAAGTTTGTTCAAGCGTACTAGAGGGGCATGAAGTGAAGGCGTTGTGGTGTGTACAACGGTAAAGTGCTTTTGGGATGCGTAATGATGCTATACGAGGACGACTTGCAAAAAAAGTTGCCATGTAATCCAAGGGTCACGTGATAAGTGTCATGTGACCACAATGACTTGCAAAAAGAAAGTTTCCGACATTCACAGCAAATGCTTTCACATTTCTACAGTGCAGCAGACTGCATTGCTCTACAATTTTTTAGTGGCTCCTGCTGCTAGAGAAGCCATTCCCTAGTG
The DNA here is from genome assembly GCF_055824585.1 of Amblyomma mixtum. Taxonomy (NCBI): domain Eukaryota; kingdom Metazoa; phylum Arthropoda; class Arachnida; order Ixodida; family Ixodidae; genus Amblyomma; species Amblyomma mixtum. The sequence continues at coordinate 145,883,195 of NC_143021.1, forward strand.
ACTACTTGATCACGGTCACTTTGAGTTAGCTAACGATACAGGCCACTGATTAAAGAGCGCGTAAAGTACAAAAATGGCATGTGATCTACTATTACGTCAAGAACGTAGTTCACACATGCATCAATGAAATCGCAAGGGGCTTCTTTCGACATTTTATGTAGAAATAAAAGTTCTGAAACCCATAAAATAGATGACCGCTGTCTTGTGCACCTCATACAAGCCAGACATTGATACTCGAAATTAAGTTCTGGATGGAGGCCCCTTTTTGAGTGACCTCATAATGCTTTGGATCCACTGTCCATGCTTTGAGACCGGCTCTAAAAGCATGGAGGTGTGTCCGAATTTATGTGCAACGTGTTGTGTGCACCTTTACGTTAGGATTCACAAGCAGTCCTCTATCTCGCATTCATACTTAGTGACTTGAGTAGGAAAAGGTGCAAGATTGATTCATGGGCAAAGCCAGGTTTCATAACCAATTGTGAAGCTTTTGTAGCTAAAAAGCACCTCAAAAAATGTTGCTCAAATCTACTGATCACAAATCTTCATGAACAATGTCAAAACACTGGGGCATTGCTTAAGTCAATATATCAGTCTCCCGATGGAAACGTTGAGTCAAATAAATATGTTTCCTTTAACGAAGCGTATACTTCGCTATATACTCTTGTAAGCAGTCAAGTACTTCATGTTCTCTCAACACACACACACACAAAATTTTTTTAATAAAATAAAATTTGATAGTATAGAATTCAATCTTGTCGTACTCCTTGTGGTTGTGTTCCTTTCGTTATGCTGGGACCTGCAAGCTGTTTAATGAAACAGTTTATTTTTAACTTGTTTGGAAAGAAAAGTAAGCCAACCCAGATGTTGCTCAACTTCCAAACACGAAGAGACATATATTCATTTTCGATTTATTACGTGATATACTGCAGCCGAGTGACCCAAGATGAAGGGCCGTACAATACACACAAATGACTTGCACAACCAAACGAATCATGACAATGCTGTAAAGCGGCATACGACAGCAAATGAAAACAAAACAATTTTGAACAGATCTGCATGATTTGGTATCGACAATCAATGAGCAAGAATATTTAAACATGAGAGCCAAGGAACAAAAAAACATTGGTATAAAAGAGCAAGCTGCTTAGCAGAAATGCGAGCTCCCAAACTCCCAACTTGGCTTTCACTGATATGATTAATGCAAGTTGGTCGAGGTTGAAGAGAACTCCATGGTTGACAGGGCAGCTCGGCACTCTTGGAGGCCATGCAAGGCCCCAGTATTCATCCACAAAAGCCTCAGAGATCACCGGTGTAAAAAATACACCAGCCAGGACTAATCTGGCCATAGTGTAAGCACATCAAGCTGCTCGGAAAGCTGCCAGAAAACAAATATGCAGCGTCAAGAGTCACCTAAGCTTCATTCTCAAGCTAGCTTCACGCTAAGTAGAGAGTATTCACTGTAGAGGGCATCTAACAACAAAGACAGGCTTGCTTATTGATAAGTTTCATTAAAAGCACAATTTGTTGATCAACAACTCCTCATAGGGGCCTGGTATTCAAACTCCATAGGTCTGACTAGGTCAAAACTTGGAGGTTAGCAGAGGATTGCAAAGCCTGCAGGCAGTGAGATAAGTTGCGTACAAGTTAAAAACTGCGAGATAATCAAAAACCATGCTTGATCGTTCGAGTGCTTGGTAAGAAAATAAATAGAACAGATGTACTCAGCAAAAAGAATTAATGGAACAATCCATGAAGAATTAAAAGCTGAAACAAGCATTACATTTCAGCACTAGTGAAGTGAATGGCAATGAACAGCATAGCCTCAGTCTACTGTTTACACCTAGCACTTCCATTCGCTAACCTCCACGAACTGACCACAAGGAATAGCCAGGCTTTGAAGCTTTGTTTCGCGAGCAATGCAATTACAGGGCTCAGACCGGAAGATCAGGTTGTTTGCGATCAAGATTCAGCAATGCTGTGATCATATGTACCAAGCTTTAGCTTGGGTCTAACCGTTGTTTCCCCTATTCAAATATGCGGGGGGTGGCAGAAATTCTGTCATCAGATAAGTCCTTGACTGACTGGAATCTGGGCCCAGCATGGGCATGTTGTATTTCAGAGCAGAAGCTAAGATGGCACGACTGTTGGGAGCAGAATCCAGATTCAGGCTTTCAATTCCAATACAAAAATCATGCACAAGTTGCAAACACTAAAATTTGGTATTTATAGAGTTGTGCAGGTCTAATAAATATGCCAAAAGCACACTTGCCGAGTGGTCAAAATAGATGTCTTAAGTTGCAGCATATGTGAAACTGTTACAGTGATTATGGTTTGTAACTTATGACACAAAATGTGTGTTCACGAACAAACGTGTCCTTTGCACCTGTATAAACATCAACGTAGCCAGAAATGGGCACAGAATAAATTTTTAGTGACACCAAAAAAAAATGTGCATCCTCAATGTCCCTTCAATATGCTGAAATCCTGCAATTACAGACAATATTTTACAGAATATCGAGACCTGCATTGAAATGCCCTCCTCAAACTGTCTTCTGCTTCGTCACAAATGCTGCATGGCTTCTTTTGTAAATATATCTGAACGAGCACCTGAACTTCCCTATTCTTGTGTCCTTGAAACAGGCAATGCATTTCAACCTATGCTCACAAATGCAAGAAGTCTCAATCCGTCAGGGGGCAATTCAGAAAAACCACTTCTCCATTTCATGGATCAATATACGGGTTTTCATTTTAAGTGGTGATGCTGGTGATATTGTCTACATGACAGCACAGTGATGACACATAAGTGGCCTGCTTCAAGCTAATACATTAGAAAACAAATTCAGTCACATGCACACGCCTCATTTCGTAACCGTATTGTCTGGCCTAATTATTACCCAAGGTAGTTCTGTCTTTTTATAACACAGCATACAGGGTCAGCAAACACCCGTGTGGCACTATCACTGTTAATATGATTTGGATGCACAAGCAATATGACTGATAGGTAGAACCATCAAAGGCAGATGTTTACAAACCTCAAGAATACTCTGGAATGGAACTCTTGGACATACACATATCTCATGGGTGACAACCACATCCCAGTACACATTGATGCTTATGCTCCATCACTGACATTTTGCAATAATTACTCTGCACATATGGTCCCATTTATACGGAGGGTATGCACAGTAAATGACTCTCAAATTCCTGAAGACAGCAGTCGTCAAGTGCCTGCAGTGACTTGTACCGCCCAGTGAACAGAAAAAACTTACACGCTACAGAATACACAGCACCTACTGAACTTGCTAAGGTGTCATACATAAGGCAACATCGAAACGTTTTCTAACGGTTCTGGCTATCATACTGTCACTGTGACACAGTGGGCCTTGTTCTTGCATATATATCGCTATCACTTGATCATCACACTATGAACCCAAATCTGAGCAACGATTTCTGATCAGCCTAGCTATCCTACTGAGAAATTAAGCGTGTTAAAAATCCTGGCAGCTCGCAATGTGTGCTCGCTTGCAGTAATGCGAGGGCTGTCTCAGGCGTGGCGGAGGGTGTCGGTGATGATGGGCACTCGTAGCACCTTTCGGAGGAACTCCTTTTCGGCCGGGTGGTTGGGAGTCCAGGCAATCAGGTGCAGGCCCTGGTCACGCCACGAGCGCACGTACTCGGCGCTCAGCGCGTTCTTACACACCAGCACGGCCGAGGCGCCCGTCAGATGCGGCAGGACGCCACCGTGCAAGGCGCGCTCCAGTAACCAGTCGCCGACGCGCGCGATCCAGTGCTTCACGAACGACTTGAAGCGGGGCCGCAGATTCTCCACGTCCTCGTACGCGACGAAGCCCGGCCTCCAGGTCAACGCCGTCACAATGCCCGGGTTCTGACGTCTCAGCGCGTAGATGAACTGCGGGTAGAAGGAGGCGACCAGGGCCCGCCGGTAGAGCTCGGGTCGCTTGCGGAACAACTCGTCGACAAGCGCGACGGCACGGTGGTCGTACTCCTTGACGTCCACGATGAGCCTGAGACCGAGGCGCAGGCACTCTTCGACGCCCTCCTCGAGAGTCGGCACGCGCTCGCCCCGAAAGCGCTCCGCGAACGCGTGCTTGCTGGCGGCGTCCAGCCGACGCAGCGCCTCGAATGTAGTGGCCGCCAGCAAGCCTTCGCCGTCCGTGGTGCGCTCGAGCGTCTCGTCGTGGAAGAGCACGGCGACGCTGTCGTGCGTGAAGGAGAGGTCGAACTCGATGCCCGACGCGTTGTTGCGCTTCGCCTCGCGGATGGCGGCCAGCGTGTTCTCGGGCGCGTCGTGCCCACCGCCGCGGTGCGCGAACACGAGTGGCAGCGGCGGCCCGCCGTCGCCCTGATCGCTGCCCAGGATCACCTCGGCGGCTAGCGCGTCGTCGACGCGAGGCAGGGCGGCACGCTGGATGGCGTAGCAGCCCAGCGCTACGACGATCACGGCTAGGTACAGCGAAGCCATGAGCTGCTGTTGGAACACCCAGGCGGAGAAGGCTGCGCCGAAGGCGCACGCTACGCTGCCGACGACGTTGAGCGGCAGACACCTGACGCCGGCCTCCCGCATCGCAGTGTGCCTCGCAGCGACGGCTGTTTCACGTGCACGTCATCGTCGCCGACTCGGAAACAGCTGACTTCGCGACAGGCGCCGCACGACGCGGGTTGACGTCCGCCGATGCGTCCCTTTCTTTTCCGGTGGCCTCGCCAGCCTCGCTCGCTGCTTCGCCAGCGCGGATCGCCGGCGATGACATCATACAGTATCTGTGTTTAAGTTGAGGAACTATTGGCTAACCCCGTTCCTAAAACAACACAACAATTAACCTGAAATTCAACTCACTAGTATGTACGCCATCTAGGATGCAATAACGCAAATGATTCTTAATTTAAAAATTGTTCTCAATATTGATTTTGAGATAAATGTTCTAGAGCTGAACCACTAGATGACAGGAGAATCGTTTAGCTGCGGAGAGTGCCCTGAATTTTTAGGTTGGTCAAGGGCTGATTTGAGGTGTGCCGGAAGGGCAGAGCTAGTGTAGTGGTGGAAGAACATTTTTTCGGAAGTACAAGACGAAAACAAGAATGAATTTCTTCAATTCAGGCATATGATTACAAAACAGCAATATTTCTCAGTTTTATTTTCACTTTACTTTTGTTGCTTGTGGCTCAAAAGCATAAAAACTTGATTTACTGTGCAGACTATTTTGACCCATGCCAGCCGCTATGAAAACTTTGGCGCAATAAACGCTTCCGATGAGGTTTTATAATTGAAAAAATCAGAAATAATAAAAAAAAATTAGAAAAGTAAGAATAAAGTATAGAAAGAGACAAGTTCTGGTGAGTAAAATATTTTACACAGATGCCTCTGCGCGCAGTCTTACTCTGAGAGATTCGTAAAAGCCCAGAAAGCCGTTGGAACTCGTCCGGCTTGGCTCGAGCGTGGCACGAAACTTGAATCGACTTGAAACGCTCGAAGCATGTCCGCTCGCTCGTTAGTTCGGCGGTTGTTGTGAGGCTCGAACGGACTTGGACCCAGTGAAAAAGCCATCGAGCTGCCGTGTCCAGCGCGGGGAGTGGACGAAATGCCCGACTCGACGCCCCGCGGCCAAGAAAGAGGCGACACCGAGAGGCAGTTGGCGGCTAGCGAGCTACGCCGCTTGGGGCTTCGGGTGCCGTGCCTCAAGACAGCGTCGGTGGCTCCGGCCAAACAGGTTGGGCGCATTCGAATTTCTCTTGCCGAGCGGCGTTACCACTGCATCCACCTGAAATTTGGATGTTTTCTGTTCCGTAACAGTTGCCAAAATATGCTTATCGGCTAGGGCCCAGTATCGCCGTTTAACGAATAGGTCCGTCGTTGCTTAAGCTGAGGTCAGTCGCCTTGCCAGCACCGCAGTGATCTCAGCTTAGCCGTTTGCTTCAGAGTTATCTCTAGGTCACTAAGTCTTGAGGTAAAATCGGTGCTTGTTAACGCCTCGACAGCGTAAGCAATGGTTTGCGGGGAACAAAGCACCTGCCCCACCCATTAAATTCTCGCTTTCCCTTGGTAGCTGATCCTACACGGAGCTATTAACGACCGATATGGGATCCCTTGTCACTGTAACTGCAATGCCTATCATTGATTGCTGGAACATTCTACACATTGCACATTCTTGGCTGTAATTAGACCCTTTGGTTGTAATTAGACCCTTTAGGCCAGATGAAATATTTTTGCGGCCTACTCCCACAAGCCAGTGTTTTCGCAATATTTCTGGTACTCCGAAGCTAGTTGCTCTGCCGCTGTGAATACTGTTAGGTAAGCATAAAATAACTGCTCCCACCTTTTTTATGACACAAGCCAACTCTCGTCAGTGCTCCACAAATCTCTCAAAGTACTGCAAATGTAAACACAGTCTCCAAAATATATCCTTTGAAGACGACATTTCACTGCTTTCCTCTTAATTTTCATCGTCATTTCTGTTTTTGAGGAATGTAACGCTGTTGTCGGGAGGCTGGAATTTTGCCTTACAGTATTTGCTCGGATAACGCTATCACGAGATTGTAGCCAAGCTGTGCTTGTCAGCAGCATTTCAAGTGAACTCTGCACCACTCAGTTGTTCTTCTCTAGCTCCAGCTGAAAAGCTGCCTGTGTATATCAAGCTGTAGAGGGGTTTTCCTAAAGGCTCCTACTTTCTTGCAACCATGGGCAAAGTTTTATGATTGCGAGATGGGTCAGCAGTGCCCTGGTGGCGATATTGCACAATAATGGCGTGCGCAGCACAGCTGACCCATGCGTAAGCATTAGTGAAAGTGACAGCAGGCTCTATATTGTTGGTAAATTAAATTTTCCTGAAGCATTCTCTTGCACTTAATTCAGATGGATTGAACGCATGGCAAGTTGATGCATAACTTGAAACAAAGTGCACGAATGCACACAAGGCAGATAGACACGGAGCGTTGTCCCTTTCTGTGTTTATTTGTCTTGTGTGCCATTTGTACACTTTGTTTCGAGAAATCTATTTCATATTGTATTGCTCTAAGTAGCTCTTGTAGGCACACATTATGTGGCATTGGTAAGATGTGTCTCTCTTGAGAAATATGTTTTTCACTTTTTTTTTTATAAATGGTTATGGTTGCTTTGAATTTCCTGTGGGCGTTTTCTTGCACAATGGTATGTGCCTCCTCCACTTTCTGGTATCACTGCTGACACCTGTATCGCTGCTGATGCTGCTACTGAATAAAATGCGTTCCACAGTTTGTGATGCGCATAAGTTAGGATTTATGTTTTGCATGTTTCTGTTAACCAGATTAACATTGATGTGATTATTCTCATAGGCTTCTTTTCGAAAGCTGCCATATTCACACCTTGTAATCTAAGAACTCGTGTCAGCAGTGTTTAGATGTCAAGCTTGACACCAGAACTTGGGCTTGTGAATGTTTTGCTGAGTTAGCTTTACTAACGCTATGACCTGCGTGCAAGACAATCAAGACTGACACATTCAGCCAAAAAACTTTTAAGAAATGTGTTATCGTCCAGTATATATTAAAACGTGACATTGTAACTGAATAATTTGCATGAAGCTAAAAAACGTTTGAAGTTGAAGTTATTGGTCAAATGTTTAGGGGAATCCCCCAAGGTGGAGTATATTTGTAATAAGGGAGTAATTACTCATTGACAGCCACCCAAGCGCAGCCATACGGCTACAAAGGAAAGCTATACAGCTTTCTCAGAAACTTCGCAGTTAAAGAAAAATTCGTCCTGGTCCGGGGTTCGAACCCGGGACCACCGCTACACCGGAGCAGTCACTCTACCAATTGAGCTAACCGGGACGGCAAGCTTTGGTAGGGCAAGAGCGAATTGATCAATAACTCGAAGTGGGAACAGTGTTGGTCAAATGTATAGGGGAATCCCCCTAGGTGGAGTAGATTTGTAATAAGTTATTGTAAACTAAGCACAAAATATGGGGACAAAAAAACAATCTAGTGTTCAGGCTTGTATGCTTAAAGTTTTCAAGGATTTCTCACCACGTTGTCCAATAGTCGCATTTCTTATACTATAAGTACAGCTATGGTCAATATGGCTAGCAGCGCAATAGGATATGTGGTTGAACGGGAAATATTGAGTCATGTAGTGCTCAGAGGCTATGCATGAAGTGAATTGCTGCTGTGTATTATGGTGCGTTCCATTGCTGTAGAATGAATTGTGGTTAATCGCTAGCAGTCCATTGCAAGCCTCATTGCCTTACGCAGTAGGTTTCACACCTTTTATGCTTTGAGAGATATTGGAACAGTAGGCTGAAGTGATGCTGGAAGGGGGCTATCCACCTTCTTCTGGAAGTCAATTTTCTCTATACGTGGGATGTTTCATGTGGCACTGTGCTAAATATTAATGTCCGCAAGCATTTTGAGTCATCACCAACTTTCTTCCGTTGAGGTTGATTGCACAACTTGGGGAGCTTACAGTACTGCCTTTGGTCAGTGCTGTGTCCAGCCGCTCACATGTGGACTCTTGTGCAGGTGTCACTGAGCGGATGGCCCCTGTTTGGCGTGGACATTGCCGAGCAGCCGCAGCAGGTCTCCCACCTTGTGCCAGGACTGATTGTGCCCTGGTTGGTGTCCCTTCTACAACACCTCTTGCACGTCAGGTGCAACATTTGAGCTGAACTTACGAACTTCAACAGAATCGTTGGCTCCTAATACTGCTGAAGCTGTTAAATATAAGTGAGAAGACAGGTAGCAGTACAGTTGATAGGTCACAATCCGGGCCAGTTCTTCTGCAGGACAGAGGTTTATTAAGGCGAAAGCCTTTAATGCCTCTTATTGTCGTGACCAAGACGTGTTAGCAAATATGTCCACGTTTCGCATGCATGCCTTATATGGGCATATGCCGATCAATAGCCAATTGATACTTAATCGGGTGCATTCGAAAGATATCGAAACATGATTAAAGGGATTTCATGACTATATCATTGTACTTAATGACTAAATGACTAATTGGTAAGTAGTGGTAGTTAAGAAGTGGCATGTACCTTAACTAACAGTCACTTCAAGACATTAAAGGCCACAATTCACACTTCATTTTTGACTGTCCACAGTAAAAATTCTCCTACACTTTTAGAAACCTTAGGTAGGTGCTGGTTGCATTTGAAGTGTGCCTTAGCACTTTCCTTTTCCTGCATTCCCTGAGTGTCAAGTGACTCCAGGAGATGCTAAATGCAGTAGTATGGTATGCTGAGTTGAGGCCTACTCAGGCTATCCATAAAGTGTCAAAAGACAATGCACCTCTCATGAGGTGCACACACATGGAATCGGACACCTCAAACTTGCTGGTTGTCCTAGTGTTCAGGTTCTCCGACAGGCCATGTTTGCACTTTCTTCCTTACACCTAGTTCCCGAACTTTCTTTAGAAAGGGCCCTGCATTTCTTTTTTTTTTGTCCGGACAGTGAGCCTTCAGGCGTTTAGGCTTTCTGATTTGAAGGCAGTCATTACATCTTTTAGCTGCTGGTACCAATTCCTGAAGGGGTACTGCGGCTGCCGTGGTGGCTCAGTGGTTACGGCACTTGGCTGCTGACCCGAAAGACGCGGGTTTGATCCCGGCCACGGCAGTCGCATTTCAATGAAGGCGAAATTCTGGAGGCCGGTGTACTGTGCGGTGTCAGTGCATGTTAAAGAACCCCAGGTGGTCGAAATCTCCGGAGCCCTCCACTACAGCGTCTCTCATAGCCTGAGTCGCTTTTGGGACATTAAACCCCATGAAACCAAACTGCACCCCAAACACTATTACATGTGGGCTTTCAGTAGTGCTGCTGATTCCTGTTTTCACAGCAAGTTTGACTGCTAATGCTCATTAAAGAGCTGTGGGCGTGTTTCACACCAGTCTTCAGTAAGGATGTTTAATGTGTGCATACATATTACTTCATTCATTCTTGGTTGATTGTGTGATGCAGTGCCTGCCATAATGTGCTCAAAGAAACAATGCAAAAGCTTTGCCGGTATTGGTATGCTGCATCCTTGCCACTCAACCAATAGCAGTATGTGCTAAACTGTGCACATCTAAGTGTAGAAGAAGCGCAGAAAAAAGTCTACAACAGCTGTATCTTACCAGTGCTCACCTATGGGGCAGTAATGTGGAGGCTAACAATGAGGGTTCAACTCAAGTTAAGAACAACGCAGTGAGCTATGGAAAGGAAAACGATAGGTGTAACATTAAGAGATCGGAATCGGGTGGAGTGGGTGATGGAACAAATGCGGGTTAATGACATCCTAGTGGAAATCAAGAGGAAGAAGTGGGCTTGGGCAGGGCATTTAGTGTGAAGGCAAGATAACCGCTGGTCCTTAAGGGTAACGGAGTGGATTCCAAGCGAAGGCAAGCGTAGCAGGGGGCGGCAGAAAGTTAGGTGGGCGGACGAGATTAAGAATGTTGCGGGGATACGGTGGCCGCAACAGGCGAAGGACAGGGTTAATTGGGGAGACATGGGAGAGGCCTTTGCCCTGCAGTGGGTGTAGTCAGGCTGATGATGATGAAGTGCAGAAACTTGGAGAAGCGAAATGCTTTCACCCAGTGTGGAATTTAGCTAGTATGGTACTTTACTTCCTTCCTGTCTTGTCTAGTTTACATCAGTAGTTGTCCCTTGCCTTGTCTAGGTTTTTGGACGAGAGCCTGCGTGCGCTGCTGTCGCATGCGTCCACTGAGGGCATCCTTCGGAAGTCGGGTTCCCTGTCACGGCAACGCCTTCTCAGGGTGAGTCATCTACCCACTGCGTGGAAATGCACAAGACTTACACGCTAAACAAAAAAAAAAATTAAAAAAAGAGTAAAGTTGTGTACTCCCTTTTCAATTCCATATGTGTGTATTCGTGTTTAGGGTGTAGGGTTGACATGTAGTAGAATTGTCTCGGAAGGGGCTGTTTCTAGACAAGTACAGATTGTGGCTGCAGCTTGCATTGCACAGCTTTTACCGTTCAAAGCCTTGCATTCTGCATTCTTCTGCTCGGGAGATATTCAGGTTCCACACAACCTATATTTTGACTCCTAAATGCTGCTTGGAGCGGTCTCACTTCGTCAGTGAGAGCCCTCGGTTCACACTTCATCCATAGTGCGGATATGTGATCACTGCACATATTAGTTGCTTGCATCTTCGAAAAACGTAGCGCGAAACACAAGACACAGGTAAGGTGAAGACAGGACACGAGCGCTTCTCACGACTAAATTTTTTATTAGGAAGGATAACAGAATATATACCATAGATATGGAGGCGAAGAGAAAGAAGGAAAAAAACAAAATAACAACTCAAAAAACAAGAACAAGACGAGGAGATAAGAGGCCGGCGATGGAAGCAGGTACATAGCATAGCAACATGAAACACGTGCACAGTTACTTGACAACTGATTGGAGGTACACAATCTCACGCGTGTCTTGTTTCGCGCTACGTTTTTCAAAGATGCAATTGCTCCGACTAGCCCAGTTTAGCTTACTTGTTAGTTGCTTGTTTTGTGTTGTTACTGGCAGTGTGAATTTTATTTTTTGTGTGTTGTAAGTGTGCTGTACCGTATTTACTTGCGTAATAGGCGCACTCGCATAATAGGCGCGCCCCTAGTTAGGGCGCGAAAAATCAGATTTTTTTATTTCCGCGCATAATAGGCGCACCCCGAACTTGGCACTGTGATCAATACTGTATTTACACGATTGCAAGACGACGCCTCGCCACACCTCGCTTCCCAATCTTTATTTTAACAAAGTTTTTGCTGAAGTGACTACTAGTCCCTACTAGTGCTGCTGCCGTCGCAGCTGCTGGGGACCCACAGCACGTACAACGACATCGCGTAGAACAGCCGCACACAGTTTTCAGGGATTCTCACTTTAAACGTCTGTTTCGAAAGCTTCATCTCCAGCCGGAAACGTTCCCGACTTAGGCCCACGAAAACCTCAGCGCTTGGAGTCGCGTACGAAAATTTAGGGACGCCACAGTCGCACCTGCCGCACTTCTCGGCCACGTCGTATTTTCCGACCTGCCGCACGCTTGCCGTGTTCGAGAGCAAACTCCCAGCCGTGTAGCTGTTAAGGTGCTTGCTCGTGGAGCTAAAACAGCAACGCTCCGCGGCAAAGCCATAAACCAGGATGAACAATCGCGCTATCGCTAATCCCGGCACTTGACAGCAACAACAACAAAAAAAACGAGCTGGAGATGCTGATGGCGATATAGATAGCGAAAGCTCGCGGCGGAGGAAAACGATGATGATGATGATGATGAGCATGGCCTTGGGCGCCCTCCGTGGGCGGTCTCTGGAAGCTCCTGTGCACATGTGCGGCCACCGCGATCAAGTGCCCGTTGCGCGCAGCCGGAGCCGATCGCGGAGGCCTCGGCGCGTGCATTCCGAAGGCTATTCCCACGTGTGTCGTGGAAAGTTTCGGTGCGGCCCTTACACGGATCATTTTTTTTTACATTTTCTTCGCGAGAACGGGGTGCGGCCCGTACACGAGTGGGTTTACGTGGTGTGTTCAATTTTGCGAGTCGAAAAATTTCCGGAAATTTTACCCCGCGTAATAGGCGCACCCCAAACTTTGAGCCGGATTTTCTGGAAAAAAAGTGCGCCTATTATGCGAGCAAATACGGTAATTTCAGCTTTTAGTGAAGTAGCAAGTTTAGCTTGCAGGAGAGTAATTTATCTCGTTTTTTTGTTTGGGTTCAGAGATGTGGCGACTTCTGATAAATTTGTTCATTGAAACTTGATAACCGTCTGGTATTACAAGCTCTCTAACATGGCTGCCACACGTAATTGGCCCCAGCACTAAAATGTTTTTTTTTTTAAGTAAAAACGCCTCGTCGTACTGGCCCTGTACTACATACACATTAGTTATTCAATATTTTAGCTAACCACAGTGGTGACCATGCTGCTGATATTGCATGTGCCTTTGATGAATTCAAGCTTTCTTTCCATCTGCAGTGGGTGTGTTTGCTTACCATAACCAAAATTGTTTCTGTTCATGGGCACAATGTATATATTAATGAATGTTCTATGTTGTACGGATGCACATACACTATTTTTTACATTCCTTTTTCGGCAATGTTAATTTGGAGCTTCATGCATTTCGTTACTGGCATTCCTGTTTTGAGCCATTCTGAGCTCACTTGACTGACCTGGTCTCTTAAACTAGTCAGATAAGGTGATACGATAAAATTCAGTGCTCTGGAAATTTCCATGTGTCTCTGGAAAGCGGCATTGAGCATTTATTCATAGGAACTAAAGGAAACATGGATTTCAGGTTGAGATGAAATTTATTTACCTGTTGACCCTAGCGCTTATGTTTGCTTCCAGCTCGTGGAACAAAATTTGAGGGTTGCATTAAGCCAGATCGGTCATTTTGTGGACGGAGTGACCATTTCCAGCTGCTATTTCAGCTGCTGAATGGGTATACGATTGGTTTTCGAGCTGCGTTTGGGACGTGAACGCTGCATTAAGCAGGGTGTAGTTCCTGACCATAAACAGTGTTTGTTTTGGTTTGCTATTACTGCTGTTTAAGCTGTTTAAGTTATAGTTCCACTCAGTATTCTAAAAAAGTGTAGGGGTGCAGAGAAGGGACTCTAAAGAACAGTCAATGTTGATTTAGACAAAATGCCAAAAATCCTCCCAGAGTTGCCATTTAAGGGGGGATGTGGGGATCATATTGCAAAAATCGCAAAAAAAAATTCAAATTTTGGCATCTCGAACACTGTTTCTACGTTGTACTGAAATAATTTGCCCAAAAATAATCTTTAAGTGCTCCAAATAAATATATTTGTCGGCACCTACATATAGACGGTGTGTGCTAGCTTAGAACTTTCAGGCTTGTTTTGTCGAAAGCTTTCTTTTTTTAGCTTAATACCTTGTTTGTGGAAAGCGTAGCACAGCAATGGGTGCATGGATTTTTGCCCCGTTTGTTTTGTTGTGATTACTGAAATGTGGTCTGCGTCAAGGCTGTTTCAGGTTTACCACTTAGGCTTGCATGTTTTTATTACACTGTAATCAGAGCATGATACATTCTAGACATGAAGAGAAGGTGCAGATTGTGTCCTTTAAAAAAAGGAGCAGAGAAATATAAAAAAAATTAAGAGAGTTTGGATTTACACCACGCTTAGTAAATATTAAAAGCATTTAGAGGCCTCTAGCCTGTTTCTTTGTCATGCGAGGCTTTCCAAAAGCAAGCAACGTGGGGACAACACATAAAAAGTGATAAAAGGAAACCTACTGCAGCTGTCATTGTGAAACTTTGTATCTGATTGTTTGGTGCTGTTTTATGCCAGTCTGCCAAATTTCATCACTCTAAGTCGAAAAATAGAAAAGTTCCCTTCGATCCCCTCATTCCCCCTTAATGTTGCTAAAACGCAATGACTCCACGCTTTGTTTGGTTTCACACAAGTCATTCCTCATGTCTTCCTACATACCACAGTGGCTCAGTACCGTTGTTGTTCAGCGGCTGTTCGGAAGATTGTGGGTTCGATACTGGCTGCTGCTGCCATATTTGGATCGGAGCGAAATAGGAAAACGAACAAGTGATTTGCATTGTCGGTGCACGTTAAAGAACCCCAGGTGGTCTAAATCAATCCAGAGCCCTCCACTCCAGCATCCCTCATGGCCTGAGTCACTTCAGGTCACTGTACCCCAAAACTTACTAGTATTCACTTAATGTGTTCCTTTCTCTCAAAATGGTCTAGAGCGAGCATGTGATGTGAGCCGTATATTCTTTTACCATTGGTCAAGGAAGTTCAAGCACAGCACTGTTTTGTGAGCAGTGTGGCAGTTTCTGTTGCTGTTCTACGACCTACCCTGCTGGCTTGTCAGTCAGTTGAATGTGCAGTCGTGCATCTCGTATTTGGCCACAGTGGTCACCATTTCTGTGACATTAGTTCAAGTGCATTGGCTGAAGCTGCAAAAGCATCAACATTTCAGGACTTTGAGTGCATGCCAGAGTAAGTAAGCTTTCCCATACTTGACATGATGGCTTAGTGGCTGCGATGTTTGGGTGCTGAGCCGAAGGAGGCAGGATCAAACCCTAGCAAAAGTGGCCATATTTTGATGCAGGTAAAATGCATGAGAAGCCCATGTATTGTGACACTGGTTGCAAGTAACTGGAACCCCTCCACTACGGCATCCTCGATAGTCTATGTCTCACTTCAGGACATTGAAACAAAAATTTGGCTCAGTATGTATCGTATTTACGTGACTGTAAGTCAACTCGCATGTAAGTCGACTCCCCCCCGCCCCCTTATCGCATGTCAGAAAAGAAACAGCAGGCCGTGCCCATGGGCACACTATTTTACAACGAAAAAGCACTGTTAGTCACTGGACTACTTGTCCACACTTGCGTCATCGCCCTCAATTGTGCTGTCGCCATCATTGCTGCTGCGCTCCCACAGCTTGTCGTTCTAACGTTCTTGTCCAGTGAAGTCCTGCACTTCACAAACAATTGCACGGCAAGGTCGCCTGGAACAGGTGAAAATTTTGCCTCGCTGCAGCCGCTACACCTGCCTCACTTATCCAGAAACATCTAACTTGGCAGTTCGTTTCTTCGGCACAAAGAATGACAGCCATCTTGAATGTAGCTGGGATCAAGCGCCGAATGCTTACTGGACCCGGAGCAGCAATGACTATTGACAAAGTGCTACATTCAAAGCTCGTGAAACATGGCCAGCAGTCAAGTCAAATGCATCAAACAGAGCCAAAGCGAAACTATGAATGATTGACGTCAGCTCTTCCACAAGCTACCGACATTCCCTTGAAGCATTGCCATTTCTTGTGGTGGTGCCACTTATATTTGAGCTCAGCGACCAGAACAGCAGCCCTTCCATCAACTGTCCACATTCCCATGAGTGCCGAGTGTGCAGTTAAAAGTAAAAAAAAAAATTAAATTCTTCTGAACAAGTGCTCAGAATAGGTGAATACTCCTGGGTAGAGCCGTAGAGCAAAACATAAAATTGCATCCGTGCCGTAGCATCCCTGGTATCGCGTTTGTCTCTCCTTCATTGATTGTACCATGCTGTGGTTTCAATTGCAAGTCCACCACCCAACTTCAGATTTTCAGATGGGAAAAAAAAATAGCTCTACTTACAACCATTGTAAATACAGTACCACGACACTCTGAGCTTTGGTGTTTTAGAATATCAAAGCGCACTAATTCTTGAAATAAGTGAGACGCTTCATGTTGGATTTGCAGTCAGGGTGTTTGACTCGTGTGCCCTGAACACTGCACAGTGACCAGGGGAGAGACAGAGCTGTGTTGTCACTTTGTGAGTTGGGTGTTCCCTGTTCTGCGCAACGCTGTCACGCACGCCCGCAGACCTCCCTGGAGACGAGTGCCTCCCTGGGGGTGGCCTCGGTGGTGCTGGCCTCTGCCCCCGTCCACGATGTGTCCGGCCTGCTCAAGCAGTGGCTCCAGCTGCTGCCCGAGCCCCTGCTGCCCAAGCCACTCGTCCAGCTGCTGCTCAGGTGATATTGACTGGGACAGTGGAATCGCAACTGTGGCAGCCACGGGAGGAAGCTCCTTCTGGGCTTCTTTTAGGACCTCTGCTCCCGTCCAGTTGCAATGTTCAACGTCCTATCCTTTCCCCCCGTTTTCAGGAGCTCTTAAAAACATGGGAATCGGTGCAAACACATTTTTCGGTGGGTTTTAAAAAAAGGGGGGGGGTGGCTATAATTCACATGCACCATAACAGGCGTTGAAGCACTTTTTAGTGCTCATAACAGTGTGACCAGTATGCATGCATTGGAGTGAGGAAGGGCTGTTGCTTTTTCTCCGTGCTTTGGGCAGTATCATAATTTTCCTCATATAGGCCATTCTCTAGCATGCAGCCAGAAGTTTGAAACTCAAGAAAAAAAGATATTTTAGTCAGGTTTCGGAGCCTAAATTACTATTCCTAAGCATCTGAACAAACTTGGAGGCACAGTTTACTCTCCATGTCTTACAAGGATATCATGACAGAACAAGCTGTTGGCTGAGTTGGTTTTGCATCATGTTAAAAATAGTGTAATGGTGCAGAGAAGAAACGACTGAACACAGCCCTGACTAACAGGAGTAGTTAGCCAGCACTGTGTTGAGTCGTTTCTTCTATGCACCATTACACTATTTTGACCATCATGCAAAACCAACTGATCTTCAGCAACTTGGTTTTCGGCCTGTGCTAAAGCCGTATTTTATTATGTACAAAATTCTCGGATGCCGCGAGTTATCCTGCCTTTGCATTAGGCAGCACTAGTGGAAAATGCAATTTCTCCAAGAACCCTTCAGTCAGCCCTTAGTATAATAAATATATATATATTAGGGCAGATATTGTGCTGTCCGGGCATGTTGTCATCCTGCATAATGAAAATGGAGAAGCAAAATATGCCGGCAGCACGCAAGCATCTATTCTGGTCATCCCATCATGTGGAGGGCATGCCGGAAATGTGCGTGGCGTAAACATTCACCAATGACGCCAGTGTTGACTTCGTCGTCCTTACTCAGCTGAAGAGGGGCAACAGCATGCTACCGCAAACTTCTCATTGGGCATTGATTTTGGTGTTCTCTTCGTTGCCCTATTAAAAAGAGGCGGATAGTCCGTCCTGGAGAATTAGTTTTCATTCGCGTCAAACTGCCTCTCTGCTGTGCAGTTCCCATTCTCCAGCACATATTCAACAGCATGTAACCTAACTTTTCATAGTAGCTTCTTCGCCTCGCAGGAGGTGTCATGTTGAATAGGAATGCACAAAGTGCATGAAGCCATATGGATGCGACGCTCAAATCAAAACTTTCGACGATGACTGCATTGATTGCGGCCTGCAGTTCGTGCTGCTGTCGTATTCAGTGCGGAATAGCGAGTCTAGTTACAGGATAAAATTTAAAGTACGTTTTAGCATAGCTCAACCCACGTTCAACTACCGTGAACCACATCCGCGGTGAGCTATCTGTGCGATATGGAGATGGCTCTGAGGAGTGCACACTTGCCACAGTATGGACACAGCTGAAACATTGGAATAATAGTTCTTTTTGGGGCCGCCGCGGTGGCTCAGTGGTTATGGTGCTCGGCTGCTGAACCGAAAGACACGGGTTCGATCCCGGCCGCGTCGGTTGAATTTCTTTGGAGGAGAAATTCTAGAGGCCCGTGTACTGTGCGATGTCGGTGCACGTTAAAGAACCCCAGGTGGTCGAAGTTTCCCGAGCCCTCCACTACGGCGTCCCTCATAGCCTCAGTTGCTTTGGGACGTTAAACCCCATAAACCAAACCAAACCAAACCAGTTCTTTTTGGAGGACGAAATATGAATGAACAGACAAACCCTAAATATTATGACACACATATCCTGTTTGGAAAGCAAGAATAGCCTTAGAGAAACAAGTAGAGCAAGCTCTTGGAAGGTGCAGAAATAACAGATTCTTCATTGCACTAGACTTGTTCACAGTTGTAGGTAGCATGTGCATAAGCACATGCTGCCAATATTCATGATGGCATGTCATGTAGCATGTGTGGTTTTCTTGTAACTACTAGATAGTTTCAGAGAGGAGACCAAAATTTTGCTGTGTCTGCAACCTGTAGACTTAGTATAGTGTGTTCGTACAACTGATTAACTTAGCAGCGACTATGAAGGGGATAAATGCAGAACATTGGCTATAGACCGCTGTGCACCTTTCTGTAGTATATTGAAAGCTTAAGATTTGTGTGTGTAGTGGTACCCCATACTAGGTTACAATACTTGTTATCTGATTGAAACAGTGCAATAGATTTGAAGCTTATTTCTAACCAGCAGTGTGCATTGCAGTGTATGAAGAACCCATACTATACAAGCTAATTTAGTTTGCAGATATTCTGTGTGGTTGTCTCACAGCATGGTGTTACTAAAGTGGACACCTAGTGTCTTCACTACATTAGTCGTCTCTGTGGAGCAACTGTCGAGGATGAGATTAACATTACTCATATATTTTGCACAACTTTTATAAGGCCTGGATACATATTGTTTAGGTGGAAAAGAATGTATGCTTTGAAGTGAAATAAGAAGCAGCACCTGAAAGGGTAGGGAGCCAAAAGTCATGATGTCATCATAAAAGAAGGCAACATTATCGATTGCCATCTTGTGCACTAGTCAATGAAACAGCTGGTCAAACCCATTCGCTGAAGTTCCTCTTTGAGCTCTGTTTGCCTTCTCCCTTTCGGGCCATGTTTACTGTGTGCATTGTATACAACAGCTGTATCTTACCAGTGCTCACCTATGGGGCAGTAACATGGAGGCTAACAAAGAGGGTTCCGCTTAAGTTAAGGACAACGCAGCAAGCTATGGAAAGAAAAATGACGGGTGTAACGTTAAGAGAGGGGAAGAGGGCGGAGTGGGTGAGAGAACAAACGCGGGTTAATGACATCCTAGTTGAAGTCAGGAGGAAGAAGTGGGCTTGGGCAGGGCATGTAATACGAAGGCAGGATAACCGCTGGTCCTTAAGGGTAACGGAGTGGATCCCAAGAGAAGGCAGGCGTAGCAGGGGGCGGCAGAAAGTTGGGTGGGCGGATGAGGTTAAGAAGTTTGCGGGGATACAGTGGCCGCAACTGGCGAAGGACAGGGTTGAGGGGAGAGACATGGGAGAGAGGCCCTTGCCCTGCAGTGGGTGCAGTCAGGCTGATGATGATGATGTAAGTGCGTGCGTGTGCCAGGTGCCAGGCGAAGCACGGCCTGGAGTCGGTGCTCCTGGGCCTGCGGCTGCTGCCGGACGAGCGGCTGGCATGCTTGCGCCACCTGCTGGCAGGCCTGGCACACCTGGCCTCGGTCCCCTCCAACCTGATGGGGGCCCACAACCTGGCCACCGTGCTGGCACCCACCCTGTGCTGCCCAGCCACCATGCAGTCGGCCACCAGGCGAGTAGTACATCTGGTTCGGATGGGAGCATTGATTTGGTGATTTTTATGATCCAGAGAGGGCGCCTCAATCAAGTCAATATTATTGCTCATGAATAGCATGGACAGGATGTCATGCTTTCACGAATCCGTAGCCAGTCCATAATCCAGTTCATAATCCGACAAGCCAAACCATAATCCAGCAAGGCACGAAGTGTCAATGAAGAAAGAAAACTTGAGTCTAGGGGGGAATCAAACACGGGCGTACAGCGTGCGAGATGGCGACGATTCCACTGTGCCACGACGGTTTGTCCTTTGCAGCTGAGTAAAGGCATGTTTAGTGAATGTGGAGTTGTCTTAGAAGCATACTTGAGTAAGTATGAGCATATAAATTACAGATGCTGCAATTTAATGTACAAAATTATGTTTCGGGTAAATTTACTTCTTGATTGGTGTTTCGTAGCCTCATCATGCAGCACCCATGGAAAACCCCCCTTGCAATGTGCAACGCTGGCCCAGCAGATAGCGTCATAATGCAAGCACAAATGCTTTCTCATTACCACACGTAAGTTGTCTTAAGTGCTGACTTGAATTTTTTTGGCGGTTTTTAAGAGCCAATATGGAGGAGGCTTTAACGAGGACTGCTGCTAAATCACTGTCCAAACTGTTTGGCGGAGTGAGAGTTGTGCATACTTCAAGCCCATATCTTCCCCTGCCTTGCCAAGGAATGTTGTCCCCAAATATAGCAACAGGCAGAAACTGTGTCTTAGCTGCTGTGACTGGAGTAGCTGTCATGCCTTTCAGCTGCAAATTGTTCGAAAACTAAACAATTTGGGGCATGTAAAATATCGGATGGAATTTGCTTGCGCTGTAGCGAAGATGCTTACTGGGACGCTTTCTTTCCTTCATGCCCGTGTGAGTAGTGGTGGCCACATTGTGCGGGCGCTCTTAGCAGTGGCCAAGAAAAGGCATGGTTTCTATCAAGGTGGGATTCAAAGGGGCACCTCTACCCTCAGTTTTAAATGGAGCTGTTCCCTTTCTCTCGGCCTTACTCTTGTTTAGCAAGTACCACCCAGCACACACGCCCTCCCCACCCCCTTCCAGCTGGAGAGAAGAAATTACCATGGACCCCTCGCGAAAAAAAATTCCTGGCCATGTCTCTAGTCACTATAGTGGGGCAGTTGTTGTTCTGCTTTCACAGAAAGTGACATTTGGGCCTCTCCTGTCTTCTCTTCTTTCCTCTCTGCATGGTTCTCTGGCTGGGCAGAATCGAGCTCTGCTGCTCAGCCACCGTCCGGTCAACCCTCAGGCAAGTCCGTCCCGAAAGAGAGCACTGAATAGACGTCTCTGTCGGCCCACTTCATCAGCGCACGCGGGGCTGGTCCGCTGGGCAAAACATTTCTTCTAGCAGTGTGGTACAGGTGTGACAAGTACCAAGGTGGATCAGGAATGCCACCCTTGCACCAAACTGTGCCAAACTGTCCCATACTGTGCCAGACTACACCAAACTGCGCCAAACTGTCCCAAACTATGCCATACTGCGCCAAACTACGCCAAACTATGCCATACTGCATCAAACTGCACCAAAATGTGCCAAACTATGCCAAACTGTGCCATACTGCGCCAAACTGTGCCAAACTGCACGAAAATGTGCCAAACTGCGCTAAACTGTGCCATACTGCACCAAACTGTGCCATACTGCACCAAACCATTTAAGCCTTTGAATTGGGTAGTAGCATGCGCTGGCTGTCTAGGTAGATCTAACCTTAGTTGTCACCGCCACTTAAAAATGTTCAGCTGTGCTTGAAGCCCTCTTGTAACGAACATGACTGTCGCGTGGCATTCGTTCCTCATTGCTATATAGAGCATCATGGAAGACTTGGACAAAAGGAGAGAAATGCAGGATGAGTGCTCACTCACAACTTACTTGTTAACAGGAAGCATTTCTAATACTTATAAGGCAAGCGCAGGCAAGCTAGCAAAACAAAAAAAAAAACAAACTCATGTGTTTCTAGGTCGATTTGAGGTGCACAACTTTGTTATTATGTAGGAAAACGTAAGGCTTGCTGACGCATTTTTTTTCTTTATGTGGCACACTTCACAAATCTCTTGTTAGCCAGTCTGTGTTCTTGAATAAGACACACCATGATCTAACGATGGTAAACATGATCATCACTCTTATGTTGAATTCCAATGGCAGATCGGGATCAAGTTTTTCTGCTTGGTTTGGATCAGTCGTATTCCAATGGTAAAATAGGAGCGCGAGTTGTATGTTCCAATGGCAGATTGGGATCAGGCGTAAATCCCGGATCACTCCATGAAGCAGCGATACTTGATCCGCCGAAATCGGCGGATTTGACCGGAACCTCGCATGACGTTTTCTTTGTCCCCGCGTGACGTTTTCTTTTCCGCCGCGTCTGCTTCCTGTTGCGACCGGCAGCGGCCGCTTCGCTCCTGTCGTCGCTCGTCGCTACGTGGTGAGCCAGGCGAGCCCAATGTTACTAGGGCGAGCCGGGACAGCCGGGCACTTTCCAGTCAACAGTGGACGGCAATGATCTTGCTTCGCGCCGTGCGGCACTAATTTTGCTTCATGGAAGTGACAGTTCCGACTCGGGCACTGAAAGCTCAGAGTCCAGCAGTGAAGATTCATCTGAAACGGACAGCGAGTGTGGAGCTGCCGGCCTGTATGCCTGCCGCCGGCGTCAAAAAAATGCGCTAATATTCTTTGTTCGCGTTCATACCAAGCCCTGGAGTAGAGGAATGTAACAAATGAATCATTTTTGAGGATCGTTGGCCAATACCGAGTTGCTGGTAGAAGTGATAACTGCGATACAAGCAAATTTCTTCCTGATGCCCAGTGCGGCCGGCCAGCTGTCTGCTAGCTCCGCTGTTGAAGGTGTCGCAGAAATTGATCATGTCTTTATTTTATTATGAGATGAGGAACACAGTAAAACGGTGATGCGAGTAGCACCTTTACTACAGCGCTGGCCAATTCCGAAGCGCCCTCAGCTGCGGCATCGATGTGAAACGGTTAGGCTTAGCGACGACTACGGCAGCCAGGGAGCAGCGCAGGTCGTCGCTCGGCGTGTCCGCGGGCGGCGCAGTTGCCGAAAGCTCGACTGCCTCGCTGATTGGTTCAGCGTCTTGCAGTCGCAAGGCTGGAAAATTGAGCAGCGAGCGACTTGCCTGCGCGTCGTCTGCCACTTCTTTCGTGAACGGTAGGGACAGGCTCACTGGCGCTCCGAAGACCGCGGCCGCATACTCGCGTGTTCATGGTAAAAGTGGACCATCCTGTACATACGCTTTGGTTTTGTTTTTACATTACGGCCTTCGTACTACCTCCTTTTTGTTTCGCCGAGACGGCGTCTGTCAACGCGAAGATTGCGCCTCACGAAACTCCTGTCGCACTCGAACACGAAGCTAGCAGTTTCCGCGGCTCGCCGCTGCGGCGCTGGCGTCACGATCCCAAACTTAATGCACCAAGTGCTCCCGAGGGAGCACTCGCATTCCAATCGCAAAATGGGAGGTGGCGAAGCTACGCGATCCGATGGAGTGGTCCCGATCTGCCATTGGAATTCAGCATTAGAAATGGTCATCTAGATTCATGGACACAGTTAATTCCAAGCAACTACGTATCGTATTCTTTGAGGCATGTGTGTCTGGCCTATGTTTGTCTGCAGGGAAGAGGAATTTCGTAAATACCTGTGGAGCGGGATAAAGCTTTTTTTTTTTGCTTGATCCCACAGGTCAGTTCGGCCATTTCCACTTTTTAAGTTATTTTTTCCGCAATCACACAAATCCCATTGAGTTTTTTTGGTGTGGAAAAGACAGCACCCATATCATACCTATTAGCCTCATTTTTAACACAATGTGCAAAGTGCGTGCAGTTTGCAGTAAATGGTCTAATAAAAGCAAACTTTGCAACACTGATTTCCATGGTTCAACTTTCATGCCATATGCATGAGCCACCTTCAATATGGTGAAGTTTTGGAACATGTTTTCGAGCACCAAATTGTTTTCAAGTACCAATTGACTTCCTTGGGATTGAGTCTTTTTGGAATTTTTGGTTAACATAATTCCAAATGGCCAGCCAGTTAGGCCTAGTGCAAGTTTGAACGATCGAAGCTCGTGTTTAATTATGATGCAAATACCATTTGGCAGCATATAATTCACGTGCATAAATATGGCGATTCCTGCGTACGTGATATCGCATCTAGAAGAATAGTTTTTGCAAAGCACTGATGAGCGACAGTTTGTGGGGAGAGCCTGCAGCAATGCTATGTGTGGTATAGTGACGACTTGTCCACAGCATTCCACATTATGCAGTCAGATTTTTGGACCAAATAAATGAGTTGCTCCTGTAAAACTGTTCGCGAAAATCTCGCAGGCAGCACGACCGACGGCAAAAATGGATGCTGAGGTGCGATTCATGTGTCCATCATAGGCTGACAGCCATGCAGTTATGCATATCTAGAGGCAAGCTTTTTCAGCCACATATAATGCTTCATCTCGGTTCGAAGAAATTCATGATCTGTGGATGCTGCTTGGGCGGTAAGTGTGGCGATACTGACAAACTCGCTACAACACAGAATGATGTCTATGTTGCCTCCCTTGGTTCAGCTGAGGCACGATAAGCTCTTTTTTAATATTAGAACGCAATTTCTCTATTTTAAATGTGGGGTCAGGGTTTGGAATTGAAAAAAAAGAAGAAGAAAAGAAGAGAAGTGTTGACAACGCATTAGTCTCTCTCCACTCTGCATCCGTCGCGAGACAGTCACGTGCAACTTGGGTGGCCTCGCAGTGAGCTCGTATCGTCTCCGAGACGGCGCAATGTCTGGCTGGTGTGGAGGACTTTTTCCTGCCTTCTAGCGGACGTGTGTAATGCTCATCATTTTTACACTTTGTGTGCAAAGTTTTTGACACTTATGTACACTCGCGATGAAGACTGCTTCCAGTGCCTGCATCTACATTGTGACCGAGCACCATGTCCGGGGTTGTTCAATCTATCAGAGACTGAGTACTATAGCCGTAATGTGGATTTTAACTGGCTTGTCTACCTCGTTCGTACTAGGCCAGTATTTGTTAAAATCTGCGCAGGGAAAATTGTCGAAAACAGTGCTTCAGCTGGCATAGAGTCTGATCAAAGCAGTTTAAACCAGAGTGCTTTCAAACATCTTCTACACTGAAATACCATAAAGGAAGCAGGACCTTCAGACCCCCCAAGCAATTTGGCGAGTTCGGGATTGGGATCGAAGATACCTAACCCCTCACCACAGCTAAGGCTTACAAGGCTGTTAACCGTCCAGTGAATTCTCTTAACCATGCCTAAAAAGCATGCTCCTTACCTTCAAGGCCGGTGCTTAGAATGTTTGCTTTATCTCACTGACGATCACAAAGTGGTCCGTAAAACGTGCAACCAGATTTTTGTGCAACAGTTATCACTGCATGCAACAGCTTCTATGAATTTCGGGGCTGTTGCCATTCTGGGCGCCTTGCCCTGGAAGTCCTTCATTGTGGTAAACAGTGATACTATCACCATGTGCTGGCTGCACTGATCAAAAGAGCACGCTGAAGGCAGTGGTCACAAAGTGGGGGTGGATGTTGTCTGTTGCAGGGAGGATCTGGACAGCCTGGTGTCCCTGGTGCAGGCCCTCATCGAGGCCTCCCACCTGGTGGGCTCCACCCCGCCACCACTGCCCGGGCCTGCAGGCCGCAAGAAGACCAATTCGGGTGAGTGGCGGGGAATAATCTTTTGCAGGCTGAAAAGTTATAGGGGTAGGAGGGTCTTGGAAATAAATTTTTATCAATGAAGTCACAACTGTGAAATCTGTAGGGAGCATGCGTTTTTGCGTGCTGATTCCAAGTATGTAATTTAAATTTGTATACACCAACTCCTTGTGCACTTATGCAATATGTTAGGTAACTTTTTTGCCGAGAGTTTGAAAGAAATTCTACTGCAGGGAACGTGTTAGACTGCATGCCATTGGTTTCCCTTGGCAGCAAGCTATGGAATAAGGGTGAAATTATCATCCTGCCTGTGATAGAAGGTGAGTGATAGGATTTTGAAATCATCAGTTTCTTCTTCCCGTCTGTGAAGTGGCAAATTCAAAACCCTGTAACTCAACTTCTATGACAGGCAGGATAATAATTTTGCCCTTATTGCATGGTTTGATGTCAAGACAAGCCAATGGCAGGCATCCTAGCCAAGTTTCCTGCAGCAAAATTTATTGAAAGCTCTCGGCAAAAAGTCACACAACATATTGCATAAATGCACAAGGACTTGTTTCACATAAAAGTAAAGTACATATTTGGAATCAGCACACAAAAACACATGCTGCTTGAAGATTCCGCTATTGTGACTTCATTAGCATGTTAGGGTTAGTTCATGATGGATAGTATGGCAGAAAGGACTGTACACATAATGAGGGCACAGTGATCTCTTTGCTGTGCCCTCACTTGTTGAAGGCAGAAGTGCTTGTCGTGTGTTTCCTCCGTATATGCATCTTCCTTTTTATGCTGATTTGGTTAATTTGAAGGGAGGGGAATGGGAGAGCTGTAAATGATAACCAGAGGTCTTTGATTGTACCAGGTGTGGTACAAGTTACTAGCTCTGCACTAGAAATGTGCTACGTTTTTTACGTAACTTTAAGCTGTGGTGGTGGCTCAGTGGTTATGGGGCTCGGCAGCTGACCCGAAGGACGTGGGCTCAATCCCAGTCGCAGTGGTCACATTTCAAAGGAGGCGAAATTCCAGAGGCCCGTGTACTGTGCGATGTCAGTGCACGTTAAAGAACCCCAGGTGGTCGGAATTTCCGGAGCCCTCCACTACGGCGTCCCTCATAGCCTGAGTCGCTTTGGGACGTTAAACGCCCACAAGAACCTTTAGGTAACAGCTGTCCACTAGGTTCATAGTTTCTCTGAAGATGAGATGTGAAATAGTACGGGCTATTGCGTAACTGACTAAAATTTACTATTTGATCATTTTCTGGTGCAATTCTATCTTGTAAGAGCATCAAAAGTGCAGAATTCCAAAAAGTGACAGGAAATTTCTCTTCCAAACGGCTCAGTGCTGCATTGCACTCAGTGTAACCAAATGGGAATGTCTAACCAACATGGTGCTGACGAGAGTAGTGTCCGCACCTTGAAAAGTAGTGCTGGCCCAATGAGGCATCTGAAAGCAGTGTAGCACAGCAGCGCCACCTGTACTCTTGAAGAAGAAATAAAAAGCACAAACAGCCTGTGATGAGGTCCGACAGGGGGAGCCACGGTCATAAACAACCCAACCTTGAATTTAACTACTCCTGTCACTCCCGTGGTGCAATCTGGAGGGTGTAAAACGGGCAGTCGGGAGCGACGGGAGGCAGTGGTCCCCGGAGCTAGAAGGAAGCGTAGGCCCTCTCTTTCCCTAGTTCGCCGTGGTCCGTTGGAGTTGGCGTTGCGGCACTGGTACCCACCAGAAACCCTCACTGATCCGATGGTTCCCGATCGACATAGTGTAGACTCCCCATGCTTGGACCCCAGGACTTAGCATTGTGGCATTACTTCCACGGCCTCCGGTCAGTCCCCCTAAGAGACCGCGGCAGCGTCCCGCTGCATTGGCAGTTTCTTCCCTCTGTCGGACCCTCAGGCAGTATTTTGTCTTTTGAAGAGAGAACCCCCTGGTCTGTTCCCTGGGCTGCACAGCCAACTCGTCGCGCATCAAAGGTGCTCGACCTACTCGCGACAACAGTGTTAGTCCAATGTGTCTGGGTGCACTGAGGTGGCTGTGAATGAGTGTATAATTACTCCCTCATTTCTAATTTGTTCCACCTTGGGGGGAATTCCCCTGTGCCTATTATGTTGAGCACATCGTGTTGCTGTGCATGAGCATTGCCGTATTGCCGTGTGTGGTGCAGCGTGCCTGCTGCTGCACCAGCTGCGGCGCCTGGTGGCTCAGCGCAAGGGGCCAGAGGCCGAGGCCCCGGACGACTGCTCCCCCTCAGTGGTCGCCCCCGACGGCCCCGCCCTTGGCTCCAAGCGCCGCAAGCCACGCGAGCTCCTGCCTCGGGGACTCTCGCCCTGGAAGAGGCAAGCACCACTCTCTCATCTGTATTCCTTGGCATTTAGAAGGGTCTGTGCAAGGAGAAATGGGTAGCACCGTCTGCTGCCACTATCCAGTGGGAAGGCTACAAAGGAACTTGGTGTACCACCTCAGATATAACAAACCTTGGTGTGCCACCTCAGAAATAACGAACTTTTGTGTGTTAACCTCAGATGTAATGAACCTGAGTATGCCGCCCAGTATATATCGAACTTTCGTGTCTGGACCTTGGATGCCATGAACTTAGTGCATTGATCTCGGATATAACACTCCCCTTTATTCATCAAAGTCTCCCTCTCTCTCTCTCTGATATAACAAACTGCAGTGGCTCAACCTGTAATATAATGAATGTTTGGAAGCTAACGCATTATGCATAAAGTGGTTGATGTACTCTAGCAGTGCTCTAAAGTGGAATGGCTTGCTCTGCAAGAAAGGGCATGCACTTCAATAAAGGCGCACAGCTTAGACAAGGTACACTATAGTAGTCTACAACCGAAGAACAGAGCAGCAGATACGCCTCAGATACGCCTGTACCAAATGATGCAAGGAATGCACGAGCATTCAACTGCTTGATAGGCATCAACATGTCCTTAATGGCCAGCGTGTCATCTTGCCAGTGTTTGATGCTTTGGAAGCTCCTTCAGTGTTGCTAGCACTGCTTGCTGGCAAAAGGAAAACTGTGTTCTGACTCGGTGGAATGTTGCAAGTGCTTTGATAAGACACGTGAGGTGAGTCACGTGACACGTCAGTTGCCAGTCAGCGCTGTGTTTGTCTTTACATGTTTCTTCTCATCTTGTCCTGTTTATTGCGCTCTAGATATGGAACTTTAGCAGTGATTGTTACGCCATATGCAGTTGTATACCAGAAAAACCAGAATAGACTTTAAAAATTTGCTGAATAGAAAGGAGCGTTTTATGATCTCGTTTAATTACAAGACATGTACCGTACCTGAGTCATCATCATCCACTCCCGTACTTGTAAACTTTGTCCAGTTGCTGTGCTTTGACGAAGTGGACTGGACCTTGTAGGAAAATGTTATAGGCCACCTAAGATTGCACTGTTTTCCTGATGTCCATAAAGGTGTCTTAGTATCATGTTATAGAATATATATGAACATAATTTTTCTCCCTGCTATGAGACCACCACCGTTGAGGTTATGTTATTTGTTTCATGTGCAAATCTGTTGTTTCTCTCATTTACACAGATTGTAGCTAGTGAACACATGCTTCTTGCATATCATTGAATTTTCACTTCTTGGATGGAGCCTAACTCAGACCTGGTTTCTTTGGTTCTTTTGGTGCTAAAAAAATATGGTTGCAGTTTAGCTCAGCTGAGCATGGTTTAGCGAAGTTGTCCCAACGACGTAGGTGGCTCCGGCTGACTTGCCCCGTCCAAAGCGAGAACTGCAATGCGAATGCCACGAGACTGGTGCTGACTCCTTTTTCCAGCAAAGGCTAGTCATGTGGTCAGTCACATGGCCACAGCTGCCAAGGCGGCGGCCGGCGCAGTGGTCAGCACAGCGGCAAGTGACGTATGTCACGTGGCTGCCACACCTCCACCGCTCCTCCTCTTGAAGGTCAAATTGTGGCACCGATGATCTTGGTTTGACTTAGGCCAGTAAAGCTTGTGCTTTAGAAACTTCAGCATCATGAGTTTTGAACCTGCATACCTAATTTGTAAGATGTGCTTTCTGGAACAAATGTCTCCAGGATGTGCAGAAGGGAAGAAGTTATTGTGGAAGCAGACTTAAGTAATAAACATGCACCCATGAACAAGGAGCCTAGCATTCGGGACGGTTGCTACGGTGGAACCCTGCTGTTAGTTTTTCATGGTACCGCGAGGAAGAATAACTCACTAGCTGGGCAACTTGGCAGCTGGGAAGCGCATGTGAAAAAAATGTACATCGTTCCTAGTGTTCTTTTTTTCACTTCTAGTAAAGGCAGCATGCTTCTCTGGAATTTTTTATGATTTATGGTTCTCGCACTCATTCGGATACTGTGGCTCTGTTGGCCTGAGCAGAAGGAGGCAGCATGAATCGGGAAGGCTTCCATGGCAGCTGCTTTACTCCTACATAGTTCTCGCCTGTCGGAACCAAGAAACCGCATTTTTAAGCTGCAGGCGACGAGGAAAACACAAGGAGCAAAACATGCTTAGGAGCCAACTCATACACCTGCATCTTGCACAGCACTGTCTGTGCAGTGATTTCGTTTTGTGCCATTGATCATTTGCACTTGTGCCGCAGCGATGACGGAATTGGACTAACAGCTGAACACAGTGGTGGCCATAGAGTTTCTTACTATTACCTAGAGGGAAAGCTGGCGGCGCTGCACTTCAGCCACCATGGACGCTCAAAGCATCGTGGGGCGGTGAGCTACTTGTCGCGGCACAGTTGTAGTTTTTCGGGAACACGGAGTGGCACTACTAAGACGTTTCATTCCAAAAACGCTGTTCGTGTGTGCGCAGACGACTTTCGCGCGAACGCAGTGGGCAAAACCCATAGTAGTAAAAACACAACGACACACGACGCCAATAAAAGGTCTCACTTTTCCGAAATGCCATTAGAAAACCTCTTATAGTATTTAAGCAACAACATCTTTTTTTGAAAACATATTTACTTTTAAAAGTGCACCTGTTAATTGCGAAATATTAGTTTTTGTAGTGTTCATTACTAGGCCAATAGGAGAGCGAGTCGTCTCTTATTTTGGGCAAACTTTGCACTTAAATGCTTTTCTGCTCGTTTGTTGCAAACATTAGACAAGATATTGAATGTTAGGACGTTTGTAGTTATCAAACAGCTTTATTTCTTGATTATTTTTTGGCCAAAAGTTGCAGTTCCGCAACAAGTAGCTCACCGCCCCATGATGCTTTGAGCGCCCATGGTGGCTGGAGTGGTCTCGAGGGGTCGCCATGCAAACTCCCATAGACGGGCCGCCAGCTTTCCCTCTAGGTAATAGTAAGAAACTCTATGGTGGTGGCCAAGCGTCGATGGAGTCTATAGTCCCACTTAGGCCAGTCAGCCATTGCCATTCTGTGTGCCAAGCGCGGCTGTAAAAACGTGGGCACGGGGTAAAGCTATACAATGAAGGGACATTCGCGACGTAGCGTGTGCAATGCTGCCACAGCTGCAACGCAACAGCAGAGTCTGTGTTGCGTGAATTTCTGTGGGAGCTTGGATGGGACTGCCTCACAAAGACGCAGCAGCCGGATAAACACAGCACCCGGGAACGTAACAGCAAGGTTTTAATTTATCCTGGTTGGCTGCAAACGGGAAGGATAGGGATGAAGCTTATAGCTGACCCATTCCCTGCATGTGTGTCTACTGAAGCTTGCTTGAAGGTTACAGCAACAAGATGAGGCTGCACTACTCAAAGCACCGGAGCCTTTTAGTAATCTGATATTTGCAAGTGCAATGTATTCTGAAACAAAACATGATGGAGTTAAAAAGCATGACTGTGAGACACTTTGGGAAGTAAGCATTAATAATAGGGGTGTGCGAATAGTGATTTTTTTATTCGAAGCGAATTCGAAGCAAATAGCAATTTTCTTCGAATAATTTCGAAGCGAATAGTTCGAATAGTACTTCTGGCACTAAAGAAAGGCTGAATGACAGTAGGCATTTCCAAAACCATTTATTTTCCTAACACACGGTGCCATTACATACTGCACTGAGGCTTTATTTAAAACCATGCTTCAAAATTGTAAAGACAGCACCGGTTTGGTAATAAAAAGTTATAACACATAAAAATACCGCCTGCTTTCTAATAAGAAATAAGAGATAAAATACAAAAAAATGACAGTAGAACAGAACGGTGCCAGTAGCGCAACCAATAACTGAAACCATAGGAGTAACTGCACTACACTGCAGCAAGAGCACTGAGAACACTAACGAAAAAAAAAGGACATTCTGCACTACCGGTGACCAGTGGTCGAACGGGTCGAATGTCCAACACTGAGCTAGGCAATCACGTTCGGTGCACCGACTTGCCACTTGCGTTGCTTGCGTTTCTATAGTTTAGGATCCTCACTTCTTGGCTTGGATTGCGCCTTCTTTTCGGTTACGCCGATGGGTCTGCTGCGTCCAAAGATGTTAAAATGGAACATAGGCTGACCGGACCTCCTAGCAGCACTGGCAGCATCGCACCATCGCGTATCCACAGCACCGATAGGTTGGCCGTACTGTCGGGGACAGAGCGTTCAGGACGCGCGCCCATGGCTCAAATGCATCACCATCACCTTGCGGTTGGAGATTGGCGCGTCTATTCCGCTATCCGAGGGGTGCTTGTATGGAACGTCGGCTCTGCTCTGTCTCTCTTGGGTTAAGTGCGGCAAACTGGCGCTCTTCCCGGACTATGCCGTCAAGGCGTGTCTCACGATGCATTTTTTTTTTCTGCATTTCACTAGCAGCTCGCGGGTGCTGTTTGCCGTTCGCCGGAGCGTTGCTTCGCTTATCAAGCTGAAGGATCGGAACATCGTGTTTATCTTCGCATCTGTCCTATCAGATAATCTTTCCGCAGCTCTGTTGAAAAAAAAAAGGGGGGGGGGGGATGAACGCGGCCAAGCTATGCCCGTGTTCGAATACTTGCGGCGTCCGAGCTCATCGATAGTGTCACAGCCAGCCAGAGTATATAAACGGTTCGCTGACAATAAACTGAGGTTTCTTGTTTTGAAGCTTAGACGACTGTCAGCCGTGTTCTTCCTTCATTGCGTCTGCCTCGACACGGTGGCAGTGACGCGGCTTATGGCAGGCTTAGTGCGGAGGTTCGAAGACGGCCAGAACACAGGATCTTTCACAAGAGCGCGTCGCCCTCACTTTTCTTTCGTTGTCGCTGGGTTCGGACCCGGGCCTGATCGTGATTTGCATATTGACTGACCCCCGAGCATTGAAAGCGCGATAAAAAAAAAAAGCCATCTATGCGGCAATACTCGTAACCGAAACCACATAAAGCAAGCGGGCAAGCGTCCCAGTAACACTATTCGCGTGAGACGAATACTTCGAAATTTCGAATACTGAGAATTCGGTTCAAAGCAAATATCGAATACCGTACTATTCGATCGAATATTCGAAATTATCGAATATTCGCACACCCCTAATTATTAATTTGTATGTTGCGAGTTTGATAATTAAACTTTTTGTGTACAGTGATGCTGTCCAGAACCACTCACAAGGAGTTAATCTGTTTGCCAAGGTCCAGCAGTTTTTTCAGGCAGGAGAGCCTGTATTGGCTAGTGATTCCATTTTTCACCCTGAGTGAAGGTAATTCTTATTAATAAGAGAGCAGATGCTAACGATTTGATTCTACTTTTTTTTGTGTGTAAAATGCATGTGACTGCAGTGCAGTGGTTTGATAAAAGTGATGACAGGCTATTTTCTAATTAACTGAAGTAGGTTTAATTAATCTAAACAGTGCTTTACTGCTCACGCAAAAGACGTGGGTTCAGTCCTGGCCATGACAGTTGCATTTCGATGGAAATGAAATGCTAGAGGCCCATGTGCTGTGCGATGTTGGTGCGCATTAAAGAACCCCAGGTGGTCAAAACTATCCGAAGCCCTCCATTATAATATCCCTGATAGCCTGAGTTGCTTTGGAACATTAAACCCCATAAAACGAACCTAAACATTGCATGCAATGGTTGGGCTTACAGAATTAGAATTGCATTTCATCACCAGTGGGGTGTTACTATCATTCCAAGAGAGTGTGGATGGCGGGAAGTGTTAGTGGAAAGAGAAACTTTCTACTACTAGAATGTGCAGTTTCAGCAGTGTTGACGAAAATTCCTGCAAAGCGAACACGTATGGCAGTCGTTGACTCTGGTGCCATTCTATGCTGTGACCTTGAACAGGGCGAAGCGCGAGGAAGGGGTGCCCAGCCGGCAGCAGCAGGCTAACATGCCCGAGCTCCTGGATGGCAGGCCACACCACGTGACTCCCCCATCAGTGGTGAGTCCTAAGTTTGTTCTGTGCACATTGTTCACCCATTCGAAGCACACCAAAGAACATTTTTCACTCACACCTAAAAAATTTATAAATTTCTGATGTTTATCAATGCATGATATTCACACATTGAATGTTGCAATTCAGAGTGCTGTAAAAATTAATAATGGGGGTAAAATGGAAAAATAGCCCATATTTTGAAGTCTGTACTCACCATACAGCCATGGATAGAAATTTTTTGTTGAACAGTTTCTTTTTTTAGCATTGAGATACTAATGATTGCCTATAAGTAATTAAAGTTAATTAATATTAGAAAATAGCTAATTTATGGAAAAGCTAAAGGTAATATATAGGATTGGACAAAAAATAAAACCTGTTGCAATGTTGATGTCTTCTTTGAGCTTCTGGTGTCACGTCTGCCGATGACCTTTGCATAACGCATGTTGTCGGAGGTTAACTTGTGGTTTTGTGTTTCTTGTACAGCATGATGTTGAGTTAATGCTACAATGTCTACTTGATGGGAATTCTAGCAACACATGTCTGAAAACAACATTTGTTCTTTCCATCTTTAGTCTGCTCTATTTTTGTGGCAGATGTTGTGGGGAGAAGTGTTGGGGGCATTGTGTATACAGTGGTTTTCTCGCAACCCAGAGCTTCATCTTTCCTTCATTTTCAGACACTGCAAGTACAAGAGCGCAGTGCTGCAAAACCTCGAGACACTGAGGTCGCTGCTGCAACAAGTGTCGCGACCTCAGGTAGGTGTCACTGTGGAGGGAATGGAAGGCGCCGGTCGATTTGGTACCAGTGGCGAGTTGGTGCAAGCAGAAAGTAAAGAACAGCTTACCGTAAAATACGAAGTGTCGCGACCTCAGTTAGTGTCACTGTGGAGGGAATGGAAGACGCCGGTCGATTTGGTACCAGTGGCGAGTTGGTGCAAGCAGAGAGTAAAGAACAGCTTACCGTAAAATACGAAGTGTCGCGACCTCACTTAGTGTCACTGGGGAGGGAATGGAAGGTGCCGGTCAGTTTGGTACCAGTGGCGAGTTCGTGCAAGCACAGAGTAAAGAGCAGCTTACCGTAAAATACGAAGTGTCGTGACCTTAGTTAGTGTCACTGAGAAGGGAATGGAAGGTGCCGGTCGGTTTGGTACCAGTGGCGAGTTGGTGCAAGCACAGAGTAAAGAACAGCTTACCGTAAAATACGAAGTGTCGTGACCTCAGTGTCACTGAGAAGGGAATGGAAGGTGCCGGTCGGTATGGTACCAGTGGCGAGTTGGTGCCAGCACAGAGTAAAGAACAGCTTACCGTAAAATACGAAGTGTCGTGACCTCAGTTAGGTGTCACTGTGGAGGGAATGGAAGGTGCCGGTTGATTTGGTACCAGTGCCGAGTTGGTGCAAGCAGAGAGTAAAGAACAGCTTACCGTAAAATACGAAGTGTCGCGACCTCAGTAAGTGTCACTGGGGAGGGAATGGAAGGTGCCGGTCAGTTTGGTACCAGTGGCGAGTTGGTGCAAGCACAGAGTAAAGAACAGCTTACCGTAAAGTACGAAGTGTCGCGACCTCAGTTAGTGTCACTGTGGAGGGAATGGAAGGAGCCGGTCGATTTGGTACCAATGGTGAGTTTGTGCAAGCACAGAGTAAAGAACAGCTTACCGTAAAATACCAAGTGTCGTGACTTTAGTTAGGTGTCACTGTGTAGGGAATGGAAGGCGCCGGTCAGTTTGGTACCAGTGGCGAGTTGGTGCAAGCACAGAGTAAAGAACAGCTTACCGTAAAATACGAAGTGTCGCGACCTCAGTTAGTGTCACTGGGGAGGGAATGGAAGGTGCCGGTCAGTTTGGTACCAGTGGCGAGTTGGTGCAAGCACAGAGTAAAGAACAGCTTACCGTAAAATACGAAGTGTCGCGACCTCAGTTAGTGTCACTGTGGAGGGAATGGAAAGTGCCGGTCGATTTGGTACCAATGGTGAGTTGGTGCAAGCACAGAGTAAAGAACAGCTTACCGTAAAATATCAAGTGTCGTGACTTTAGTTAGGTGTCACTGTGGAAGGAATGGAAGGAGCCGGTCGATTTGGTACCAGTGGCGAGTTGGTGCAAGCACAGATTAAAGAACAGCTTACCGTAAAATATCAAGTGTCGTGACTTCAGTTAGGTGTCACTGTGGAAGGAATGGAAGGAGCCGGTCAATTTGGTACCAGTGGCGAGTTGGTGCAAGCACAGATTAAAGAACAGCTTACCGTAAAATATCAAGTGTCGTGACTTCAGTTAGGTGTCATTGTGGAGGGAACGGAAGGCGCCAGTTGATTGGGTACCAGTGGCGATTTGGTGCAAGCACAGAGTAAAGAACAGCTTACCGTAAAATACCACGCAAGTGCTTACCCAAAATTTCAAGATTATCGCAAAATAAGGGGGATTGGGTTTTTGCTAGGTCTAGGCATGAAAATCAAGAACAGTCACATGGTGGAGTGGGCCCTTGCTTGGTCTGAATGCACTCTCTAAACATGAGCGACACATTTAAGAGGTGGCAAGAGCCACACTACAGCAATCCATGATGCAACTGTATCCGAATGATCAGCAATCGTGACTCAAAGACAAAGGAACCAAATGAATGTGCACAGGGAGACTTGCTTAACCTTGAGCTTCGGCCAATGATTGCCGCGTTCACCCCATCCCTCCACTTCCACCACAATATGCTTAACGGAAGTATCTATAAATGGGCGCTTAGTGTCATCGTGGAGGTAGCGAACAATCGGTGCTTGACTTGTCTTTGCTCTGTTTTTGAACTTCTCCCGAACATGGTGCGTAATCGCATGGGCGCTTGCTCGGTCTTTTAGGAAAATTCGAAATGTCAAGAAAAAAGGGTGGCACGCGCTTATTCGAGCATGAGTGGATGCTTGGTATTTTGCGGCAGCATATCATGGCAATATGGAAGGCAGCGTAGCAGTGTTTTATCAGGGACAAATGAATGTTAATGACACCTTATTCGAAATTAAGCTAAAGAAATGGGCTTGGGCAGGGCATGTAATGCGAAGGCAAGATAACCGCTGGTCCTTAAGGGTAACGGAGTGGATTCCAAGATAAGGCAAGCGTAGCAGGGGACGGTAGAAAGTTAGGTGGGCGGATGAGATTAAGAAGCTTGCGGGAATGCGGTGGCCGCAGCTGGTGAAGGACTGGGTTAATTGGAGAGAGACATCAGAGAGGCCTTTGCCCCACAGTGGGCGTAGTAAGGCTGATGAAGGTGATGATGATCAGGGACAGTTAGATTTCTTGGAAAAATGTGAGCTAGTACTATATTTGTGCGGAACAAATTTTGAAAATACTGCGGTGTCTGCTCCAACATTTGTTGGACTTAATGAGTTTTTTGGACTTTATCTGCTATTCTTGTGTTTAGAGAAAATGTTGAGCCTGGCAAGTTGGTGTCTTGTTGTTCATTGCGGCAAATAACACAGGGACGGAAGCTGTTAGCTGCAGTGATAACTGTGTGGTTTGAGCAGCTACTGCACTGAGTTTTTACTTTGGATGTCACTGGTTCCAAGAGGGGTTGTCCAAGTGCCAGTCATTACCGAACTTTCAGCTGGTGTTAACCCGTAAAGTTCAGTCATCTTCTCTGAGTAAAACATCATGGCAAATTGACACCTCTTGCTGGAGCGTGTTTCAGAAGCTGCGACGAAGGCCACACGCCTTATGGGTGTTGAGCATGTGCATTTCTTCCAGCTTCAAAGACTGTGCACATGTTTCCAGGTGGCGCGGCGTTCTACGCTGAGAAACCTGCGCAGCACCTCGTCGAGCCACTGGCTGCTCCGACGGACCCCCTGGTGCCCCAGACGGTGCATTTCCTCCGGGGCAGCAGCACCACCTCGTCGACCAAGAGTAGCCTCCGGCGGGGGCGGCCCAACTCTCTGCGCTCGGGGCTGCCCTCCCCACGGCCTCTGCGGCATGGCCCAGGAACCAGGAGGCACTCCAGCACTGGTCAGGGCTTGGCTCTCTTCGGTGTCTCTGTGTCTCTTCTAGAAGTACACAAATAGCTTTGAATAATTTAGAAGCGAATATTAATGCGATAAAGGCTCTCGTCCTTCAAAAAATCCATCGTTGCCGATGCCATCATCAGCATCGATGTCTGTGCCAGTGGCATTGTGATGAGATTCTCGGGATGATTACGATACTCCCTAATGCGAAATGTGAGCGCAGCTCCGTAGGTGTGTTGATTTTTCAGCGGCAGTGATGAGCTTGGGCTTCAGTGCTGAGCCTCTGCTCAGCCAGCTCATTTAGCAGCAGCTGGAGGCGAAGCATTTCCACCAGTTGCATCGCTTGTTGTTTAGAAAGATCTTTCCAAGACTATTTTGTATTGTATAGCATATATACCTTATTTACACGATTGTAAGTCAAGTCAAATGTATGTCAACCCCACCATATCGCATGTCTGGATAGAACAAAGGGCGTGCCCATGGGCAGATTCCAAAATGAGAAACTTGGAGGATGCTTAAGCTTTGCGTTTAAGATTAGACTGTGGTAACGTCATTGTCTGCCATACATGGGGAGGGGGGTTCCTGTTCTGCGCTTTGCCTGAGCAGCTCCTCAAGGCCAGCGCGAAGAGCAATGTGATGGAGCTGTGCAGTGATGACAACAATGCTGGCTTTCCCGTGTGATGGGCTCCTTAACTACTTGTCCACACTTGCACCATTGGCCTCACTAACGCTGCCATCGCCATCACTGCTGCAATCCCTCAGCTGGTCGTTTTGACGTCGTCCCGCAAGATCCTGTACTTCACAAACAACTGCACCACAACATCGTGTGGAAATGCTGAAAATTTTGTCTTGCTGTAGCCGCTACACTGGCATCATCCATGCTGAAACATCTAACTTGCTGTCCAGCGTGCAAGTCGTTCCTTCAGCGTAAAGAATGGCGGCCATCTCGAATGTGGCCGTGGACGAGCACTGGATGCTTATCCGACCCAGAGCACAAATGACGGTTGCTGAAGACCTACATTAAGCATCGGTGAAACGTGGCCAGCAGTCCTCAAATGCATCAAACAGAGCCAAAGAAAAACTATGCTTGCTATGCATGAGCGGTGTTGGCTGTTCCATCACTCCCCGGAAGCGCGGCCATTCTGAGTGGTGGTGCTCCCACGATTGGAACAGCAGCCCTTCTGTCAGCTGTTGATGCTCCTTTGAGTGCCAGGTGTGCAGTTGAAAGCAAAAAAGAAAAACCCCTGAGAAAAAGCACACAGAATAGCCAAATTCTGCTGGGTAGAGCCGTAGAGCAAACAAAATTGCAACCACGCTGTAGCATCCCCAATGCTATTTCATTTCTCTCTTTTATTTATGGTGCTGTGCTTTGGTTTTGATTATAATTCGACCCCCCCCCCCCCCCCCCCCCACTTCAGATTTTCAAATTAAAGAAAGAAAAGGCAGCTTTACAGTCACGCAAGCACAGTAGGCAGGTGTTTATGCCAGGAAGACAACGCTGTGAGTATTGTGACCAACGCGGACAATCTCTTGCTAGCAGCGCATTTCACAGCACCGCCCACCAATGGAGCGGAGCGTGGTGTGACTGCGAGGAAGCAGTGCATGGGAGTGCGTGGCCGCATGCCGCCGCAGAGATACCTCTCCTTCCCTAGCCACTCTACCTCCGCTCATGCAGTGGTGATGGATGACAGCGCGCACCTCTCTGGCGCCATCTGTGAGCAAACAGTATTACTACTCGTGTTCACTTTGCACTGGCGACGGCAACAGTGACACAGCTCAACCCACAAACAGGCACTTAAGGGGGGACACTGGTCTCTGAGACCAAAAAATGACCAAGAAATCGAGTTTCAAAAAATGAAATTCGTGGACTCTACAGCTATTACCTTCCAACTGTAGCAATTTGTTTCCTTCAACAAATCAGCATTTTGACCACAATATTAAATTCAGATCATTCTGTGGGCTAATTTTATGTAGGAGCAGGCAATTCAGTGGCATGAAAATTTTGGACATCTGGCTGTCTTAGTACGTCGATATCTCAACATCTAGGACAGACAGAGACGTCATACTGTTTGCTAAGGGAAGCTGGAGGCACAGTGTGTGCAATAATCGAAGCATATTTGGTCAATCGCACTTCAAAAGTTTATAATTTCGCAAAGTTTATCGATGCATTCCGTTCACACCTTGAGCATTGATATTCCAGGTGCTGTAAAATTACTAATGGGGATAAAACGATAAAATGGTTTCAATCATTGCACTCATTACTCACCATACTATGCAGCCATGGCTTAAAAATGATTTTTTATTGAGCAGTTTTTCTTGCATCGAGCTACTAATGAATGACTAATTGGGAACCGACCAATTTATGAGGAAGGTAGTTTCATTGTTGAAATAAGTATACAAAACTGAGCAAGGTGGTACAGTTTCATTTGGACTGGACAAATAGGTCTAAGACCAGTGTCCCCCCCTTAAGCTCCGCTCTAAAAAGCAGGTGGCTTGCCTACCCTCCGGTCATGTGACCTTGTGGCTAGCTACCCATCGTGAGAGGGGGAATTTAAATGAATTCTTGGTTGCAAGAGTTTGCTTGGGAACAGTGACCAGGGTCTCACGAGCCCCACCAGTAGTGGAAAAATTAGCGGAAAAAGTAGCGGAAAAATTTCGAGGGGGCACTTTTGAATCGTAAAGCTTCACTAGGCTCGTCAACACCGCACTTAGTGTGAGCCACACTACACATCTACCACAGCTGTGCATGCGCGAAACCGAGCGACGTCACGCGGAACGCAGGCGGCCGTCGCTGTCGCCGCGCGCTGACTCTGTCGTCCGAGCGTCACCGCTTCTCCTCCTCGCCACCGTTCAACCCTTCGCTGATGCCGTGCGGTCGTCCGTCCCAAGAGGAGAAGGTTCTTTCGCAAGTCTTTGCAAGAACGCATGAGCGGGGGCGGTAGCCATATAAGAGGCAGCCATCCTCGCCACCGTTTGACCTTTCGCCGCAGCCGTGCGCAGTGCGCATTTGAAAGGAGGGGTACATAAGGCGCGCTTGTCCATAGAACGGGCGCGGACACTCGCCATGGAAGGAGAAGAAGAAGCAACAGTCGGACGGCGCAGAAACACCGAGCCAGAAGTGGTAACTTGGGAGTTGGCTGAAAAGCAGCGAGAGCTTGTCGCTTATCCAGGCTCAACCATAGCTAAGCCACGGCCAATTTTTTGGTGATCAGAAGTGTGATGAGGGGAAAGCCTTTCCCGCAACGCTCTCCAGCGTCCTTAGGGTAGACAAGGATAACTGCATATGTGTTGGCATAAAGGAGGTGTAGCATGTGGATTGTTGGCGCCATCTGTTGTAAATGCCACAAATCACAAGCTTTTTGTGTAACGGACGGACAGACGGGCAGAATCATGGCCATGAGTACGAGCCATTAATGGCTTTCACCTTAAGGGGTGACAGGGGCCTTAGAACTGACCTTTTTATTTATGGTTCGAATCTCATGGAATTTGGCACACATGTGTGTTTTTCTCTTCTGATTCCAAATATGGAACCATAATTGAGCTGGTGGTCATAGATCAAAAGTTATATTGCAAAGTGTAGAGCGTAATTAGGTAATATCTTGTGGAGCTTTAATGAACTTTCTCATTGCATTTTGTTGCTTTTATTTACATGAATTCATAGCCAAATAATTTCCATACCTGCTGCCATTCTTACTCTTTTTTGTTTAGGCCACGTATAAATAGCAATGTACAATTAGCTTAACGAGTTGCAGTGTCAAATACTGCGACCGTTTACTCTCAACGTAGTACAGCCGGCCAAATCTTTAGCTGGTGTGTGCGATGGCCGCGTTTTTTGCGATCCTGCAGCTTATGATGGCGCAAACTTGCTAACATATCAAATTTAAGCCGAGGCTCACTGAATCCCTGCTTAATATTGTGCTTGCCCCAAGTTTGCTTCGTCACAAAGTGCACGAGCTCAGAAAAAGCGGCCATCGCACACACCAGCTAAAGATTTGGCCAGCTGTACATCAGGATGACATGCCTTTAGAGAAAAGCGAAGAGTGTCATCGGGTATGGGAACTCTCTGGCTATCAATTCATGTAATTAAAAGCAACAAAATGCAGTGAGAAAGTTCATTAAAGCTGCGTAAGAAATTACCTAATTAGATTCTAGACTTTGTAAGAGCTAGGACCACCAGCTGAATTATGGCTACATTTTTGGAATCAGAAGAGAGAGAAATGCATCTGTGCAAAATTTCATGAGATTCTAGCCGTAAATAAAAAAGTTAGTTTTAAGACCCTCGTCCCCCCTTAAAGGTGCACTGAAGAGGAATCTGAACTCGCCTTTTTGCCGCGGGAACTCAATCTACACGTTCCGAGCATTCTTAGAAACTTGGACTTATTGCCCTGTGTGGCCAATTTCCCCAATTAAATCGAATTAACGTCCGGCTCCCGCCTTTCTTTTTAATTCTCCCTCGTACGGTGGGCGGAGTCGACCCACGCGTGGAGTGCCTTTCAGCCAGCTCCGTGGAGGCTTTGCTGTCGCTTTGTTGTTTTTTAGGTTTCTGTGAATAAATAGTTTCATTCGCTGATAATGTAGCCGCAAAATAAGCCCGCAGAAATAAAAATATGCGCGGACTATATGGTACTACGGATTACTACGTATTACTCCGCCGATGGCAGAGCGGCAAGCTGCCACGGGACTGGGTGAAAGGCACTCCGCGTATTGGTCGACTCCGCCCAACGCACGAGGGAGAATTAAAAAAAAAAAAGGCGGGAGCCGGACATTAATTCGATTTAATTTGGGAAATCGGCCACACAGGGCAATGAATCGAAGTTTCTAAGAATGCTAGGAACGTGTAGGTAGAGTTCCCGCGGCAAAAAGACGAATTCAGATTCCTCTTCAGTGCACGTTTAATATTTAACGGGTATAGATTGGGCGCCACCCTTGCCTGTTCGCGTCCTGCACCACGAGCACTTTCAGACCAGCTCCGGCATACGCAAGGGTGCTCACACTTTGCAATTGTCAGTAGTCAGAGCTTCAGTGATGGTCGTCATCGGATGCAACGTCTTCTGAGAGGCCCTTGTCAGGTCTTTCCATACAAACACGTCTTTGGTACCTTCAAGCAAGTTCGATATTCCACGTTTCTTGAAATCACAACCAGCGAGCTCCTTGGGAATGCGTGCCCAAGTATTCACGATCCAACTGCACAGCATGGCTGAAAAAGCCAGGCTCTCCATAGCTCATCCAGACCATGCAGTGGCACTTGCCACAATACTGGTGTTTTCGGCAACTACGATTACTTTCCTTTTAAAAGCAGCTGAGTACTGCTTTCACAGTTCCGATATCATGGCATGTATGATTGTCCTAGGCGTTGCAAGGTTAGGTCAGTGCAGTGAATTGGCATTGAAATTGAAACTAGTAGTGACCTACGCCACCACTAGATAGCTCCACCTCTCGCTCCAAGCGTGATGGCAATGGCGCTTGATAATAATGAAACTGGAACTGCCGATTGTGGCTGAAAATTGTTTGAATCCGCATATAATATGAGATGTAAATTTGACATGC
Organism: Amblyomma mixtum; assembly: GCF_055824585.1. Lineage (NCBI taxonomy): Eukaryota > Metazoa > Arthropoda > Arachnida > Ixodida > Ixodidae > Amblyomma > Amblyomma mixtum. The sequence continues at coordinate 145,926,538 of NC_143021.1, forward strand.
TAAAATTGAGGGAAAAAAAACCTTGTAGTATACGCATGTTTTTGCGGTAGTCATATCACACAGTCATTTGCGACATCAGCTCCGCGACAGGCCACTGTACTTGCCACCATCATTGCAATTGCATCCACTCGGAGTAGCTTTACGTCATAGTGTTCTTAATACAGACTAAGCTGAGAACTGAATGGCAGACTAAATGGGAGAATGAAGTAAATAATAAGCTGCACCTGGTAGATCTCATCTTGGGAGGATGGAAGTCATGCACACATCAAGAATGTTCCAAGGAAGTAATTGTGCCATCTTTGCATTGGGCAAACACGCGCTTAATGACAAAAAAAGACAAACCTCTATGTGAGAATGTTGAGATGAGGTCACAGTAGACCACATCTTATTCTCATGCACACTCAGAAGAAAATAGTTGAACCTCATTATATGAACAGGTAAAAAGTCTTAAAATATTTCAATATAGACAAAATTTGCAATTTAAATTTAGCCAAAAACTCGTACTGAGGAGGAGTTTAGTCAGTGAAAGAATGTAAATTTCAAGACTCCCTTTTCAAAGTTTTGGCGCCATTTTGAAGCAGCTCAGTGATTGCAGAGGCCACATAAAACCGCCAAATGCCAGTCAGGTTGGCTTCCCTGCTCAGCACCATCAGCACGCGGCAGCGGCTGGTCATACGCCAGCTAGGGTGGCTTCCCCACATCACAGTGGTGTCGCAAGAAAAGCGGGACACCAGAACGAAAGCTATCGCAGATTTCGCCACCTCCATTAATGTGAACACCACATAACTACTAGTAGGCTACAACCAACTATGCGGCTGTTTCCGGGGTGCCACACCCCAGCCACACCCTGCCGAGCCTTGTTGGATGCCACCAAACAACGTTCTGCGGGCTTTGTCTTTGTTGGCATTGTTTTTTTTTTCCTTCAAAAAAAGGCGTTTTTGCGTTGGAAGTGTACCAACACCTTCGATGATGTCATCATGCTCTCCCCACTTGGCTTTTTGCACTGCGGAGAAGCTTGAAGGCCGTCGTGATTTTTTATCGGGGATGGCGTCACCACTTCAAGTGCTAGCCCAAAAGGATTGTGCATGCTTTACCTGCAAGTTTAACACATTTGACCTTTGTAAGCTCGTCGATTTCTACAACTTATGCACTTGCCCTTTAAGGCAATGGCAACTGATCTCGGATATAATGAACAACTGTGGCTGTGCCATTTGGTTAGAGTGAATGAGGAGGTGCCTTAAACTCGCCCCAGTGATTGAAAAATTCGTGCCTCCAGCCTAGCGTGGAGACCGAAGAGTGTCTCTCAGCCACTGTGACACCGCGCGGAAAAAATATGGCGGCCCAGGAAGGCAAGAAAAAAATTGGAGGGGACACTTTAGTTTCATCTTAAGGGTGAAGCGATAGACGTTAAAGCGGATGGTACGACATTTTCCTGAAGAACAGCACGAACTTGGATGAGGACTGAGGAAAGACACATAGACGGGCACTGACTTGCAACTGAAATTTTTATTGCTTGGACAGTGAAAATAAATGGGTGGCCACCAAACAATAAAGGAAAACAATAGACTCAGTCATACACACTCAATCATGATATTCAAGGAGCCAAACGCTATAATCACTTGCATGTTGTTAAAAGGTGCAATTCGTTAGATGAAAGTGCCAAAGAGGGGCTGCTGCCACAGGATTCTGCTGACCGGGTGATTTGTTCGGCTTCAATGATTTCAGGCGTTAGCTGATTTTTGTGTTTACTTATCACCTTGGTTTTCTTGAAGTCCGGCTGGCAATTTCCGCTCTCACAATTTCTGCAGTGAATGCCTAGATGCCCTTTCATGGTGTTATGCATGTTGTTGTTGTGTTCTTTGAGCCATTCATTTAGGCATCTGCCCGTCTGGCCAACATATTGCTTGTCACAGGAAAGTGGAATAACATAGATGACAGCGATAGGTTAATGGGTGAATGCCTTTATATGTGGAATTTGTAATCGTCTCAATTGTAGTCCCAGTTGCTGGGCAGCCTCTGGGGACTATCGGCCGAGGGTTAGTTGGTGTAGTTGTATAGCAAGTTGTGGCCAAATACCACACCAGGGTGACCAAATCCTGTTCTGGTGAGGGAGTGCGTAGTCAGTTCTGGTCACCAAGATCCGTCCAAACCCCAGGCTTGGTTATGCTGTTCAGTCGACAAAGTTTTTCAGTAAAACAGCGAGTTGAGCGAGTTGGTACATACAGTAGAACCCCATTCATACGTTTTTCACCGGACCGGAAAAAAAACGTAACAGCCGGGAAAACGCAACAGTGAGGAAAGCACCGAAAATTAATGAAAACAGTGCAGCTTTGACTTGAAACAAAATTGACCCTAGGACTTTAAAAAATCGAGAATGATGGATTGCAGTTTCTTTCGCTCGCTGGAAAGAACGCGTTTCTCAATAGCAAAGGCCACATTGCTGTCAGCGTCGCTTTGCGGTGCGGCCACACCGCACGCAGCAGTGCTGTTCAGTTCACGCGCTCACTGCAGTCCACGCTGAAGCGACGTTGTGCACAGCGTCAAGCACTGAAATGTTCATAGGCTGCTCGCCGCGCTGCTCCGCGTAGGCCGCCCTGACTGCCTGTCGACTGCGTTTAGTACGTCCAGCTTTTCCTCAAGGGGAAGCGTCTTGCGCTTACACAACGCTATCACGCCATCAAAGCACGTTAAAGATGTTGTTGCGACTGAGAGAAGGATGAAAAGGAAATTGCACCGGCCTGCCAACTGGCTCCAGCCGAGCCACCACCGTTGTCACTTGCAGATAGAGGAGAGTTAAAAGATAAAAAGAAAGAGTGAAAGAAAAGAAAAGACGCGCGTCGCAACAACTGTGTCGGTGGCCGAACCGGACGCTGGCTGAGAAAAACAGATAAGTGACCGCAGCCGCGCGCCTCCTCGTCACCACCTCCCAAGATAAAGATCGCGGCATTCGGGGTTCGCGAGGCAGATAGCCATCTAGTGGCGGCCTCTCCAACTCGCGTGCGGCTTCTTGCAGCCAGTTCCGTAGCCAAGCCTGGCCAAGACTCGTCAAAAATCAAAATGCCGGTTGGCGCGCATTGCCCGGGCACGTTCGGGGAGCCCGGTTGCGACGTATCATGCGGGATCGTTTCCTCGGCTACGACGTAACAGCGGGGTTCCCAATACATTGGATCCTATGGAAGCTATGCCGGGACCCGAAGAAAACGACGTAACAGCCGGGAAAACGCAGCAGTGAGGAACGTAACAGCGGGGTTCTACTGTACTTGAAGAAAACAGCACAGCAACAGGGACAAGAGAGAAGACGACGACGGGACGGAGTTTTTCTTTCTCTGGTCAAGAATTGCGCGGCATCGGGATTTGAACCCCAATCTCTTTCACGCGAGGCAGATGCTCTACCTCCACGCCATCACTGCTACTTATAGCATGTGTTTTATCATGACCTCTCCTGATCAATCATTGATACCTGCCACTGTGAGCACTTTACGTCACAAGGTCATTGTGCCCTCTCTGGACCAGTCAGGCTGGCCCTTCAAGGTAGGTTGTGATCAACAGCCGCGTTGGCTCAGTGGTTATGGCGCTTGGCTGCTGACCCGAAAGATGCGCGTTCGATCTTGGCTGCGACGGTTGAATTTTGGTGGAGGCAAAATTCTGGAGGCCCATGTGCTGTGCGATGTCAGTGCACGTTAAGGAACTCCAGGTGGGCGAAATTACCGGAGCCCTTCACTACGGCGTCCCTCACAGCCTGAGTCACTTTGGGATATTATACCCCGTAGAAACCAAAATCATGTTGGGTTGGCGGTCAGATGAGAGATCATCTGACCTCTCTCGGTCAATCAGCGAATTTCATCTGACATTGGCGGGGTTTTGGAAGCACTGTAATGCGCTTGTAATGCAAAAGCGTTCTAATGGGCCAACAGAAGTGTCAAAGACATCCTGTGATTGCAAATGCATTCATTTCATTCTTTATTTGATTTCAAGTGCTTGTGGGGAAATGAAAAATTCTGAACTGGAGCAGTTAACTTTGTCTTCCCAGTTTGATTGATTCTCATTTTTCCTCTGGTTCCATAGTTAGTCATTCGGCTTGTGAATGACTTTGCAAGGTAGTTGGCAATAGATGCATTCTGATATTGGTAATACTTGTTGGATCAACTGCCAGCAGTTATGTGATGCCTGACTAGGGTCCTTCAGTGGTAACAGAAACTATGGGAGCACTTAATTGCATTGTGTGTGGGGAATGTTATAGCATTAGAACCAGCAATTTTTATGACTGACCACAACGCCGGGTTTTTTCCGTAGTCTGGGACATCTGTGGGACGTCCATGGGAGTTTCAGTTCCCATTGGGTTGTGACCTGATGGCGTCGTAACTGTCTCAAACTACTATCATTTAATTTTTTGACTGACGTGAACGCTAGTTTTTTTTCAGTCATTAGTCTTCTAATGCTAAAATGTAGTGAGTGCATGTAACCAATGAATAGATTGATTAGCATCAAACCCACTCCTTGTACTGAACCTCTTTGCTCTTCCCTGTCTTGCATGCAGGCAGCAAGCCGAGGCCTCCCGTCGGCAAGGAGAACCTGCACAGCAGCCTGCGTTACGCTTCGCAGGCGGACTGCGTCTTCAACGCGCCCGCCATGGCACACCTGGCGGCCATCAAGGCTCGCAAGGAGGCGTTCATGGCCCAGTGCCTGGAGAAGAATCCGACCCTCCCTTTGGATGTGGCCTCTCCTCAGCTGTTTCGGGGGAGCAATGCCACACGGTGTCCATCTCTGGAGCCAGTGGTCGAAGCACCGCTCTTTCTTCCCGAGGAACCCCAGCTTCCAACACAAGTCTCCTCCACAGGGGAGGACCAAGAGGAGGATGAACCGATGGACGTGGACATTTCATGCACCGCCGCTCCAACAGATGGCACAACAGTAGAAAGTCCACCACTCCAGGATACAACACCCACTGTTGCCAACATCGGCGACCCTCAGGATGCGGCCGCCATGACGAACAAAGGCCTAGAGCAGACTACGACCGTACCAGCAGTGACTCCGACGTCTTCGGCTCCCATCGTTGAAGACACTTCGGTCGCGACTGAACCAGCTGTATGGAGCGACAGCTTCTTCGCGCTGCCAGCCGTGCCTCCGGAGCCGGCGTCTTCCGCCGCGAAGCGAGAGAGCATCATCCAGATCCGGGAGCGCAACGCGGGCATGGTGCGTAGCAGCGTGGAGGTGTTCAACCGTGCCGCAGCTGCCTCTGCGACTGTCGTCCAGAACAGGGGGCCGGCGGTCCGCACCAGGCGAGCGGCGGCTGAGCGCTTGCCGGCGATGCGCAAGGGCTCGGATCCCACCTCCAGCAGACCACCCCTGCGGGAAGCGAACTTCCGGGCTCCCGCCAGCCCCCGAACGAGGACCAGGCGGGAACAGCGGCGCGATTGGGAGATGGAGCTGTAGAGAGTCAGCAGCCGATTGCTCTTCAACGGGCTTTGAAGGCTGCTGTGAGGTTGCTATTGAAGCTCTAGCAGTCAGGAGCCTCTTCTGAGCATTGATATTATGACAGCCTTTGACAGGACTTTATGGCCTGCTAAAGCCATTAAAACATGACCAGCTTCCTCTGCTAGTATTAACAAGTGTTGTGGCTGACCTGATGCTTCTTGGGACATCGTGTGCTCCATGAAATTTCGCATGTTTAATTTTTCTGTCAATTTGACTTAAATTCGGTTCAGTATTTAACAATACTTGATTGTGTAAACTACAGCTTGACTGTGACAAATTTGCTTGCCTTATTGATTTCACCAGACATCACGTTTTTAATGATCGATTGCCCTCTTAAATTGCTGTAAGGTACGCTCGATCATGTATATGCTGATCTCATTTACTTTACACCGCAAGCATGTACTGACAATAGAACATGTCGCGCAAATAAACGCGTGCCCTAGAATGCTTCTTCTAGCTTAGCAGGCGCATTGTTTGAGCTGAAACCTCGCACATAAATGGCATTTGGTCGGCAGAATTTCACTAAATTTCAATTCTTTGGTGGAGTTTTCAAACATCCCGTAAAACACCCCCCCACCTCTGCCGATTCTGCACGGTCAGCAAACGAGATGGCGCCACTGGTGCGATCGCTGACAGAGTGGTGCGATTTCCTTCGTCGTCACCGCAGACGATCCGAATATGCGACTTTTCTTTTATCGATTCAGGCAAGTCCAAACAAATGTAGCATGAAACAATTGTGCCGACCAAATGCCATTCCTGTGCGAAATTTGAGCTCTAGCAATCCACCCGTTTAGCTGAAAGAAGCATTTTACTGCGCGCGTTTATGTCCGCAACAGTCGGTATAAGATGAATTTTAATAGCCGACATCATGGTCATTTTTCTTTTTATTTTATTCACTCTGAAAAAATTGTCTAGTAATGCAAGTTGCTCATTTTACTTTCAGACAAGGCATGACTGCCAGTACCCACTGAATTACGATTGTGCATCATGCATATTGTTTTTGATTTTTGACTGTGTTCATTTGACTTGTAAAGGGAATTAACACTAAGAATGGCCTACCAATAAAATCTACTCTTGTGCACATGCTCTAAAATGTGCGTTTTTTTTTTTTTTCCTCTGTGGTGTGGCAGCCGCGTTTCTGTGGAAGCGAAAATGGACGCCTATGTGCTGTGCGATGTCAGTGAGTTCACGGAAGAGAACATCAAGGTGTTGAAACTCTGGAGCCAACAGATGTTCTGGCACACACTAAAGGAACGTGTGGTAAACGCGACTGAAGGAAGGATGAAAAGAAAAGTGCGCGGGCCTGCCTACTGGCTTGAGCCGAGCCACAATCGCTGCCATGTGCAGACAGAGGAAAGTTTGAAAAAAGCCGCGCGGCGCCGCAACAACCATGTCCGTGGCAAGGACACCGGAGACACCCCTGTAGCCCAGTAGCCACTGCCATAAATTTGATTGAAATTTGCCTAAGAAAGGAAAGACTAATTATCTCACCTGAAAAATTTGCTTAAAGGTGCCGTGCGACGTAGATAAAGCATGGGGTCTCTATTCTTTGTATGCAGAGTAAGGGACATTGTGAGTCCCGAACGCGCAATGAGATCACCGAAATCATAAAATTTGATACTTTAACCTTCGCTAGAAATGCTTGTTTCGAGCCGATGGTGTCGCAACGCGGCGGTCATTTGCTGCAGCGGAAATGAGGTGGCATCCAGATAGGGCGCTGCCTTTCTCATTGGTTGGGCATCCAGTTTGCATATTGTTCCTTTATACTTGCGAAATGAATCCAAAATATTATGTCTCTGAGTAATCAAAGCTTTTCGCATGCCACAAAAACTGGAAAGAAGCAGGGAAAACGAACGAAAACTAACAAGAATACAGCTAGGGGCGACACTTTCCATTCCGCTTCAAACCTTCGTGGCGGCCAGCGCTGTTCAAAAAACGTTGGCTCAAACCAGAAAGCGCGCGCGTCGAGACCGGCCGTGACCATACCACATGCACGGCCGCTTGATGTAAAGCGCAAAGCAAACCTCGCTTTGCGCTTTGTATCTAGCGGCCGTGCCACATGTCATACCAAGACGGCAGCGAAAAAAAAAAAGCCAGTCGACACACCTTGCCCAAAATTATGAAGAGAAAGGCCGGACAGGAGACAGGAGTCGAGTTTGGGGGGTAGGGGGGCTACTGCCGACAGCCTTCCAGTCCGACTAAAAAAGAAACTTCGGGTAGCTTCCTTTGTTGTTAGTCACCCCTGCCCTGACTACAGCGTCGCGTACACGGGGGGAAAACGCCGTCAAAATGCGCGGCTGTCTACAGCCTTGACAAAGCAACAACTGCATGCACGCTTCCGCTGCGTGTGGGCTGGGTGCGGTTCTGATTGGTAGCGCCCAATCTCGGCACTGGGTGAGTGAAATGCGTTTTTGCCTGCGCTTTTCATTTCGAATTTTCAGAGTGGAATACCTTTCGTTTGCGTGCTCCGATTTCAATAATTCTTTTTGCTCTGGTCTCTGGAAAGCATGATGAATCTATTTAATGATATTAACTGGTACTGAGGAAATCATCGTGGTGCCCCTTTAAAGGGAAGGCGCAGTAACTGTCTCGGTTCTCGGTGTGCACCTCAACCATGCCGTAAGGGCTGCAGGGTGGTTAAGGCTCTTGTCTACTGAGCCGGAGTACCCGGGTTCGAACCCAACTGCGGTGGCTGCGCTGTGCGATGTCATTGCATGCTAAAGATCCCCAGGTAGTCTCAATGATTCTGGAGGCCTCCACTACTGCACTTCTTTTTTCACTCCCTCCTTTATACCTTCCCTTACGGCGCGGTTCAGGTTCGGATGACCACAGAAATAGGTACTGCCTGATTTCCTTTCCTCAAAACAAATTTTCAATGAACCCCCAGTGAAGAAGAACCCCGGCGCGGTGGCTCAATGGCTATGGTGCTCGGCTGCTGACCCGAATAACGCGGGTTCGATCCCGGCAGCGGTGGTCGAATTTCTTTAGAGGAGAAATTCTAGAGGCTCGTGTGCTGTGCGATGGCAGTGCACGTTAAAGAACCCCAGGTGGTCGAAATTTCCGGAGCCCTTCACTACGGCGTCCCTCATAGTCTGAGTCACTTTGGGACGTTAAACCCCCATAAAACTAATAAAAAAATAAAGGAAAAGATTTTATCTATTGCCGTCATCTGCCACCGCTACGGGAAGCACCTAAGCTGGGGCAGTGGAAATAAATGGATAGCAGGCTGACGGGAGCAATGAGATGAAAAAGGTGAGGGGACAGGCAAAAAGGATAGGGTGAGAGAGGTACAATATACAAGTAATCTACTTACACTAACACATATACGCGTGCGATATGGTCATAATCAAAGCGGACCGTGTTAGCATACACACGCAGTTTCCAGAAGTTAGGCTTGCAGCCTTTGGTCTTGCCAGGGTTCGGACAAGTTCAGGCGGAACAGGCATCCAATGCAGAGTGGAGACAGAACATCATGGCAGCCATAACCCACCTCCAAAATTGGCCAGAACAACTAAAATGAACAATCATGTCTGGAAGTGGAGCAGCAACTCCTACAAACAACAACCTCCCTTAGCGATTGCTCTTCAGGAAACAGGAGGGCCCGTCAAATTATCAGGATACCAAGCGTTTTATAGTGGCAGAGGAGACAAAGCAGCAGTTACTATACCTTAATAGAACGGAACGTCGCAGTTTTGTGGAGGTGCTTACTGGGAATATATCCGAACCTAGTCTATTTATACCAAACGTCTACAGCTCGCCCAACCAAGAGAAAATTAGATTCAGGGCCCTGCTCAGAATTAGAGATCACTGTGGCGACCCGCATTGGGAGAAGCGAAAGCACTGATGCCTCCTCGGCACTCGTCGCCTCTTTTTATCATTTTCTTTTTATTTGTTATTTAGTTTAACTACTGAGTTAGCATAATTATCTGATGCTTTAATTAAATATCTATTTCTTAACTCTGATTATACCATCTTTTATCTCAATCAATCGTTCTGGCTTTTGAAATTTGGTTGCAACTTTCACGACCTATAGGGGGCGCCACCGCAATTCCAATATGGCTGCGAAACGGTGATCGGGTAGGCAGGGAAGCTGTGGCCCAAGAGAAAACGCGGTGGCTGCGAAGGCAGCAGAGACAGGCAGTCGTCGTATTTGGTGTGAAGTGCGTCATTTACAGATGGCTTTCCCATTTTCGAACTAGTTATCTCTGGGGCTTGCTTAGCACCTTCATTCTGAAGGTCATGACTGCGGACGGGCGGGCGCTTAGAAGGAACTGCCGTCTTCTTGAGGCGCCTTTTGGATGGAGTCCATGTGCCTGTTAAAGGGAAACTGCATAGGTTTTAGAAATCAACCAGCTTAAGAGGGTCGAATGTGTGAAACTTGCAGGTAAAGCATGCGAAGTCTTTTTGGGCTAGCGCTTGAATTAGTGAAGTAGTCGCTGATTAAAATCCGGACGGCCTTCAAGCTTCTCCGCCGCGCACAACGCCAAGTGGGGGGCGCATGATGACGTCATCGAAGGTATCGGTATACATTTCCAACGCGCAAACGCCTGCTTTGAAGGAAAAAAGCAACGCCACCCAAGGCAAACCCTGCCGAGAGTTGTTTGGCAGCGTCTAACGAGTCAGGGCAGGGTGCGGCTGACGACAGCGGTAATTGGAAATCATACCTTCAGTGACGTCACGCTGAACTTTCTTGTACACCTCCAGTGCATTGAGCAGAAGCGCAAAATTCAATCGTCGATTACAACACTATTTCAAATGCTAGTGCAGAAACACTTGGCATGCTTTACCTACAGCCTATATAGATTTGAATCCTTGAATATCGCGAAATTCTCAAAAAAGTGCTGCAGTTGCCCTTTAACAGAAGGTGTATCAATAGCATACTCTTATTCCGAGAAATGGAAATACGCGAATTTATTATTATGTCGGAAGACCACACATTTCTGCTCGCGTAACATGCTAGGATCGCGCTCCATATGACAGCGCCAAACGTCTTTGCCACCGCGCATGTTTTGTTTTTTTTTTTCAGATATGCATAAGAATTATAGAATTAACCGCGACGTCCAAAACAGCACAAAGGCCGCTAAAAAAAAAAACGCTGCTCCGTTTTCAATACTAGAGTTCAGTACACCAACCTGTGTTATGCACAGCGTTCGCTGAGTGTTCGTCGTTGCTGAGGCGCTTTCAGAACGCGCCAAAAATAAACAAAAGAGTACGCTCAAGCAGATCTTAAAACGTATTCTTCAAGCCATACGTTGCAGCTAGCACGCTAGTCACGTTCTTAGTACAGAGTCGATCACACTTTTATTGAGCGCTCGAGATGCGTTTTGCGGAGGAAATAAAGTGAAATTCCGAAGCAGTCGCTGAGTTACTGTGATATTTGAACCCACGGACAGGAGAATGGACTTAATAACTATCTTCACCATGTTTTACAGCTCTTAGCGAAGCATCTTTAATAAAATTTGAGTTTATTTGCCGTCTCTAATGCTTTCACCCCACCTTCCCTCCTGATTGTACCACCTGTGGCGTGCCCAGAATGTCCTTCCTCAAAGGCAGAACCCCCTATCCCCAATCCCACTCATTCTTCCTGGGAGGCTGCTTTACGGACCGCTCAGCCCGCCGGCCAGAAATGGCTGGTGGATCGGGCTTTACGTGAAGCACAAGCCCATGTACTCCTGGACCAGTAGGGGAGCACCCTGGAAGATTTTTTTTTGTGTAATAAGGTTGTTTCCATCCATCCACCCCCTGTGGCGTAGCTAGGTCATCTGGCACACGTGGCACGTAGGTCCACCCCCACCTTGCACGTGGAGTGTATGGGTGTTTCCTTACAAAGTGTAGAAAGGGTATGCTAGGAAACAGCAGGGTTCAGAGCGAGGATGACTAAAATTTCGCGGCGCAGGGTGGAAGTTTGAGCACCAGCTCAGCCGCTTTGGCTACGCTCACTCCCCCCTGGTACCCCTTCTTTGGTTTCAGAGATTGCGAATAGTACGGGTAATAGAGTATTATTTTCTCCACCGAATTTTCCAAGAGGGTGCTGCATAAGTGCAAATACGCATCTGCCGTCTGACTATTATAGGCTCAGCCGCCGCGGCGACTCATTGGTTATGGTGCTGGGCTTCTTACTCGAAACACGCGGGTTCGATCCCGGCTGCGGCAGTTGCGTTTCGATGGAGGCGAAATTCTAGAGGCCCGTGTACTGTGCATGCGATGTCAGCGATGTCAGTGCACGTTAAATAACCCCAGGTGGTTGAAATTATCTGTCTACTACGGCGTCTCTCATAGCCTGAGTTGCTTTGGGACGTTAGACTCCATAAACCAAACCGAACTACTATAGGCTCAGCAGCCACTGCGTTCGTGGCATATAGCGCAAAATATGGCTCACAATTAGCAAAAATGCTAAGTTGTGATCAGCGATTTTAGAGGCTATATCGCATTTGCAGAATTGAAGTTATATGTTGTACCGCAACCGTACAAAAACTGGCCGATCTTTACTACACACCGTATTCATAAATTTGACCGCAGCTCTTTACGTATTCGGATAACAGATTATGCAGCGCCGAACGGCAGCGGCGCTTGCGCTCGGCTGCGGCCAAGCGGACAGCTAGAATCTAGAACTTTATTGGCGCCGCAGCTGCTGAGCCTACGCTAAGGCGGCTCTTCGCAGCAGCCGCCGCAGACTGCAGCGCGATACCGCTGTCGCCTGCTGGGCTCTCTTCCTCTGCATTCCACCTCATGCTGTAGCCCAGCTGTTCCTCCGCTTTCTTCCTCGAGCTCCCTTCGCTATCGCCGAGCTTTGATCCTTCTCCACCAATTTCGTTTTCGTGCTCTGGTTGTTCTGCTCCTGCCCCACCGCCCCTCATCCTCCTTCCAGGGTAACTGCCATCTTGGTGGTTCCCGCGATAACCAATCTCCGGTTGCTCTTTCTATGCTCTCTCCTTGGCCTGATTCTCTGTGAGAATCAGGCTGTGAGAATCAGGCCTTAGAATCAGGCCTGTGAGAACCAGTCCTTAGAGAATCTGTGAGAATCATCCTCCGGCTGACGATCCCTCCTCGTTCGCTACAACCTCCTCCTTCTACTCTAACCCCCTTTCAGATGATTCTCGTGGTGACCACAAACCGGCTGCGACCTCCTCCTTCTACAGTAATCATCCTTCGGTTGGGTATTCCTCCGCTCTCGCTACACCCTCCTCCTTCCTATATAACCACCTTCCAGACAATTCCCATGGGAAGCATCCACCGGCTGCTCTTTATAGTCTTGCCATATTCTCCTTCCTCCGCAGTAATCACACTCCGGTTAAGGATGTCAACTTTCTTCACTCATTAAGGATTCCTGCACGCTCGCCACGCTCTCCTCTTTCAGTCCACGGTAGCTACATTCCGGACGGACTTCGTGATGGTCACCTTGGAGTTACGCCTTGCTATGCTTGGGGCATACCCTCCTCCATCCACGGCAATCCTCATCCTCCTTCCAGGTTAAATAGCCTCCGGATGGTTCCCGCGGTAATCACCCTCTGATTACGCCTTCCTATGCTCTCGTCATTCCGTCCTCATCACACGGTAACCATCCTCCAGTTGGAGCTTCCTCCACTCGCTCGAGAAGTGAGCGTTACTGCGCAAATTCCTTTCCTAAAAAAACCCGCGAGTTTTATCTACCGAGTACAGTGAGAGGTGAGAAATACACTCTCAGAGGTGACAAATACTCCTTAGTTGTCGCCAATTGTCCCGAAGATCATGGTTGAATTAGTTGTCCTAATTACAGCGATAATACTAGCCCAAAAATTTATCATCTACTTAATGTTAATTTACAATATAGTCAATGAACGCAACATCGCATTGCCATTCCAGCCCGGTGCCATAGTGTTTGGAGGTCTGCTCGGCAAAAGTTCGTACAGAGTAAAGAAGCGGTGCTGTGGTGGTTGTGGTCAAAAGCATTTATTCTGTATATATATACAGACGGGTGTTCGGGGGCTTCATCTCGTGGCAAGCCTCCTTACATAGTAGGTGGAGTCCCTAGTCCGGGACCCCATCGGTAGAAGCTGCCGTCTGGGCCCTTTGGGGACCAAGGTCCGGGCAACCGAGCAGGGCCGCCTCCCAGTCCTCTCGAGAAGGGTGGTAGTTTGGGGAATGGGCTGTGTTCTGCTGGCAGGCACACGCCATGTGGTAGGTGTCAGCCACCTCCTAACAATGCGAGCACCAGCCAGTGACCATAGGGTCGAAAGTTTCATTATAGCCGGGCATACAAGAGTATTCGTAAAAAGTCGGAGGAGCACACGTTTGTCGGCTTTTTCAAGCTCTTTTGCCGGGGAAGGGTAGCGTTGATGTTCATGCTGATAGTATTTCAGAATTCACCAAAGCGGAATAAGGGTTGCCCCGCATACGAGGTATCAGCTCGTATGAGGTGCCCGGGAGATGACAGCTCGGGCAGCCCCGTGCGCGGCCTCATTTCCTCGAAGACCCTGATGGCCTAGAGTCCAGATGATGTGTTTAGTGGTGGTTTCCGTATTGCGGATGCGCCAATGCAAGAAATATGCTGCTAGGGGTGCTATGCGACCGGCTTCGTAGCTTCGACACGCTCCGTGGGAGTCGGGATGATGTGCTGAGTAGCAGAATGGGAGTGCTACTCTACCTGAGTGGGGTCAGCTGCCTTGAAGCTCAAACCATCCACCTGCCTGGCTTGGTGCATAATTTTGGCTGTGAACCACCCCCGGGGGTTAGGGCCGGCAGTGTCCACGTAGAAGACGCCATGTTTGGGGCCGTCCTTGTGTTCCAGAGCCTGTGCTCGGGCTGTACGGCGACCGCCGTGAGTACGAGTGTTCATCTTAGAGGAGGGAGGGCATACTGGGGCGTGGTAGCGCCATAGCTCGGGTACCAGGACCCTCTCTTGTTTCTGAGGTGGTGATGGTGGTAAACGTTTATTAGATTGTGTACATAGAGGGTTCTGGACCAGACCTCAGGGTTCTGACCCTTACAAACTCAAGGGGGGTCCCTATTACGGTATCCCCGTGGCTTCCGCGGCGGCGCGGGCTCGAGCCACCAGGGCTTTTTGGGCCTGGAGGTCGGAGTAACCGAGCAGGGCAGCCTCCCAGTCCTCTCGGGTACGGTGGGGATGGGGTGGGAAGGAAGGAGTTGAGGGGCAAGCACACACCACGTGATAGGTGTCCGCAAACACCTGCTCACAATGTGAGCACTCCCCTGAGAATGCCCGGTTGAAACGTTTTACTGCTGCCGGGCACAGTACCATGTTGGTGTATAGACGGAGAAGCCAGCGCTCCTCTGCCTTTTTGAGGCCTTTACAGGGGGTGGGGTAGTGGCCATGCAAATTTTGGTAGTGGAGGGAAATCTCGCGGAAAGTAAGAGCAGTTGTGAGTTCCTCGTCCTGCGCTGGTTGTAGGTGAGGCGATGCCCGGTGAATGAGCGCGCGGGTGGCAGAATCAGCTTCCTCATTCCCCTCAATGCCTACATGCGCTGGGGCCCATAGAATGGTGTGGGGGGTTAGAAAACTCTGGTAGTCGCAAGTTTTTTAGATTTTTAAGGCCCTGCCTGGGATGCGGCCTTGTCCAATGTTCCGCGAACGCTGTATATGTAAACGAGCCAGGGGGGCCCCGCCGGATGGTGTTTGCACGAGGCGCGTGTACTTATTAAGCAGGTGCGCCTCTTTTAGTTCTTGAAAGGAGTTGGTCATACCCAAGGCCTCAAGGCGGCTGTTGGATGTGATCACCGGCAGGTCCAGAGACCGCTGACGAGCGCCGCTGTATAAAGAAGGCGGTATGAAGGGTTGAAACAAATCTTTATTTATTCTACGAATGCGCTTTTGTTTGTAACTCTCTAATGTTATATTTTGTGGCCACATCAGGCCTTTTATATTAACTTGCGAGCTTGGCTGTGCCCTAAAGTCCCGTCAC
Organism: Amblyomma mixtum; assembly: GCF_055824585.1. Classification (NCBI taxonomy): domain Eukaryota; kingdom Metazoa; phylum Arthropoda; class Arachnida; order Ixodida; family Ixodidae; genus Amblyomma; species Amblyomma mixtum. Next base: position 145,941,912 of record NC_143021.1, read on the forward strand.
AATTTTGCAGGTATCGTTTCCTTTCATCTTCTGACCTTCTTGGCAGCCAAATGCTGTCCAAAATTCGTCGTAAGTTTTCAGTGCGTAGTTAACTCTAAAAAGAATAAAGAGACGGCACGACAGCAGATACTTTAATTGTTTATGCTTGAGGCGTTGTTTATGAGTACCGTATTCAAAAATTGGATCAAAGCTCTATTAAGCGCCTACATTCTGGCGCTTTTCTAACTTTTTTGGAGGACTAACTGAATGGCAGAGCCTTCTTAACCACATTCTTGAAGAAGAAATTCGAGAGCATTTGGATGTTCGCCCATCACTAAATATCTCACACGGCCTTCGCAATTTTGAAATTTAGGCCCAGCCCAGAAAATGGACTAAGCTGGATTAGTGGAGGATTAAGATGAAGAGTGGATCGAATTATTGAAATCCCGCACGATAATCCAATTGAAGGTATTAGAACATTCTAGTCTTCATTGTTTCAAACTTAGCGGTGCTGATGACGCCACGACCCTCACCAGCAACCAAGGAACTTTGTTATGAAGAAACCCGGTGTTTTTTGCAAGACGACAACCTAAATGCCATCACATTAAAAGAAATAATGCCTGAAAGGGACATCAACTCATATGATTTTTAGTTAACCACCGCTAGAGGAGGCCAAAGACGGCGCGCCCTTATTCAGTGGTTCCGGTATTTCCAGCCACGGTCTCTTGCGTACTGCAGGCTCGGCGAGAAGACAAAGTAGGTGTAAAGTACTTGTCTTTTTTTATTTTCCTGCTTGTGGTTGCTCTCACTGAAGCAGCTCCCGGACGCTATGTAAATTCGAAGTATTTGAAACGCCTTAACGATATATACGAATGAAACAACAAGCTTTCTTTGTGGCGATCTATCAGGTGTTTCAGCGAAGACTTTCAGAAATTAAGAAAAATGTGCTCTTTCAGGTAAAAATATTGCTTTTTCGGCATAGTAGTACCAGTGTTGGCAGACACTGGAAAGCAGATGGATTGTCTTAAGCGGTAATCTTGCTAACTAATCATAATAATTAATTTCTAACTATTAGAGTTAGGCGTCTAGTTGTAATTCGAGATTTGTAGCCGGTCATTAGCAATACCCATATGAGTGTTTAGAATTTCGAAAACGCGGTTACCCTCGGCGTTGTGGCTCGAAAAAATTTTCCTACATCGTGCCAAAATACATGGGCTATCAAAAAGCATGCAGGCAAAGCAACCTTTCCAGTGCGTGTATCTAGTAAAAAAAAGCCAAATTTTTGTCGAGCCACAGCGCCAAGGGTAACCGCGTTTTAGAAATAATGAAAACTGATATGGCTATTGCTGACGACCGGCTACAAATCTCTAATTGCAAGAAGGCGCCTAACTCTACTAGTTAAAAAGTTAATTATTAAAAACGTGTTAACCAGCTTACTACTTCAGACGATCCACCGGTTTGGTGGTCTCCGTGGAGACACGTAATACTATACCGCAAAATACATATTTTTACCCCAAAAAGCCTATTTTGGGAAATTTTTTGAAGTCTTCCCTGCAACACCTTGTATCTGGCTCATGTGATGCAGGACAGGCGACTCGTTGATATATTGTTTCTTAGGGATGTCTTTCCTATACAACAAATTAACTCTGCATTGCTCATTGCAAAGAATTCCGACTTTCTACTCGAATACATCGGGAACTCCCAGAAAAGTAGGTTTCCTTCAGCAGTTCGAGTGGAATAATTACTTCAGTGGTCGACTAAACGAAGAGTGAGCAAAATGGGTTGTGTAAGACATGGGTGATGGGTAGTGTGTAGTGTAGGATAGGGTTAATTGGGATGACATGGGAGAGGCCTTTGCCCTGCAGTGGGCGTATTGAGGCTGGTGATGAGGATGAAGGACCTAACTCAACTTAGAAGGTTTCATGAGCGTTGGCGAAACAAAGACAAAAAACTAGCAAACACACACTGGTTGCTATTACAGACGTGCCCTTACCTGTGTTCGTCATCCTTATCGGTGCCATATTCACAGTGACGCTGAGAAAAACAAGTTACCATCAGTAATAGAAACAGCGCAGTTGGCAAGGTAGTATTTACCGAAAACAGCGTAAACTTTATGAAGTATAACTAAGTGCTCCACTCCTAACTGTCGAATACGCACTCGCATTACGGGCGCCTGCTGGTCTGCCAGCCACAAACAAACACACATGGATAATTCCCGCAGTCTATCGGTTGATCATAACTTGCAGCTACCTTTGATAGTAATGTACGAATTTTAGAGAATGCTTCAGGCATGAGTGCACTTTCGCTGTCATCGTAAGACACGAATCAGCTTGATAAACAGGGTATGGCGGCCATTTTATGAGCTTGCGAGGACTGCGAAAAATGACCTCTGAGGCAGCTAGTGTTTCAAAACCAAACACTATCTCAACATAACAAAAATTGATGGCGGCTTCCTGTGCTATCCACTCGGGGTTAAGAAAAAAATTTAACTGCTCCGTGTTGGTGCAAAAATTTACAAAAGGTCGTCTGCATGTAGAAATGCTCTCAAGACATACATTCGGGAACTTGAGGCTTAGCATGCCGCACTCTATTGAGCGTCATAAAAAAAAATCATGAATCCAGTGTTAGGAACTCGATTTGAAACTGCTCTCGTTCTGGAACAACTATGATTAGACTCGCATATGATAACTGGGTAGAAAGGAAGGTGACATTCTCGCCATTTTATAGCGACACCCGTTAGTGTGCTATTCCTCGGGGCCGCATTTTTGACGTCCTCAGAATGAAAGACTCAGAGGGGGAGGTGTAAGAAGCGTACGGCAGGTGCACCGATGGGTTGAGGGTTTTGGCAGCACCGCACAAGAACGTGCTGGCATCGAGGCGCCCTTCCATGCTCTGCATCTTTCCATCGCCTTCTAGGAAGCTAAAAACCGTAGGAGGGCTTCTGCAGACAACACGAAAATGTGCTACGCACTGTCACACATTGACTGCTAGAAGACGACGAAGTGACGGAGTGCGTGGGATCTACTGCATAAGCAGGTGCCGCAAGGTATTTTGAATGACGCTTTGTGCTTCGTGCACCATGCAGATACTGGACAGGCAAGTTCGATCTGTCGCATGTTTTCAATTTTGGCTTTACAGCGTGCACACCGATCAACACCTGTCGCTGTAAATTGCGTTATAGAAAGAAGCAGAATCCTGCATTGTTTAGTTAAATCCTATGCCGCCTCTGTGGATCAGTGGTTATGGCGCTCCTGCTGACCCGAAAGACGCGGGTTCGATCCCGGCCGCGGTGGTCGAATTTTGATGGAGGCGAAATTCTAGACGTCCTTGTACTGTGCGATGTCAGTGCGCGTTAAAGAACCCCAGGTGGTCGAAATTTCACTACGGCGTCCCTCACAGCCTGAGTCGCTTTGGGACGTTAAAACCCCAATAAACCAAACCGAACCATTGAGCGGCAAAGAAGGGGTCGAATGCTCTTTACAACGCTGACTGCGTTAAAAATCAAATAACCTAGTCATTGGAAAACGCAAATACAAATGTTTTTCAAAGGAAAAAAACGTGAAATGAATGTCCTAAGCTTTATGCCCGTCGGAAGTGTGCAGTGAGGAAAGGGTTCTAGGGAAGGAGACAGAAAGAGACGCAGTATTCACTGCGACCACCTAGGGTTTTTTAACTTGCCCTTGCGCATACGCACACGGCACAACACATTGCCGTTATTTTCATTTCGCCACCATCGAAATGCGATAGCAGCTAGCGACCGGATTTGATCCCGCTGCCTTCTGCTCAGCAGTCGAACACCATGACCACTAAAGAATCACAGGAATGTGTGTTCAACGAAAACCATTTTGCATGTCACCGGGTATGGAGGGCGTTTCCGGACCGCGCTGATGAAACGTGCTGGCATACATTACAGTTTAGCGCGACTGCCATCCTTTTATCGTGCATGGGGTCGACTGTCGTTACTGAGTGTAATTACTTTGTTAACGACAGTGCGGGCAAACAACTTGCGGTAACTGCTATATTGCACACTTTGGTGCTGGCAATGCCTAATCTAAAATGGCCGCGTTTGAAGGATAATAGTGTAAGGCAGTTTGTTCAGTTCACTCTATGCGATTATTAGAACGACAAAGTATAATAGACGGCCTGTTAAATAAACGTAGTTGTAAGCATAGCTCCATTTTCCTTCTCGCGTCTGTTTCACCAATACAGGTAATCTTATGTACAAGCATGCCAGGTGTCCTAGCTAATTTGAGCCAAGGACTAAAAAATGAAATATATAGAGAAGGCGAGTGAAACCTATTGCATATTGTCGGCAGTCAATTTGGGCACAATCAGAAATTTTTTTGTTTTAGTTTTCAGACTAAGTAATGACAAAACTAATATTCTATTGTCAATATATCTTTCCTTCGACTTCGTCAATATGCAACCAATAGCAAAAGATGCGGACGGATTTTCAAGGTTATTGACACACTGAAGCTTCCCTGTTCGTCTGGTGTTGACAGTATATACGCAAGATGCCTCAAAGAAATTAAGATGGATTCTTCTGTATTTTTAAACATATTACAGCAATAATTACATATTGGTGTTCTTCCCGAGCATTAGAAACAGGCGAAGATGGTTCCACTTCATAAATAAATAAATCAACATAAATATTCATAAATAAACAATCGCGTCTTAATTATCGGCCTATATTAATATTATCTCTTACTAGCGTATGAAGTAAAATTCTTGAACATGTCATCTATTCACACCTGGCTAGTTTTCTTGACTCGTAGTTCTTTTAATTCAGCCCAACATGGTATCGGGAAGTCGCATTCTTCCGAGACGCAGTTGCTATGTTTCATTCACTCCATGGTAACCCTTATTCAGTATAGTTCTTTGGCTGGTTGTATATTACATTTCTCTAAAATGTTTGAAAACATTAACCACACCTTTATTGTACCTAAGCTCAAGTGACTAAATATGAACGAAAATCTCCTCTGCTGGATGGAATTGTATCTGAAGATACGATCACAGTTCGTGTTTGTTAAAAACAGTAATTCACTGTTAACTTCTGACGCGTCAAGTGCACTGGGTGTACCATAAAGGTCCGTTTTGGGTCCCCTTGTTTTCATAGTTTCCCAAACCCTAACTGTGTGACTTCCTCAATCCACCAGTTCACGGACGACTGCGCTATTTATCGCGAAAAAGCTGGTCCTACCGATGTGTTTGCATTAAAAACTGACCTGAGCAACATTGCTGAATGGTAACGCATGTTACAGATTTAAATGACTAAAAAAAGTAAAGTTACCTCAGTGTAACGCATTGACATCATCCCTGCTTGCTATATCTATTAAATATTCTTCCTTTGGATCCTGTTAGTTTTTATAAATACTTAGGTGTAAATACTCTCTTAGCTGGAAGCAACATATTGATTACATTATTAATAACAGTTATTGCATGCTTGGATATCTGCGCCGAAACTTTTCTGAGGCACCTGTTTCTGCTAAACTGACTATGTACAAGAATTTAGCACGTTGTTAATTAGATTATGCTTCTGCAATTCGGGACCCTAGCTTCGCAAACTCAGACTCAACATCTTCACTCGAGATTGTTCCGAATAATTCGGCCCGTTTCATTATGCAAATTACAAATGCACTAATAGCATTTACTTCAATGAAACTAACAATTTCACTACCATCTATTAACCGTAGGAAATTTTCGCGCCTGAATCTTTCCACAAAATTTATCATCATAGCCAGTTGAGGCATGCATTCATTTCGCAGCCATATTATCGCTTGTTCCGCATCGACAATCCTTGTAAACTTCCTCAATTGTAAAACCGATGTGTTTTATCATTCGTTTCTTCATCGTACATGGGATGAGTGAAATCGCCTTCCGTCCGGCGTCGCATTAATAAGAGATCACTACTTATTAGTGCAACACTCGGAAAATATCTTTGAAGCTAGTCCCTGACATTTTTACCAAGTTATCTTGTTTTCAGTTCGTCGTGTTCTGCATGCATGCTTGCTCCGCTTATGGCTGTTCCATCAACTGTGAAACTGTTTATTTTCTGCCTTTATTCTCGTTTTCAATTTGTTCTGCTTTTACATGTATATGGGTCTTTATTTTTCGCTTGTAATTGGTATTCTGTATCGGCTTTTGTTTTGGTTTTATTGCGCTTTGTTTATTCTCGCTATATATTACATATGAACCATTCCGATCTGCTAAGCTTCTTCGCTTGGGGCCAATAAAATGAAATGAAATTTGTTCATTAGGGTTATTTCTCTAAATAAGGTATCAATATTCGCTAAAGACAATGAAAGGGTTTCACATGGTTGGAGAGAACCTTCAGAAACCTCAATTCCGCATTTAGCGATAGGGCAAACCTCATCTGTATCTTTTCTTCTGAGCTGTTTAGAAAGCCCGCGAAATACAGATAACGGTGTGACTATAGCGCATTTGAGCGTCATCTTCGTTCTGTTCTCAGTCGTGATCTGTATGAACAGAATGTGCTGCTGGTGGAGCTCGACGCCCCGTTTGCTGCGGTAGGCAGATATATGTCGCCGGTGGTTGCGCCCCCCCCCCCCCCCTCATCAGCCAGTCTGCGCGCGTGCCAGTGGAAGACGCAGCGAGCGCCGCTCTTGTGAGCGCGATAAGAGATCGAAACTCGAAACACACATACGTGGCGGGTTTTATTCGACAATGAGAGGCAAAAGAGAAGTAAAAGGTATGATTGAACCGGCGGGAGATGCTGGAGGTGGCATTATCGCTTCGTTAAGAGGATCGGAAAATTCTGAACTCTGGAGGCAGTGGTGAAGGACGGCTTTTTAAGTGCTCCCTTGGTGCCAGCTACATGTGAGACCGAAGTTTTGGTGAAAGTTTTTCGCATAGCAGATAGGCCGTGTTTGAGAAGAGAAATCACGCATCGCTCTGGCTCTGTGAGCTTCGAATATAATTCAACAGAAGGCAGTCTGCTTACATTGTGTGATTCCAGGCAGGCGAACAAGTTAGATTAAAAAATTGGGAAAACCTACGAGACCCTGGAACAGATGGGCAGCGTTTCTCGAATGATCAAAAGAGCTGCCTTATTGTTTGAGAATACCGAGGAGAATATATTGTCGCTATTCTCTTTGGGCCCCCAGCGAGAACAGAGATTCTGGAGAGTCGATGTAATCTGATCGGATATTGCCGAAATACCGCCTTAATGCTTACCAGGAGCTGAATCAAAATCTTGGGTGACGAGACTTTTAAAACTGGCTTGATTTTGCCACCTGGATTCTTATACAAGTTCATTCTTGTTGATCTTTAAAACTTTTTATTCAGAGACCGTGAGAGATTTCAATGCAGTCTGTGCAGGTGGATTGTGCATCAAACCGGATGTTATGCATGTGATAGAGCTAATTTGTAGGTACGAATTGCGCACAAAAGACACACACAGGAAAACACACGAGAGAGACTGAAAGAGCGCAAAAGCTTTCGCTTTTGCGCTCTTTCAGTCTCTCTCGTGTGTTTTCCTGTGTGTGTCTTTTGTGCGCAATTCGTACCTACAACAGTATGCACCAACTCGCCCAACAAGAAGTTCTTCTTAACTAGAGCTAATTTAATCGGCGATTAGTTAGCCACAAGTATTAAGCCTTTTTAATTTTAATTTTAGAGCACTAGTTAATTCTGCTAAATTTAAGATGGTCAGCATCGAAGGCAAGCAAAGTTTTGAAATTTTCTGAAACTGTTTTGTGGTTTAAAATACCGAATGTGAAAAATACGCCTTGTCCGCGTTGCGAAACAAAAAAAAACTGCAGAGAATGTTGTACTACAGTCGAATCAAAACGAAAGCACGGATTTGGGCTACTTAGAAGACGACGGTGAACAGGCAGTGCCGCTGGACGGAGCAGATGGGAGTTTATGAAGACGACGCTCTCCAGTGCACAGCGCGACGTGTGCAGTTTAACACGAGGCGTGTTGGCTGCGGCGACAGCCTAAGTATTTTTTTTTAGTGGTCTCGCTGAGCGGCCCTTAAAGGGGACCTGTTTTCGCAGCCGCGGGTTCGACTCCCAGTCATTGATATTTATTCAATTTAACAGTCTCCTTTTCATGGTTTGACCTCTAACTCAGCTGAAGGTCAAATTTACATGGTCCGCGATTGAAGCTCGATGTCCCGTAGTGAAGCTTTCGCTTCAAAAATTGGCCACCGACACCTGAACCGCGCCGTAAGGGAAGAAAGGGATAGTGGGAGTGAAAGAAGAGAGAAAGAGGTGCCGTAGTGGAGGTCTCCGGCCAGAATTTCGACCACCTGGGGATCTTTCACGTGCACTGACATCGCACAGCACACGGGCGCCTTCTGCTTTCCACCTCCACGGAAACGCAGCCGTCGCGGTCGGGTGTGCCAGCCAGGTGCACAGACTGGCTAGAGCGGGGACCGCAATCACCGTCGACATAGCCTACCTTAGCAACCGGCCCGTCAAGCCACGTCAGCGGCTGATTTTGTTCACTCAGACTACAACTGACACCAGCACGACGGTGGCACGCGAATGTGCTTGCCACGTCAGTTGATTTGTATTTCGCTGGATTTCTAAACCGCTGGAGAAAAAGATACACGTGAGGCTTAACCCTTCCGGAAATCACGGAATAGGGGTGTTCCGAAAGTAGTCTCCAAGTATACGACTATCATATACCCTCAGAAGCCAATACCTTTTAATTTAGGTGAATAATTATTTAGTCGCGAAACATAAAAAAGTTTGAGGCTCTCAAGGAGACTGCCAACAACGTGGAACCGGTTTCGCTCGCCTACAGTTTATATTTCACTTTTTATTGATGCCATCAGATTGGTTGCGCAACCCGGTGTATTCACACCCGGAATAAAGAAGTTTCAAGGCCATATAAAACTACTGCGAAAACGGAATTAGTCATCAGTTAAGTCCAGGTTACCGGCAGTGTAGCGGCCTTCACACATTACATGCAAAATAGCAGAACATGCAAATATATTCGCATGCTATTGCTATGTGAAAAGCCTTTCGCCTCTTAAAGGCACAAAGCACCGACCATATTTGTGGTGTTTTTTACTCATTAATATATTAAGTTTCGGCTCAGGTCAACGCCTTGTTTTGAACAAGCGCCTAACAGAGGTAAAGGTGAAGGTTGCCTGCTGTCCGCACTCTATGTGCCTACGTTCATGCGAATGCGAAGGCATCTTAAGAAGCGCATGTAATAGAAGTTGCGCGAGATTCCATTTGAAACACCGTTGGTTGAATGTTGGAGCTTGCATTATAATACAACTTCAAACTTATACCTTTAACTAGTACTTCCGGGAAGGTTAGTTCGGTACCAAGCTGCCAATCTTTGGACTCTCTATACTTACTCGTGCGTATGACACGAAAAAAGCCCTTGCTTCCTTTTCAGACTGTGGACTTGGCACCTTGCATTCTTCTATAACCTGTTTAAAAGCCTGAAACAATAGAATGTCTTATGAGGACGTAGGTACTTCGCACAGCATATCAGGTTTCGTACAAGAACGCCTTCATTAAGTGAAGTATTCTTGGCGTCAGTAGGAATGGTAAAAAGAATGTCACGTGTTTCATAATATCTGTTGATTGTCTACAAGCCTGATCTGTTGATTGTCTAAATGCGCCCCTGAAATGGGCCACATACTGAAGAGTCCAACAAATTCAACGCCCCTGTTAAGCAGGTTTGTAAGAGGGAAATTTCTGGCACTCATTGGCACGTCCTGATTTGTGGCGTCGTGCACATATATACACTATTAGCATACACACAGAGGGAGTCAAGAGGCAGGCTTGGCCCGCATATAGAGTGCGGTCACATTAACGCAATGTACACTTTCTGCGTCCTTTCCAACAGACGCCTGTTAACGCTCCGGATGTATGTTTGGAAAAAGAGAATGACACAGCTACAAGCGGAATTTACCGCATTTCGATGGCCATGCATGGGTTGTTTTGCACATATTATGCACATATTCTGTGTGCCATTAGGCATACTTGTGCTCACTCCTGGGTTATTTACACAGCGGGGACCATGTAGTTAGCCCGGTGTGATAATAATAAAAAAAGATGGCTATATGTAGCCAATCACACCGGCGTGGAAGAACGAAAATGGTTTTTTGCTTATGTATTACACCAGTGCTGTGCTCTAGTCACAGTTGCTTGCCAACTAAATGTCTTTGGTCATACCTAGCACGACTGTTATGGTGCTTGCGTCCAATAAAAAAAACAACGAAATTAAAACCCTTTTTACCTACGTTCAACGTATACGCAAGGAGTTTTGTCATGAGCTAAGCACGTTGTTTAAATATGCTCGTTTTTTGGCATCAGCGTGAGTCCAGACAGAATAAAGAAACACTGAGATGTTTTTTTTTGTACACCTGAAAGGCTTCGTCACGCGAGCACTTTTTGATTTATTACTTCGCCGAAGTCGGCGAATCTGGGTGGTGGTGGTGTATAATGTACAGTAATATAAAACGTGCGAAAAAAGGAAAAGGGAGTAAATGGGCCCACTGCCGATGCAAACATCAAAGGGTATCGAGGTATGACCAGTCACCTCTCCTGTTAATTACATAAGTTATCGTGTGTGGCAAGATGGTAGGGCGCTGTATAACCAATACACACAAAAAAAACGCGTCTCTTTTGGACCTCACTTTGCCGCTCTCCATAAGTAGTGCTCTGACCCTTTGTTGCCAAGGGATGTATGCTGCATCGTCTTGTGCTGGAAGAAATTCTGCGGACCTTGTGCTCTTTGATAAAGACAACACAGCCAACTCAACCACCGATAACAACCACTCTCAACAAGAGTGCACCTGCAATATGTTTCTGCTGCCACGGAGGCAAGCACAATCCTGAAAAATTGTATGACAAGAAAAGAACTTCTATTAACCAACTACAATCGGCGCCTTTTGTAATCCACACGTACTAGTGAAATCGAGGCAAAATCGAGGTAGTCTGAAAGGTGAGTGAAACATGAGATGATTTCACCAAGCAGCTTCCAACGCAAATTCACGGCAAACGAAAGGCGCACGAAGCTTTCGCTTTGTCTGAAGATGCCCGCGCCACAAAGTTTTAGCGATGAAATGTGCCGTATCTTCAGATTGCTTCTGTGTTTACATAGCTGCTAGGCTTAACGAGTACACATTGTTTAGTCGCCATGGAGATGACTGGAACGTTCGAATGGGGTTTCTCGACTCAATAAAAACACACACCTGCAATTTTTATTCTTAAATCGTATGGCTGCAGTAACAGCAGTTTGTGATGAAGAAAAAAACGCATATCTTAAAATCTCTTTAAAGAGTATCTTCTTGATTTGCCGTAGTGTACTGCAATCGATTAAGGCAAGCCTGGCCCCGCTGCGTAGGGGGGAGACCCCTGTTCTAAATCTCACCGGCGCAGTCGTACGTAGCGCTGGGGCCCGCTATCTCCTTGGGGTCCCCTATTCTAAAACTCTCTAGCGCCTGCAACAGCAGGCAGCGCATTCTCTTGGGTACAATGGGTTTGTACTTTGTGTGGCTGTTCCTCATGTGTCGCAAGGAAAATCTTCCAAAGGAACAAAAATAAAGACGGTCACATGTGTGTCGCTACACTGTCTGTTGTGCCATTGCTTTGCAATTGCAGTTATGTTCGGCCCCGAAGTATGTATGAAGCCGTCGAAATGATTAAAATGTTTGATGCTGGGAAGTTCGTGGCGCCGGTTTGACCTTCCTCGTCATATTAGAATTTCCATGCGACGTATGAACCGTGTTCTGTTTCATTCATGTGCGGGCGTGATCTGGTACACTTGAAATGGACCGTCGCGGCGATGACAGCTATATAACCGTTAGACTCCCTCTAGTTTAAATGGCATGAAATCAGTAGTGAGTGGCACCATATGGAGGGTTCTTAACGAAGTGGAAAATTTCTCGGAGTGTTCTTGTTTCTAAACATCAAACAGTGTGAAGCAATGTAATAAGTGACTTGATAATTTGCGATGCGTGTTGGCAAGTTTTCAAAACATAATTTGAAGGAAACCGCTCTGTAATATGACATAGAGCATAATATCATGAGCTATTTACACACATCTCTTACTGCACCCCATTCCCCCTCCTCTCCTCATGTAAAGTCCGTAGCGGGACCTTTCAGAGAAAATTAATGATGATGATATGGCTGCTCTATACAGTTGCCATTTGAACGCACATTTATCAAACATTGCAAACTTTACAAGCAATATATGATGTGTTCCGGAATTATTTAACTTCTTTTACTTTTCTCTCTAGCTCCCCAGAAATTTTCTGTAACGTTTATTTTTTTTACAGTATTCAAAAATATTTGGAGATAGTTCGCTGGTTTGAACTGCGACAGAAGTGCGCATGCATTCCCAAGGCATCGTGCTTGGAAGCCCTCGAATGCAGTTTCATATAGTATTATATCGCAAGAAAACAAGAACAAAAAACAAATATTCGTCCACATGTCTACACCCTAGTGTATTTCGACCGGGGGTTCTCCATGGTATATGTATATGTTCTCCCGGGGTATATATGTTCTCCATGGTAGGAATCCTGAGGCAACTTTAACGCAGTGCCGAAAATTGGCGGTCGGTGCGTAAGTCTGCATTCCTCTCCGTGCGTCTTAGAATGCGACGAATGGCGCAACTTCTGTAAATTATTAGCCGCCTTTAATTTGACTTGTTTAATAACCCTTTGTGTTAGCAGCAGGCGCCAGTGTATCACCCTTAGCAACCACTTTGGTAAAGACTGGCGACCTTGTGACAATGTGAAAAATTGAAGGTTTCATATTCTCTGAGGTTAATGCGGACGAGTCAACAAAGGTACGGCCGCACGATGCCGAAGGCTGCCTTGCCGTGAAGGCTGTCTTGCTTTTTTTTACCTATCCACAGGAAAGGAGGTGTGCATGCATTCTCCCCTATGCAGGGTGGAGAAAGTCAACGTGAGTCCTTGCGAGACTAATCGCCGGTATGAGAACAGAGAACGGAGCGGATGACAATGACATAGATCGCCGGGTCGAAAGGAGCATTACCAACCTTACCTCCCAGTGTCCCCTTGTTCCCTTTGGGAAACAACGGTAGTGCGCTTCAGTAAGGCGACAACTTCGACATTCTATTGAAGCGGGTGACCTGTCTGTCTTCGATCCGAGTGTGGCATTCCTGCATTCTTCTCCCACACCACCAGAAGAGCGAGCGGTGAGGGTGTACCTGACGGCGTTTGGTGAGACTGGGGCATAAAGATCTGGCGTGCCGAGCATGACACGATTGAAATTCTAAGATTACTCAGCAACGGATCTGTGGATCATTGATCTGTTAAATAGAACCGCAGGGCCTGTTTCGGTGTCCTCCTCTCATGAATGTGTAACACGTGTGTAGGATAAACATGTTTTGTGCAGTTCTGGACCAAGCTCTCGAGATTTCCCGAGCCAGGATTTGCGGACCATAACATGGCAGTGAGGCAATCATCCAAGCACCTCACTATTAGCAAGCTTCTCGGTAACCTGTTTTGAGAAGACCAGTTTTGCGACATGGAGGCCTAGAATGCATTCTGACATAAGAAGTCTTCACTCGCGTGCAACATGCTCAAAGATATAGAATTAGAAGCCGGAAACACAGCGGTAGAGTGAATGTCTGATGGAGAGAACTATAGAAAGAAAGGACTTACGCTGAAAGATGTCCGTAAAGCAATGTGGTCACGCATTTTTAATTCAACGTTGGCGGCATTACTGCTGTCCTGCAAAATAAACAGGTATTGAAGCGGTGAGTCTTCAATAACAAAGAAGTCTTAATTTGTATGTTTCGAGTTCAGCAGGGCCTGTCTTGTACTTATTTTCAGCCAAATGCCTGAAAATGTTCCACAGTAGCAGCGAATTTCAGAATAACTCCGCAGAAAGTGACTCATGCAATATCTGCTTGAAGGGCTATCTGTCAAATAGACATAAGCGATGGTACATAGCCTAACTTACTGAGCTGCACACGAGCTGTGGTTGGACCCGTAGTAGAAAGGCTTCGCAAGAATTTTTCTACAAGCTCCGATACTATGACATGCACTGACTTCTCACAGAACATATTGCATTTCGCCTCCATCGAAGGGTGGCTGGAGGAGCCGGTATTTGACTCCACGACTTTGAACTTGACAACCGAACACTGGTCCACCGCGATGGGCTCTCAAATTGATGGGCGGATGTGGCCAGCAATGATTGATTTCGCACAGTTATTCCCTTTCGGAGCTGCTGTTTAAGAGCTTTATGAATGTGTTTTAAGCAATGAACTCTGCCCTATTTCGTGCAGACGACGCAGTCTGAGTACAATGTTCTTACTTGAAAGTTTGGTGTACAAGTATTGGGATTCATAAGGAGGCACATCGCACATGTTCTGCGTCTGTCGTAAGTATGCAGCGCTCGCAAATGCTTCCATTGGAATACAACCAACCAGCCCAAGCACAAGGTATACTTAACATCAGTAATGGCTCAGGCTTGATGTGCAAAAATAAATAACTAAAGCAAATGCTTGTATATAACGACTTATGTCTCGCCTTATCAATTCAAGCGCAAAAGTTACACAGCACTCCATCGGCGTTCTTCAATAAAATATTTCGTCTTCTCTCTCTATGTAATATAAGTCGATTTCTTGATGTTTAGTTTTATGGCAAGGGATAAACCTCCTCTACACTGGGTAACTTTTTTACCGTTTAAAGACCTTTGTTTTAAAACCAACGAGAGATACGTAGATGTGGACTGTGCGAGCGAATTGCACAGCCAGGCGGACATTATGTCCGTGATAAAGTGCAATGATTACGAGATTAATTGACTAAAAACTAATTAAAATTTTAATTTTTCATTCTGAACCGGGAAATTTAAATCGTGAAATTGTGAAATTAACGTCACCAAACTCATGTTTCCTTCTGAGTCGTCAAACAAGCAAACGGCGTCCGTTTTTGGTGGATAAAAAATGCAAGCGATGCTATTTTAAAAGTACAGGAAAGTCAACCCACCTAGCTGTCAATTGCATATTTTTGACTTTAGATATTTGGATTAGATATTTGGATTTGGATTAGTATTGTTGCCTGCGGCCAGCAAATCTTCACTGGCTTGGATCAGTGGTTTCATTTACTCATAAGTATTACTGTTTTGTTTTCATGTTCCGTTTCTATTGTCGACCTCGGTGGTTCAGTGTCCTGGTGTGCTATTGAACGAGAGTTCTGCGGCTCGGGCCCAGTTACGGTAGTCACATTAAAAGATAGAGGAGACGCAGAAATGCACTCGCACGTGTAGGTTAACAAATAAGGTATCCGAAACGATCGGTAGTTCTCAACATTGGGGGCCTCAAGTTCGAAGTTATGGTATGACCGATAAAAGAGGCAATATTTTTGTTGGACATGTATTTCGAATGCCTTTACAAACTTTCGTCCATGAAAAGTTCTATCGCGCTCGTACTTAGAACTTCGCTTAAGTCGTGTAAGCGCTTTGAAACGTAAGGAAAGATTCAAAATACATTCTGAATTCGTGTGTAATTATTTACACAGGAAAAAAAAAGTTGTGTATCTCGCTGCTTTGCACAGTATTTAGGCGTACCTTAAGGGTGGCGGCATGCGGAACAAAACAGCTGGAACTTCGTACATTCCAGACTTTATAATATTTCATTACCTACATAATATGAGTTTGCTACCTTTATCCTCCAAAATTATCGTTGTTATGCCCATAAAGTTACGGGTCTTTTTGGTAAATCGAAGGCAATGAGAAGTAAACTGAAGTATTTCTTTCACGCCGGATGGCGCTGTTTTTATCTTGCCCAGAACATAATACTCAACATTATGTTCTCCATCACCCTTACTACGGCCACTGCAGGGCCTTTCCGACATTTCTCCAAAAGGCTCAGTTTGCATGAACTGTAGTGCGCCACGTAATTTGCTTTGTTTGTAATTTTCGCCATGAATGTAAGAGAAGATGGTCGATGACATCGATGATTTGAGCTACTTCTTATAATTATTTTTACCAGTCGCGCACCGGTTATACGCATGACCATTTGATGGAAGCATTTATGGAAACCTTATGTGTGTTTGTGGTGTTTATGCGCTTATCATAAAGTAAATTGTGTTATGCTGGGCGGGAAATTATTTGTTTCCCAACAACTATTTAAGGAATTGGGTAAAGGCGCGGCTTAGGGCGCTAAAATCCTGAGATGCTGTGAAGAAACCTCGTTACAAGAACAGATGTAAAAAACTGGAAGATACCCCTCAAAGGAGGTCCTCCAGATCATGGCGTCAACCGAATGCCGTGACGTAGCGCTTGATCTCTTTTCATGAAGACACCAGCGAGCCTCGTGATATTTCACGCTAGAGGATTAACCGCGGCGCTGTAAGCATCAATCGACACATTGGTTGCAGCGCCTTCTTTGAGGGGCCTTTCTTGCTGCGTTTTTTAGTTGTATCTGTCTCTATAGCTACTCACCTCAGGATGTTTGAGTAATATGACCAGGAACGCTCGTTTTACACCTCACAGCCTCTTTGTATTTTGAAATTTAATTTTGTCCAATCCGTCGCACGCGGCCTCACTCCTGTCTTTTATATTGCACCCAAAAATTCAGTTGAATTGTCAAAACAATCTGTGAAATAAACTCACAGCATTGACTGCATGGCTGTTGTGGTCGTTATCCCGGCCGCGGCGGTCGCATTTCGATGGAGAAGAAATGCTAGAGGGCCGTGCGCTGTGCGATGTCAGTGCACGTTGAAGAACGCCAGGTGGTCGAAATTATACGGAGCCCTCCACTATGGCGTCGCTCGTAGCCCGAGTCACTTTGGGATGCTAAGCCCCATAAACCAAACCATTGAATACGTGTTGGAGAAGCCCCTGACGTGGAGCGAACAGTTCTGCAGGGTCATTGTACTGTCGCGATAAATAGTTTGGGGCACAGAAGTGCGGGAGAAAATTTACTTCGGCTCAGTCACGTAATCCAGTCGACAGAAATGTGGGGCAGGTACGGTGTATTCGTTGCACCAACACAACTCGACTTCATGGAACAGCTGAGCTACAGTAAACTTTTTTCAGTAACATAAGCTCATAAACTTTTTATCCCGGTAGTACTTCAAACTTTATTTTGCAGTGTTCAATTTCCGCCGTGCACGCAGGTCGAAGCCTGTTCGCTGCTACAGACGCTGAATAACTGCATAATCCTTCTGCGTTTGGTGGACGTGACCACAACTTCTATTAAATAAGCTAAACAGTTTAGTTGGCTGCGTGAGTGACGTGATGAGTTTTTGTGTTTTGCAACTCAGAAGCGAAAAATTCTTTTCCCCTAATAATGGTCATATTATTGCTCAACCTCCCCGCCCCCGCATCAGAAAATAAAAAAAAAACTTTCTGAGATCAAGTGCAAAACAAGTATAAAAGGGTCTCACATCGAACTGTTCTTGAGAACTCGTTTGTTTCTTTCCTGCGTTATTCTTTTGGCGCGCCTTTTTGAGGCAGTCGAGAGCCTGCCTGAAGGCTTTTCTTGAGCTTCCTGACCATTGGTATTCCTTTTTGCCAGTATGCTGGCGACCTGCAAACGCAACGCAACATAGTAGAGGCTGTTAAGATTGCCGTACTAGAGCATAATGCGCTCTCTTTATTTTGTATGGATGTTCACAAATAAAAATTAATTTTTGTTCTTGGCATACATTTAGGGTATCTAACTTACAACTCATCAGTTGGGTACGAATGACAATGCTTGAATGTTGCCTTCTTGGCACTTAAAAGCTTGTAAGAATACATTAAAACCGTGTTGTAAACCGGAAAAATGACAATCGCGCTTTACACGCGAAGCTTAACGGGACAGATTTGCCTTCATTTTCGAGGAAAAAATTATTACGTATGCAGGGGTGCGTTTATTAGGCGTCCTCAAGAGACCGAACCGCCGTGCAGGATCTGTCAGCGTAGACAGGCGTAGCCAGCACCAAGAGAGCGGGGCAACTTCGTCGTCGTCAGGTGCAGCGTAGTGTCGGCGCATGGCGGTAGCGGAACCCGTCACAGTTGGCACACTACACGTATGGTTGTGTCTTGAGGGTACGCCAGTCTAGTTTTCGCGTAGTCTTTCTGATTTTGTCGACAACCATTATTGCGTGTTCGGAGCCTTCGATAACCTTCAGTAGCGTATGCCGGCCGTGCCTTGTTCTGTGGTTCGCGCGGTAGTACACACTACACCTCATCTTCGTCTTTTGGCTAGGAATGGATAGTTTTGATAAAAATGCATCGCTTGTGCGATGTTCGCTTGAAGTGATGTCACCTTTTTACTGCTGAAGCACTACTTGCCTCATGCGTCACATGTAGAGAAAGTGTCTACTGCACCTTCTGTCCGCAAAGAAACTCGGGTAAGTTCTGTCCGCAAAGTAACTAAACAATCGCCGATTCTGCAGATATGGGCATTAACCTACGGAGCTCCGAATGATGTGTGGTTTGGTGGCCAATACGAACCAAGTTACACAAACGCACAGAATACCACAGGCATAATCAACAACAAAACGCACAGAAGAAAGCTGCAGTAGTGCACAGTGCTTTCACATTCATAGCACCTAAGGAGACTTAAGTGCCCCCAAGAGATTTTTTTGCTTTTAGTTTACCTCGAAGGCCACTCTTGACTGGTTCTAACGCTGGTATTCCCTTGCACTCGAGTTGAGCATTACGCGCAAATGGAGTGTATTTAGCCGACAAAACCTTTAAATGTCGCGGTTTGCGATGGAGTTGGTGTTTCATGTTGTTTCCGAATTTGGTCGTGTATATTTACGAGGCTGGTTGCACGCTTGAGCAGCGAAGTGGCAAAAAACGGGGGGAGGGGGGGGGGGGTGGCGGGAGGGAGCACCACACCCCGGGCGAAGCAGCGAGTATTACGTGGTACGTCGCTACGGCTAATGGCAGAAGGATGCTACGGGTTGTCGCGATGTGATGGACGTCGCTTTGAGCTCTGCGTGGCACGCGGTTTACCGACGGCACCTCGAATGGCCCCAAATTTGCTGAGCTACAGTGGCGAGAGTAATCGCGTTTTAGAAATTGTATAAACGATAGAGTTATTATTCATGGCCGGCTACAAATCTCTAATTGATACCAGACGCCTACAAAGTTAAAAAGTTAACTATCAGAACGTAGTCAACCACTTTACTAGTCAACATGATTTGCCCGTTTTTGGACGTCCGCCAACGCTGGTATTACTTCGCGAAGATAGCTTCACTTTACCTGAAAAACCTTATTTTAAAGATTAGTGGCGGGTTACCCTGAAATACTTGGTGTATTTTTCATCACGAGCCCTTCATTTTCCTTCTCTTGTCTCCTCTGCACAGTATATTGTTACAGCTCGCGATCTAATGCAGAATATATTGTCATGGAGATTACAGGCGTGTTCTTTACGAGCGAAGCTGTTCTTGGTCGGGGCTTTCATGGGACAATGCGTGGTAATGCGGGCGCTGCGATGTGGAGAGGGCACAGCTTATTGATAGGGAGAGCAAGCGCCAAGCACATGTGCAGCGTAGTGGCAAGAGGGTGACAGGTGCAGTTGGGCGCAGCCAATGCGCGGATGGGAGCACGCGCCGAGTGCAGGTGGGCGGAGTCAAGGAGAGGAGGTGAGAATTCGGCCAATTGGAGAGCGCGCGTCCAACAGATGGTTCGCAGGAGCGCGCATATATAGAGGAGTGCGCTTGGCGGTGGTTACTCGAATGTTCGAAAAATGGGTAAAGCCGCATGCTCTCCGGAAGAAGACGCCCGTCCGGAGCGCCAGTGAGAGTTGGCGCGCGAATCCAGAAGCCCGCGCGAGGGATACCGAAGCCATGCTAGGGCGGAAGATCCCGAGCTTCGAGCGAGAGAAGCCAAGCGCAAAAGGATTTCGGCGGACCCTGAGTCTAAAGAGAGGCAAATCGAAGCAGAACGCCGTTATGAGGAGGTTAATGGAAAGAAGAGGAACGAAGCTAAGCGACGACGAAGGAACGCCGACCCAGGTCCCCGAGTGCTCGAAGCCTCTCAGTGCTGTCAGAGAGGTTCTACCAGCGGTGACGACTGACGGTTCAAGTGGGAGTTCCTTTAGAGGAAATTTTGGCGCAGCTGTAAAGCGTGCGATAGACTGTGGTTTGACAATAACTTGTCTCGGTTGAGTAGTGTGCGTAACGAGGAACAGCGTTTGTTTGCGGTTGAATTGCTCGAGAGAGTTTTCCGCCTTGTCGAGGACGTCCGTCGCTGACTTGAGCGTTTGTAAAACGTGCAAGGAGTCTTGCCGGGAAGATGCTACCTTTGAGCGTGACTAACGGCTACAAGTGCCACCCGTTTCCCCCGAGTTTGCTCAAGCGGGGCCTGGCTCATGGCAATGGACAATGCAGGGGCAGGTTGTGAATGTGCCCCAAAAGACCTTCAGACTATCATGAATTGTCTTCCCAGACTCGTTGGGATCGATGTGCGCATCAAGCGAATACTTTTTTCTAAACCAGTATACAAGAGTGGTTTGGTCAAGAAATGAAACATTAAAGCGTGGCTAGAGTACTTGGTTGAGACTTCCTTGTACAAGTTCTACAACGTGAAAGTGAACTGGGACACAATAAAAGACATGCCGGATGGCAAAGAAGAGTTTGACGACGACGAGATCGATTCCGGCCCCGAAACCACATACCTAGACGATCCCGTTCAGTTGGCATGCGCTTCAAATGCCGGGAGTCGAACTGTGGTATATAATGACGGGGCCGCTGCTGAACTTGTTGACGGGCGACAGTATTTGGACATTGCTTCGGGGGAAGGACAGACTCCGATTTCTCTTCTCTTTGATCATTACGCAGCGGAACTGTCATTTGCGCAGATTTACTTGGGGCATCCCAGGAAAATAGTGGGACCGCATCCAGCTCCCTTTACAAAGGCGAGTAAAATTACAAGACCCGATAGAAGGGTTGAGCCAAATCACGTGCTTTACATGGCAATGAAGGTCATGCGGCACAACATTGTCGAACAGTCCATGACCTTTAAAACCAACGGCGTGACAAGCTCAATCACTCGACAGCAACTGGACAGCGGGACGTTGCTGAAAGAAGCATTGGAGCGGGACATTGCATTCATGAGGTGGGTGCCCAACACTGAACTCTACTGGCAGGAATGCAAAAAAGAGTTCGTTGATATGATTCATCAACTCGGTAAGCCACACGTATTCTTGACTTTGTCTGCTTCCGAAGTTCCTTGGGATCGGCTGATAGCAATCTTCGAAAAGCTAAGGGTTGGCAATGAAGGGGTTGCCAGAGAAGTGGAAGCAATTGCTTGCTTGGACCGAGTTTACCTCTGCAATAACGACCAGGTTACCTGTGCAATATATAGCAATCGCCTCTTTAAGACAAGCGATTCTTGCCCTTAAGCCGTATGTCGTAGTTGACTACTTTAAGCGGGTCGAGTTTCAACAACGGGGAAGACCACCCATCTACGTCTTATTGTGGCTAGAGAATGCTCCCGACGAAGAGCTTTTGGAAAAAATGCCGGCACTCTGACATCCCATGACACGTCGGTCACAAAGAGGGAGCGCACTCAGTTACACGCACACTTGCTCTAAGAGAGGTCGGACAAAGTGTAGATTTGGCGCTCCCTTTATTCCAAGTAACGAGACCAAGATCGTGGTGCCGTTTCCCCCGAACGAAGACTCTAACGAGAAGGAGCATAGGGAAGCGCTTCGTAAGATGCACGAGATCATGCACAAGCTCCTAGAATACGCTGTACGATTGGCTTGACCAATTTCTCGAGCAGTTGAGGAATGACAGCGAGTACATGGACAATCTACGGGCGGGTATGTCTAGACCCTATGTGCTTCCCAAGCGAACCCCCGATAAAAAGTGGGTCAGTGCATTCAGTACATGGATTAGCAAGGTACTCGATTCTAACATAGATCTGCAGGCGATTCTTGATCACTGTGTGTGTGCCACCTACGGGATAGACTATGTAAACATGGCTGATCGAGGGATGTCGAGCTTGCACAAGGCAGTCATGAAGATTCTGGAAGAACATCCCGAGATGGGCTATGTCCAGATTCTGAGAGTTCTGGGTGTGAATGTGCTCAAGGTGGTCGAAATGTCTTCTCTAGAAGCGGCTTGGTTTCTGCTGCGTCAAGAGGTGTACGAGAAAAGTAGGGACGTGGTTTATATTCCAACTTGCTACCCCGAAGGACGGGTGACTGTGAGATAAACCAACGAACAATTGGCCGAGCTCAGGGAAGCTTCGACCGACGCCTGGAAAGACAGCAGCATCCAAAAGTACGAAGCTAAGCATAGCAATCTAGAAGTGTGCTTGGCCAACTTGGTGAGTTTCTACTCGTACAACAAGGCATCCAAGGTTTATGTGAAGCGAGATCGTCAAATTATGGTCCGCTACAGGCATTACGCGTCCGACGACACCCGAAAATATAAGCGAGAACAAGTCCGGCTTTATGTGCCTTTTCGCAGTGAAGTTGTTCAAATACTGAACGGCAATGCCTTTGGGAAGATATGATCCGAGAAACTCAAAAGGATTAGCCAAAAGCAGAGAGAGTACAGCCACGGTACCTACAGCGAAATAATCTACGAGCTTGCCAAGAACATTCATCGATAGGAATCTGCGAAACAAGTGCCCAGAGATGACACTGTCAGGATCGACAGGGATGGAGACGCCGGTATTCTGGTTGACCGCGAACTGTGGGATGCTTTGAAAGAGAATGTGTGCCGTGGTGAGTAAACGACAGGACATCATGGACACCGACGCCTTTAACGACATGATGCTGCTGACAAACAAGGAGCATTACGAGTTTCTGCGAGAAATCATTCATCGTCAGACGACGCCCAGTTCTAAGCTTCCCCGGGTGTTCTTCACCGGACCCGCTAGATGGGGTAAAACCTTTGCGCTCAAACTTGGCATGGACATTTATAATAGATTGAATGCAAACCCACCTTATAATGCATACATAATTTGTGCAAGCACTGGGAAGGCCGCGATTGTGGTTGGAGGGACGACCGTTCACGCCGCTTTCAAATTTACTAATTACGCTAACGACGATGGACTGAGTGATAGTGAGTTGAACACGCTTCGTTCGGCGTTTCGCAACGTCAAATGCGGGATCATTGATGAGATAAGCTCGCTTTCGGCTGACATACTGAATTCCAAACACATAAGACTGCGTGACTACATCTTAATCAAAGGAATGCGGCCATGTGTCATCACCTCAACACTTTATTCATGTGTCAACCCATGTGTCATGTGTCAACACTTCAACACTGCTGCCTAGTAATTTTCAGGCACATTCAAATCAATGACGACTGAAGGCGGCGGTCATTTTGCGCTCAAAGGCAGTCCAGTGTACTTTCTGGAACGTCACCTCGAGTTTTTCAATTTGTGATTACGAGTGTACCTGTCACTTTTAGTTATGCTCCACCTTGTTTGGCGCCTGCTACTGCGCCCGTGCCTGTCGTCACAGTCACGTGACAATATTATCAAGGTGTTTAAGGACAGTTAAGAGGAGAGGCCGCCTTACATTATGGGTTTAATAGTAGAACCCAGAATAGCATTGCGTACTTGAAAAAAAAAAAATTCTGAGTTTTCACGCTATGTGACTCGACAAATGCGCTTTACCAGTATTGGTTGTACATTTAGCTTTTACACTCAGCGCCTTCACATTGCCTGTTTGAATTTGATTCTGCCACGGAGGGAGTTGGGTAGAGGGCGAATGTTTCTACGGAGGAGGTGGGTCGACGGTGGTAGAGGTTCCCATGTGACAGAAGCATTTTGCCGGTCGGTTTCAGGAGGTGCAGCCACAGGAGGGTGTTCCAGAGGAGGCACCTCGAGCCCGAAGAAAGCCCGGAAAGTGGATGACAGAGATACAGACAGAGAGACATACATACAGAGCGACGGAGGAAAAATTTTCTTGAGGCACATGCATGAAAATGTTTATTACATTTTCCTTCCTTTCGCAAGCGCGAGCAGGCAGTACGCCAATTTGTCAAATCGCTCACAAACTACCAACACGTGCTTACTTCAGAGCGGGATTTTTGAGTCGACGGCGTACTGAAAATGCCTCGCGTACAGTACAGGACGGCAATGATTGGGCCAGTCATACGGGCAGTTTTAAGGAGGCTGGCGAATACACCCAGTGGGGTTAAACTGTAGTATCAAAATCGAAAAAAGGGCTCGGAATAGGTGTTTACGTCATTTGCCTCACTTCAGTAATGCAGAAACCTGCACCCTAACCTAAGAGCTGGGACGGACAGGTTGGGAGTGGCGCAAGCTAGCACCTGAAATTTATAATGTGAAAGCTTGCTCCAGTCCCGTCCTGTGTGTCTTACGGTCGTCTCAAATTCACGTCCCACCTCTCAGATTCTTATATGCACCAAATCGTCCATCAATGCATCCTTCTGAAGGTGCCCTACTCTCTGAAACTAAAATATTGTCGTTAATAGGGGTTTTCTTGGATCTTTAAGGTTCTACTGAATTATTTTCTATTGTTGCTATTGCATATACATAAGGCTTTGAAGAGGTGTGTTGTAGCTCTGAAAAATTCAATAATGCAGAACTCACCTTCTTCCGCAAAGCCATACGCCAGCGTCTCAGCAGTAAATGTGGCCGTTGATCCATACAGATGAGAACTGTAAGAAAGGCGTCAGGCATTGTTATTAGCACGTGATGTTGAGAGGAAATTCGGCTTTAGTTCGAAACAAAAAATAATATATGTCATACGACTCCAGCTAGGCAGATCCCAAGATCTGCATAAACACGTTTCCATAAGTGTTACGCAACACATGCATTTGCATAAAGACATGATCCACTCGCGCACCGTGCCAATCATAGCTGTAGTCATTGCGATGTGGGAATACGGGCGATAGCTGTATCAGGATATGGAGTTTGGGACACTATAAGACTGCGCTGACGAGAAGACGAGGTGATGAAACCCTATAGTGACTTTTCAACTGGGCAGCCTAAACTGCCGCAGCATATAGCTACGTCGAGACGGAACCCCTAAAAACACAGTTAATTTTTAGCCAGAGTCGCAATGTCTCCCTTTCTGCGTGGTAGCTGAGGGGGGGGGGGGGGGGGGTTCGTTCCTCAGTTCATTCTTTCCGCAGAGGCGCTGGTCCCTTTCCCTTAGGCCCGTTTCTAGCGTGAACGAGCGCTCCAAAACAAGCATTAGTTCTGCTAAGCCCTTTATTGTTTTGAAAACTGCATGGAGTTCTGTTCCATGTGGTCAAATAATTCGAGCGATGTCGCGGTAATTCTTTTATGGACTCGCTCTTTGCTTGTCTCTCATGCCTCCTACCTCTTCACTGGGGCAAAGATGCGGGTTAGTTGGTAATACATGAATAAAAGTATAGAGCGCAGCTTAAAACAGACAGTTGGAAACAAGCGCTCGTGTGTCTTCTCTGGTCTTTGTGCTTTTCTGTATTAAGCTGCGCTGTACATTTTTATCCTAGCTCTTCGCTGCACCATGAAGAAAGGCTGACCGCTTTTCTCTGTTCTTTACTTTGCACAGAGTTCCTGTGGCCAGGATTATTATCGTGAGTAACTTAATGTTCAGTGGTTTATGGAAATGATATTTGCATTAGACAGCGTACACAACCTGGCATTCTTCAATGCCAAGCCAGGAATTGATACAGGCAGGAGGGAGAGATTGATCCAGCAGGATTGACCGAGATCTGGCTTAACTGAGACCCTACTGCGATGACATTAAGAGCTTACAGGTGCGCAAATGATTACCTGGATTTTGCAAATAGCAAAATAAAACTGACATTCTGCAGCAATATCACCACAAGAAAAGTATGCAGTGTGCCTTCTCGTCTTTGAATCCAGTAATAGGTTGCTATGCTCTATTTACTTCATTAAAATAAAAAGTATGAAACGCAGGTTTTATTCTTCTGTACCGCATGTATATACAGTGGGTTTCACCTATGATTGTACACAATTTTAAATATAGTTTTTTTTAGTTAGAAGAGCGTTTTTTTAGGCATAGCATGTAAATGGTTACGCTGCTAAGACGTGTTAACTAGCAGGGGCTAACTAATATTGAATAGCTAACTTTTCAGCTATTACCGTTAGGCCCCTTAATTATCGAGAAGCGTGCACATGTAGCCCACCGGAAGTAATAGACATCAATTTTTAGAAATTCAAAACGTGGTTACCCTCGGCGCTGTGTCCAAAGAAATTTTAGCTATTTTCATGAGTTACGAGCACTGGAGAGGTTGCTTTGCCTGCTACCTTCTTGAAAGCGCATGTATTTTGGCGCGCTGTAGGCAAAATTTGTTGGGCCATAGTGGCAAAGCTAACCGCGTTTTCGCAATTCTGAAGTCTAATATGGATATTGCTTACCCTGGGCTGGACGGCTCTCAGTAATTAAGGAGCCCAACAGCAATAGTTAATAAGTTAATTATTCAAGATTAGTTAACCAACCTACTAATTAGTATCGACTTAGCTAGTCCTAGGTGAAGCACCCTGTATAATTTACCTTCGGTAGGTGCATACACAACAAAAACTGAAACACAGCGAAGAATTTACATATGAGCGCGGTGTCCGCTAGGTGCCGCATATTTGGTTGCCGTCATCACTACCGCTACCACCGACGTCGTATATATATACACAGTGTATATATTATATAACATATCGGCGCTATTTACGCGTAGATACACGTAGTATACATACATTGGCGGATGAGGACGGAATACATAAACATGTTACATAAACTAGAGCATCACACTGATGCATGCACAATGTGATATATACATGCGTATAGCGCTATCAGTTCACAGGAACGCAGAAAAGCTCCCAGCACTTACAGTGTGGCGCTGAGCTTGAATATCGGATCTTGGAGGGATGCGGCAGGGATTACTGTTGAAAAGCAGGATAAATATGTAGAATAATTCTGAAGCTCTGAATTACTTGCACGCATATTAGTATCTATGACTATATTAAAAATATCTGTCGCTATATATTTTTTATTTGGTTCTGAAACCCTAAAATCTACTTAGGTGGACAGCGATTGATTCATGAAAGAGCGTAAGATTGATGACCACACCTTCGTTATCTCGGGCTAGACTGGCAGCAGAAGATTGGTCAGCGCTGGAGGAATGAAAAGAAAGAGGAAGAAAAATGGAAAGAAAGAAGAGGACAGTAAGTGAGGTGAAGCCGAAGTGGTGAACGCCGCAGTTTTGGTCCCCGTAACTGCCCCGAGAGGGCGAAGAGCTCAGCTTGACGGTCGGGACACAAGGCCTTTAGCTGGAAATCTTTACTCTGTAGCAGTAGCACTCTGTGGGACAACCAAGAATAAAGGAGCAAAGCGGCATGTCGCGGCTATGAAAAAAGAGTGTTAGGCCACTCTACACATTTGCACACCTCAAGCTTGTTCACGTAGCTCAGCAGTGCCTGTACGCTGTGGACAAGAAGGCCATGTGACCACGAGTAGCGGATGCCTTCATGATGAAGGAAAACTGAAGAGTCAAGCATCGAAATTTGTTTGTCTGCCTAGAATACGGTCAGGATGAACAAAGCCTGTGATCTGTGGTCAGAGGTGCAGGAAGAGGGCCGCAGTTTTTTTTCCATATCTGAAGACATTACATATTCATGAATGGGAAAACAATGAAGCCCGGGCGCTTGTGCTGCCCAAACTGAAACAAAATTGCTTCACTCTTAAACAATACCGCGACGTATATAGTCGAACCAGCGACCATTTACTTTACTTGAATGCTATCGAGTAGAAAACGCAGGAACATAGATTATTCTTACATCGACCCATTCCAACGTTGCGCTTACACTTGGCTTCCATATTGGTTTCGAACACCCTGCACTGTTTATTAGTGTTTCATGTACGTTTTCGTTTTAGCCAGATTAATGCGGAACTGATAAGCAGGCAAAAATTTACCGAATTGAAATAGGAGGAATCTTATTCTTAATTAAACACCTCCTACACTGTGAAGGTAGTACCATCCTTTCGTGTGCCCACAGTTGTCATCGCTTTCACAACACCATTTTCTCTTTCCCCTGCTTCTTTGATTCGTTAAGTATGCCCATATGTGCATCATGCGGCTAACAGTGGGTTTATTTTGTTTCTGGTACGAGTCAAAACTTCAGCGCATGCATAGGACATAACTGCGTCTCACTGCGTTGCGGGAGAGATTTCATAAATGATTACCCACTGGGGCAAAAATCTTTTACATGAAAAAAAAAAAACTGCTTACATTTGGCGGCGCTAGACAGGGTCACGAGTCCGCGTTTCTTATTTGCACGGGTGTATTTTACGCTTATTAGAGGCGCTCGTAATCAATAATGAGCAAAAAGGTTCGACGAGGAAACATGCAGGAAATGGGAGTGCCGCTACTGCTTCAGTACAGAAGGATCTTACTCTGAAATCTCTCCAACGTCTTCTCGTTTGCAGACACGGTCATCACGTGGTGTAACGACCACTATAGGATACCTTCACGACCAGGGTCCGCTTGCTTAATTAAACACCTCCTACACTGTGAAGGTAGTACCATCCTTTCGTGTGCCCACAGTTGTCATCGCTTTCACAACACCATTTTCTCTTTCCCCTGCTTCTTTGATTCGTTAAGTATGCCCATATGTGCATCATGCGGCTAACAGTGGGTTTATTTTGTTTCTGGTACGAGTCAAAACTTCAGCGCATGCATAGGACATAACTGCGTCTCACTGCGTTGCGGGAGAGATTTCATAAATGATTACCCACTGGGGCAAAAATCTTTTACATGAAAAAAAAAAAACTGCTTACATTTGGCGGCGCTAGACAGGGTCACGAGTCCGCGTTTCTTATTTGCACGGGTGTATTTTACGCTTATTAGAGGCGCTCGTAATCAATAATGAGCAAAAAGGTTCGACGAGGAAACATGCAGGAAATGGGAGTGCCGCTACTGCTTCAGTACAGAAGGATCTTACTCTGAAATCTCTCCAACGTCTTCTCGTTTGCAGACACGGTCATCACGTGGTGTAACGACCACTATAGGATACCTTCACGACCAGGGTCCGCTTGCCGAGTTTGACACAAGCCACCAGTACGCGATCAGTACCAGCCACCAGCCACGTGATCAGTGACAAGCCACCAGTAAGTGATCAGTGCACAGAAGGCACACCTGAATCACATCCTCCTGGCCTGTCCGGCTTCGCCTCCACCCGGCGGGTCGGTTCCACTCCAAACATGGGAGACCTCACTACACTCCACCGATCCGGCAAGACAGAAGATCGTCGCCAGCCATGCTGCCAGCGTAATGAACCTTTTATACATGAGCGTTTGAGTATGGTGGGGTCGTGCGGGCGCCCAGGGGTCATAGGAGGCACGAATTCTGCAGAATAAAGTTTTTTTCTTTCTCTCTCATCTTTGCGGTCTTCAAGCATTGATAATCTTTGCATTTTTCAAGCATTGGTAAAGCCACTAGGATCACAGTGCAACCATTTCCGAAGTAGTCATTTTCCGCAGTGAAGACAGGTTATGACTCCGTGCCTCTATTGGTAAAGGCGATTCGTCCCATGCTTTGCTCGCGATTTGGAGAAAGTGATGGCTCCGCCAACTACAAGGGCCTATGGCCCAGAGAAAGCGTGTGTTGTAGTCGAACTCCAATGCTCACCTAGAGACGTGTAGAACTCCGAGTACCTGCCATAAGTTTTGAGTGGCGATTCCGTCCATCTGAAAAAAAAAACAAAAGTTGAAGGGACCTCACATTGTTTTAGCTGAACTTCACCTTCAGATATTAGCTCTTATTAATCCGAATTCGGAATATAGCGTCTGCACGTATTCTACTCATTACCCCATGGAGCTTATCTAGATAGAAATTTTAATATCAACATGTTCCCAGCAACTAACGCTTGCCGGCCAGAATGTTTGCGGTCACTGTAAGCAAGTTGTTCGAAGAAAATGAAGCGTGAATGAGCCATTTCCAGCCTGCGTCCAGCAATTGCTTGTCGGTGATTTTCTGACTAATGTTGAGCGTTCTGACAAATGAACGGCGCTAGCAAAATTTTCAAACCGTTTTTAGAGTCTGGGCTCATTAGCTAGCGTAATATGGAGGCAATTATTACGTCTTTCGCTATTTTCCTTGCAACATTTCTCAGAGAATGAAAATCGAGAAATTGTTGCACGCTGTCTGGGTTGATTCCTTCATAATTTGGGCATTGATGGGTTAAGGGGGCTATGGAATCACTGGCCTATGGTATATTATAAGGTTCAGCTTAAGGACAGTTACTAAAATGCGTGACAATTATGGGTCACATGATGCATGATAATTTCAACAGCGCATGCTACACAAGGACACAAGACGAGGGAAACACACACACGAGCGCTGTGTCCTTGTGTAGCATACGCTGCTGAAATTATCATGAATGACCAACTAGCCCATGAGCTCACCATGATGCATGAGGGGTGCGGACAATTTTAGTGGGCCATTTTGCCAATTTAATTTCGACGGATTCAACCACAGACTACAGTGCAGCTTCGCCCACATTCGAGCCACAGGATTCCTCCGTTACCAAAAATTAGTTTGTCGTTAAAAGTATTCAAGTTACTTAAACAAGAAGCTAGCAACAAGACAAATTATTAGCGCAGGAGTATGGAAGCCTCAGTCTTTATTAACACAAGCAAGCATTAGAATCCGCTTTTGTTTACTATTGGGATTGGACAGATGCTTAGTATAACTCCCGAGAGGTCATGGTACGGTTTTCCGACCTGCTGCTTTTCTGAAGTTGTATCCTGCTATAAGTGATGACATGACATCATACGAACTACAAACACAAACTATTAAGGAGAGGAAAATGGCTGCAAGAGCTGACGCTGTGAAAGAAAACATGAGAATTGCTAACTGAGCGACTGGTTTTGTAAAGCCAGTCGCCAATTGCTATACTAAACAGGCCTGGAGTATATGCTAGCTACAAGCCATAAAATTAGGCAGAATGATTTCGTGATACGCTTATTGTATCTGCAAGAATTGTGCGATTAGAACCTTACAGAGATGATAATTTTCATATCAAATGATGTGCAAGGAAATCCTAGTTGTGTGTCCTCTACTCCATCAATGGTAGTTAATTTTTTTAGAAGCTTCTCTATAACCTTATGGCCCTGGTGCTGACAGTTATTGCGGAAAAATTGGCTAGAAATATTTTCTTTTCGAATTTCCTGGTTTTTGTTTCCATGCTTCCAGCGGAGATACTTGCCAGTATTTCCGTGAACCTTCTAGTGGCTCTATTTTCAACATATTATGCATGTCGCTCGGCGCATGCAGTAGCTTCTGGCGCATTGTGTAGTTTGTACTTTTATGACTATTTCGAAAAATGTCTCGAATTGGGGAGATTCTCAGTTCAATCGTCAGTGCTTCCAGGATTGCACCGGTTTTCTTAGAGCATAGAGACAACCCCTGGCTTGGTGCTTAGCCTTCTAAAGGGTCGCGTCTTGATAGGGGTATGTAGTGGCTTTGTGCACGCTGCCTCCGGAAGATACGGGGTGCCTCTGCACGACTATGGACGGCATCATCGTAGAGCGTTCGCCGTGGAGCCAGAAAACATCTGTCATGTGTGTCGTACGAGGAAACATCCAGGACTGGCACTTGACCCTTCGTGTGAGGCTGCAACGATCAGAACACTTCAAACCTATAGCACATGAGTCCCAAAAGTCTCGGAGCATTCGGACTGGTGTGTGCGAGTAGCCGAACGCCACAAGCGGGAACCCACTGGCGGGAATGGGCACAGATATTTTCCAGGCAGTCTGCACGGACACTTAGGAGGCTCCGTCTGGAAGGGCGGTCTAAGGCGTTCCTTCTTATGGAGATTGTCGGGCTCCTTGATACAACTACGGCTGGCCTTGTGGTTGAGCATTCGCCACGGATATGGAAGGCACTTCGGTGTCTCCAAGGCCGCCTATTTTCTAAACGCAGCTGGTACAGCTACCAATGGCAGCGCTGCCTAGCGGTGGGCCGCAACCACATCAATACTGTGGCAACAATAACACATCGAAAACATCATTTCGGCGTCGGAACTGCTTTCTGTGTAAAAAAAGAATGAAATGATTGTGCATGTCTTCTTGGACGCCTGGGACCTGGTTTTTGGCTTGCACGTTTGCCAAGGGACTCCTATGAAGCATTTTCCCCTTGACCTCCATGGTATACCTCCCAAAAGAAAACGAAGATGATGTGCCTGAAGATGTTGTCATGGCTTTCGGATTGCAAGGTATATGGATGAGCAGGATAGCGCTGCTTCAAGGAAATCTTGACGCACGGCCAGTTAGAGAGTATTTAAAGGAAGGAATCGCAATTACTCTTCAATAATCAAACTTGCAGATATGGCACCTTACGGGCACCCGTACATTGAGAGCTTAAAGAGAGTGAATTTTAGCTTTTATATGTGAGTCAGAGCTTGGCTGGTGTTTTTGTTGTGTACATAATGTATACTTTTGGTGTAAATAAGAAAAGGCGCTGCGGAGTAGTGGTTTATAGCCATGGTTTAGGCGTGGAGAATAGAATTTCGAGTCATCATTCTTTCGCGGAAATTTTTCTGATCCTCTTTTTCGCTCACAAGCGTCCCTGGGTGTCTTTTTCGAACTTTTAGGTAGAGAATCGGGGTGCTCAGTGGCTCATAACATTGTTTAGGACGCTCTGAATTGGAAGTTTTTCAGTCGTCTTTCCTTAGAAATTGGTGACACGGTTGGCAAATCATTTTTGGGTTCTAAGGTTGAAATTACCGCTGTAGTATAAATTTTACGCACACTTTGGGGTTTGTTCTCGCTTTTGATTAAGTCCCAGTGACCCTCTTGAGTCGCTATTGTCTAAAAATAGGCGTTGAAGTCTTGTGGCTATACAGGCTGCAGTTGGCAAATGTGCGTCCCGCCTGTCCTAGTTCTTGCCCATCGTGGGCCAGAAACCCTCGGGAAGAACGCCAAGCAAGCCCTGGGAATCTTCCTGGCAGTTTGGGTGGCCATATTGCACGCTAACACAATGGCTTAGTGGTGAGAGCATCAGCTTCGCTGCAGGAGATTTTGGTTTGATCCCCAGTGCCGCTGGCTGCCAGTCGGTTTTGTGATGGGTGGAATACTTCGTCCAGTATAGTGGTCGTCTCGGGACGAATTAATTAAGATGAAATTTGGTCTAGTTGGCGCTGAATAAACGGTTCCGACATCGTAAATAGTGCGAAGAGAAATACAGAGAACGAGAAAGGAAACCGACGAAACACAAACGTGAAGTGTGTCCCGCTGATGCCCTTTTTTGCTGTCCGTTGTGTTTTATCGCGCTTCCTGCAATTTCGTAACTGGTTCTCGGATGAAATGCTTGGAAAAAGGGTTTTTAGTCAAACACTATCCGCCCTCGACAAACCATTGATCCTTTAGGGTCTGAAATCGGGTTCCTGCGTTAAAGCTCGTTGTAACCATTTTTTTCTCGCGAAGCCCGCGGTAAATACGGACTCGCCCAAGACCATGGTGATAATCTGAAGTGAGCTTCTCTCGAAGCATCTCTTAGAGTAGTGGAAGCTGAACATGCACGTTTGTTGAGGCAGGCTGTTTAGAGCGTACGAACTGGAAATCGTAGTGAGAACAACCCCTGTTTGAGCACGGTAACATGAACCTCCTCGGCAGGTTGATGATGTGCAAATCTGACTTTTGCAACAAAGGACTCAGAGCAATTTTCTAGGTTTCTTTCAATCGCACTCTTCTTAGGAAGCTGGTCTCCGGGCAAGGAACGCTTCTGTAATTGTTACCGGTTCTCAAAATATGAAGATAAATTATGACGCCAGTAACACACTGCCACTTCTTTGGCATAGCTGCCAGGAATTAATCATTGATGTAATGAATTTAATGAACACATGCAATGTCCGGCACAACATTGCTAAAGTAGGAGCCTAGCGCAACTGATGTCGGTGCAAGAGGGCTGTAGCAGTTCGCAATTTTGCAAAGTTTGTAAAAGTAACAAAGATTACAATATGTCAAGGGAAAGAATAACGCTGCGTGTTAACATCGCACACAAGGGCATTGTTTTAGGGAATTCTTTGTGCTAAGGTAGGTACAGTGAATACGCTGTTTTTATTATTGCTGCGAGACGATTATTCTAAGTACTTACATGTGTTCTTTGATATAGGGCTGCATGCACAACCGGAAGTTCTGCAGAAAGTTGTTCATTCTGTACTGGAAGATATGCACAGGCAAAAGGTCCTTGTCCTTGTCCGTAATGTTGACCTTAATATAACAAAATGAAATTTTATTGATCTGTATTCCATAGAAAAAAGGTAGATGGCTGCTACGGCAAAATTTATTTTAGTGGAACATCAAATGGTTAAGATCACTAGGGTCAATACAAACCTATTTGAATGCTATCGAACTGCTATATTACAAATTGTTTTCTGACAACAGAAACCTGTACAGCGGCACGAGCAGTATACCAAAATCCCGATTTCGGCTTGAGTGCAATCAAATGTGCCACTACTGAAATAAAGTTAAAGTCGACGTCTGCACGCTGCAGTTTTATGAAATGCAATATGCTGCCGTTAAAAAGTGCTATACCGGAAATAAGAGCGTGTGCAACATGGTTTTCAGACTTAGAGTAGTGGGTTAAGCCGCACTCTCAAGGAAAGTTAGCCTTTTTAGACCTGAAACGCATTTACTTCACAGGCTTCTATGCTAAATTAGATTCGCATGAGTGCTAGGCAACCTTGATTTTAGGTATTTAGGCAAAACAAGGTATGTGTGCTGGGTACACTTCCGAAGAATTCTAGTCTATTTAGGGCTGCTCTTTACTCTCCGTGCACAATCAGGCAGCTGACGCTAAGCAAGGTTCTAGTAACCTACGTCGTAAAACAGGAGACATGCCGGCTGTGGCCTGCCCCTTTATTTGCATTCCACCGCACACAGGACGAACGGCTACAAAAGGCTACAAGTTTCCTTCTTTGTTTCTTTATTGATTTAGTATTTTTCAATGCACAGACTACAAAATCGAGGCACAGACGTCTCAAGGCGCCTAGCCACACCTCAGAGAGGCCTGTCCTCTGCATAAAAACAAAAACAAAATACTGTAGCAGTTCGCAATTTTGCAAAAATTTGTAAAAGCAACAAATAATAAAATATTACAGCGCAATATAATGACAACAAAAATGAAATGTTCAATTCTACATGACTTTATAGAAAGCACAGAACGAGACAAAGGAACTTGATGAGGTTGAGAAGAAAATATGTTATCTATCGCAAAAATATTCATGGACAGTCTATTTGTACCTGGCGTCAGACATACTTTGTAGCGATACTTAAGTTGGGCTAGATGTTAATGTATGGGGCATTACGTGCGTTAATTTGTGAACAGATCTGTGAATAATCCTATTTTGATGATTTGCAGACGACTGAAGAAAAAAGTACTTACGAGGCAAAACATATCTTTAACTTGAGTTTCGTTGAGCAGTTTTTCGGGGGCACCGATGTGGTAGATTAGGTTGGTCAGCTGTTGGAAAAAAAGTAGGAAATGAGTAACAGTGCCTTCAAAAACTCTAAATTGCGATTATAAGCGCAGGCTGCTGGTTACAGTACTGTGTGCTTGCACACTGGAAGACGAGGTCAGTGAGAAGAACGCAATAGTTAAAAAAAAACACGACCAGTCCACAACCTTCACGAGCACAGCTTTTTAATGATACTACATCGGCAAGCTGAACACTTTGAATGGTAGAAGAACAATGAAACACATCAGGTTCCGCAAAAGCCAAACGATGTTCTCGACGCTTCCTGAATTGTTACGCTGACTAGCCTTGTTATCGGTTCAAGGGCATCGTGCAGTGATTTTGCATTGCTAGTGCACCGCAGGTGTCTGGTTGAAAACTGCAGTTTGTACATCATACAGAGGAAATTTACTGTAATTATTGATATTGTACATTAAAGCGATTAGACCAACCTTCATGTTCACAATTAAAAATTTAAGAAAAGTTGTTCTTTCTCTGGTCTGTATACCAGAGTTATGTTTAGATTGCTCAATCATACCTGAACTTTATCGGCACCTCCATTTCCTTCATCATGGTAGCGCTTTGCCCAATTGAAAAAGAAAAGCGATAGCGAAAAGGAGTTCAGTCCGTGTAAACGACGTCGCTGTTACTGCCGTCGCATGTATTGTCGCAGTTTTGTTGTATGTCCTAGGAGTGCCTCGAGTATGTAGACCTCGGAATGGGTGTTTTCATGTTGAAGAATTTAATTAGTCCTTGATTACGTGTGACCTAATATTAGCACAGTGTCTTGCTGTGCGCCCTTATGCACTGCCACATAGAAGACATTGCACTGAGACTGCACTACGTAAGTAATGATCACGAGTTGTGTAATCGTAATCTATCATTATGCCTTACCAGATGATGACCCTCGGTCCTCCGGGACTGAGCCTGCCTGCGAAGGGCGCCGACCAGCGTCCTTAGACGCCTATTCTTCTTTAGGCTGACGGTGCCACTCGTGACTGACGGCTGACTAAAGTTGTAAGCAGCCGTTTTGTGTAAGATGTTACGCAGATTCGCACGCAACCAGTCCCGCCCTGTGCGACACTTTGGTGGCCCACAATCTTTCCGTTAGAAATGTCCCAACACCCCAAGATTCTTATCCCCTCTGCCCTCGCGGCCAGGAGGAAGGACATGTTTCCGCATTCTTCCACGAAGGTTGCTGCACGGCCACGCACGCTGTTGACAATCTCAGCTCAGCTCGACACGCCGGTCAATAAGCAAGCATGCGCTGCTTAACGAAGGAGGGGTCGCATCTAGATATTGTATTTTTCTGCCCTTTGCATGTGATGCGCACTCTCCATTTTTTTGCGTGGGTCCCACTCCCCTTTGTCCTATCCAGGCTAATTATTAAAGGTGCATTGAAGAGGAATCTTAACTCGTCTTTTTGCCGCGGGAAATCGATCTACACGTTCCAAGTTGGAAACTTCAAATTATTGCTCTGTGCGGCCGATTTCCATAATTTAAATCTGATTAAACGTCCCGGCTGTTACCTTTTTTTTCTGAATTTCTCGCAGGCGGTGGGAGGAGTAAACCAACTTTTCAAACCAACCAATTTTTCTAGCACATGGAACGCAAATGCATCCTCGTGGCTGTCAGCATTTGAATTACCTGATGTGTCTAACCGCGCCATAATAATTTTTTCCGCATATCTGCATCCCACACTTTTGCCGTTGAGTGTATATATGTATGCATGTAAAGTTTGTTTATTGTACTTCTCAAAGTTAATTGTACTTCTCACAGTTCCTGCGCCGTCGCGGTGGCTCAGTGGTTATGGTGCTCGGGTGCTGACCCGAAAAACGCCGGTTCGATCCCGACGGCGGCGGTTGAATTTCGATGGAGGCGAAATTCTAGAGGCCCGTGTGCTGTGCGATGTCAGTGCACGTTAAAGAACCCCAGGTGCTCGATATTTCCGGAGCTCTTTAGTACGACGTCTAACATAGCCTTAGTCGCTTTGAGACACTAAACCCCATAAAACATAACGCGTAAAGCACAGTTCCTGCATTCAAGTTTTTGCGAAATCAGTGCAGTTCTCTCCTTGTAGCTTCCTGGCTAGTCCGCTAGACAGGTTCTCCTTCAAAGTACACCTGCAGACAGCGAAAAAATAAAATGCGTTTAATATCTTACCCAATTAGTCGAGGTAGTCCTTGTGTTATCGTCCATCCATGAATTCTTGTCAATAACATATTTAAATGAAGAGTTTAGGCGGGGCGCAAAGCTAGAAGCCTAAAATCAAGAGTAGGAAAACAGTAATGTTTGTGAATTTTTTGCGCAGCATTTTTCTGCGGACCATTACACAAACACGTGAAATGCCTAAACAATTCAGATGGTTTAGTGGAATGTACACTCTAAAGGTGAAGAGAAGAAAAGAGAACAAGATGAACACCCCCCTCGGTAGCTGCAATAGAAATCTGCAGTCGTTACAACAAAGGACGATATTGGTGAACACTGGAGTTTTTGGTTCCAGCATGCATCGACCTTAACATGAAAACGGCGGTGTTTTAGCCAGAGAGAGTTTCTAATTCTCTTAACCCATCAAAACTATTGAATCGTGGCGTTGTGGAACAACTAGAATCCTCTGATGATGTGGAGCTTCGGACGGGCTAGTTCTACTTCTTTCTTTATTTCAGCATCAGACGAAACAGAGACAGAAGCTAAAGAAAGGCTGGTGGTGCCTGACGAGGCCTCTGATTTATTTACGTACTGAGCGACTGCTGCACATCATTCAGGCCCGGTCTCCGCATCGTGATAATGTGTTGAAGGTGCGGTGGTATAGCTTTGCTCGCCGTCACTCAGTTTGCACTTTAATTTACAGTTAGAAATCCCAGCTCACAGCAGGCTTGACTAGTGTACAAGTGCGCTCTGTGGTAACGTATTACGAAAGTGTGGTCGATGTAACCCCAAGAAATCAAGAATTCAAAATTTACTTGCGCAGCATTCTAGGGCTTATCACAGAGACATTTCGAGTGCACTATAGCTTTCAGAAACAGAAAGTACTTCGTACATACAGAAAATTGTTGTATCAAGCTAGCCGTGGAGGAAGTTTAAATGGGATGGAGACACCACACTTTTGTTTTGAGCGTTCTTTGTTTGGAACTTTGAGTATTGCTTTAGCACGCATAATACACGCTCCAGGATTACAAT
The DNA here is from genome assembly GCF_055824585.1 of Amblyomma mixtum. Classification (NCBI taxonomy): domain Eukaryota; kingdom Metazoa; phylum Arthropoda; class Arachnida; order Ixodida; family Ixodidae; genus Amblyomma; species Amblyomma mixtum. The sequence continues at coordinate 145,980,425 of NC_143021.1, forward strand.
ATGCGTGGCAAATAATTTATGATTGCATCATTTACATTGAGCGTTTTCGGTTTTATTGCCGGGCTATGCAATGCAAGATGAAGGAAATCACACGGACGAGTGCTGACTCACTTTCCGTCCCTTTAGCGCTGTTTTACCATTCAAAATGAACGTATACCAACTCGCCCAACTTTCCATTCTATGACAGAAGTATTTTAACATATATTCTTGTGTGGGGATAACTGATAACTTTTCTTACTGCTCGTCCCTGCCTGAGATATGCGACTGATCGCGGGAAAGGAAGTTCGAATATCAAAAGCGAAAAGTATTAGAGATTAAAGTTTCTGGACTTCGATCTTAATTAAAAAATGCTTGCAGCAATCATTATGAAAAAAAATGCTGCAAAGTAATGCAAGACAGCATCAGGGGTTCTCCAAACTCCAGGAGGTAAAAATTGCCCAAAATGAGAATTTTTCTGGATTTATTAAGGGAACGTTTGGTTAGAGCATCAAACATCTCCTTTCAAGCCTCAGACAGGGATAAAATATGTGCTATCTTACCTTGTCGATGAACGTTTTGTTGAAGTATGTTGTCAGGTAAACATGAGCAACTGCATTTTCCATCACACCTAGGTAGCCAATGAGCTTTTCTATGCAGGCGTTCTCAGTCAAATTGATTGGTACTTTTGGTTTGGATATCTTGGCAAGAAACTCGTTGAGCTTTTCGCGCACAGCTTCAGTGAGAACATCAGCGATGTCACGAATGAAGTACCACCCCAAGTAATTGCCAAGCTTTGTCCTGAAAAAGAAGAATTGAAGAATAGTGCACACCCAGTGGATCACGGAGCAACGCGACAACAAAAATAAGCACTAGGAGTTTTTTCGAGCAGCGCGTGCACACACGCATGATGAGATCTTTTTTCGAACCAGGAACCGACAGCAAGTATAGCTACTAAAACTTCAGTGGGGTGCCTCCACAGCACTGATACGATATAAATACTCTGGCTTTCTCATTAATGAAGCCGCTTACTTTACTTGAGCAGGATTCATTTACAACAGAGTGAGCGGTGTCGCAGCCGCAATAATGAAGAAGGACGTTGTACGACAAACCTCGCTCTACTGTAGAAATGCAGTGTTCTCCAGGTGACCATTGACGGGATATGGGAGGCGGAATGTTGTGTTCACTGATGCTATATTCAAGGAATTTTCCTTTTTCCTTGTCAAAATTGGGCCTACCCGGTAAGAGGGAATCTTCCCGAGTTTTCAGAAAATATTAACTGTTGTTTCGGCTAAAGACCTCCTCTTGGCAAGATAGAGATCACGGCGTTCAAATGAAAACGAAGGAAGGGAACGGCACAATTGATGCCCTACGGAATTCCTTTCAAAACAGTTGACTTCGTGCCCTTCCAAGTACACCAGTGGCCACCAGACATGCAGTGTAAATGCTTCAAAGAAAAACTGGAAAAAAAAAATTGCACGGTAAGGCCGATATCGCAACCAACACTTAGTCCCACCTTGCAGTAACCTACACGATAACCTGTTGGCGCGGTGGCTCATTCCCTGTATGATAACTTGCTGCCGTTAATGTGTGATATCGTTAGACGACCTATCGGACATTCCAACTCCAGGTTCATTTTTTTGCAGTACGCCAACTAATGTTAACGAGTTATAAACACAAACTGTTACGTCCAATTTACACTAGCCAGAGGTTTAAATGTTATTTAACAGTCCAGCAAAAAAGAGAGAGAGAGAAGGACAGCTTTTTAATGAAAAACACATGATTTAGCTGGCGTGAATATTCGCTGACATGCTGCTCTGCGTAGGGAAGGGAATACGGAAGAAAGATGAAAGAAAGATGGAAAAAGGGTGCTAGAAAAGAGTGCGCTCATTTAAATGGGTTGCAACGCAATAGTTTACGGCATGACAGCTTCTTTGGATGAAACCGAAGTCAAGTTATGTGTACGTACAGCGGGGTGATCAAGTGTTTGCGCAATTTAGCCTTCGTATAAAACACCAATAGCGTTTAAATAGGCAAATAAGAACATCATTGCACGTCGCTGCTCTATGTAACAGCCTAAAGGACCTAAGATAGAGTCCACTGTGGGTGGAACTTGGGTAATGGACTGCATGCGTTGTTTATGGAGCGCATGTTCGTTGGCGTACTCGGTGAGAATATGAAGTACAGCCTCAACTGAGCCACAGCTGTCACAGTACAGACTGTCTGTTTGCTTAAAACGGTACCGTAGACTGCTTGTTAATACACCATTAAGACGAAGGCGATGATAATTTTTTTCTAGGTGACGCGGAAGCCCTAGTGGTAGTCTTGATGTGAGCTGTGGGTCGATGGAATGGAGATTGGGGTAATGATGACTTGGGGAGTTCCAGAGGCGGTGGTTCTTTTCATCCTAGGCATATCGTTTGGGGAGTTGGGGCGCATCTGAATTTGTGAATAAGATGCGCTGGTAGTTACGGCGCTGTAGACCTTTGCGGGCCGCTTCGTCTGCTCTCTCGTTGGCCAGGATGGCGCAATTAGCTGGAATCAATTGAAAAATTATACAGTGGCCTTCAGCAACAGCCAAGTGGCGCAGGTATCCAATGTCATGAGAAATTGGCTGGTGATTGGTTCTCTTCAGTAGGTTGGACAAGGTTTGTAGCGCTCCTTGCGAGTCCGTAAAGATTATCCAGCGCCCTGTGTTATGGCGCACGATATAGGCGACATCTTCTTCTATTCCGTATAGCTATGCTGCTGTGGAGGATGTCCTACGCTGTAGTCGCCATGGCAGCATTTGGCATGATGAGGGCACCTAAAGGCCGCATGGTGAGGAGTCGTGAGAAATTGAGCCATCAGGGAAGATATGTGTGTCTTGCGAATACTGCTCGGCTAAGTAGTTCAGAGCAGCTTGTAGCAGCGCAGCCTGTGCCTTGCCGTCTTCGCGGTGACACCTGGTATGAACTGTTTGATTTCAAGAGCTGAGAGTGTCCAAGGAGGAAAAGTTGGAGCCAGTAGTTTACGTGGCTTACTGATGGCAGGAAGTGGCAATAGCTGCACAGCTTGACCAAAGCCGCAACTGCTATGGGTTATATGGACTTGGTGCAGGAAGTGTTTATTGCCTTGCAGTACATGACGTAGATGGGTTAGAATCGTTACTTGTGCGGCGATGATTTCGAGTGGTAGACATACTGCGTCCGTAACTGTTCCCGAGGTGGAGGAGCTATTCGGGAGGTCGAGACAAATCCACAGGCAGGTGTTCCGCACTGCCTCCAGGCCCTCTTATTGGTTGGAGACAGTTTCTGCAAAATCAGTAAACTATCACAAAAGACCATCAAAATAGGCCTTATGAAGGAGAACCATACAGCAACAATTGCAGCCCCAAGGTTTTCCTGCCACAAATTAAAAGATTTGTGATGGTGCTGCTATTTGCGCACGGAGTTTTTTTACATGGGGTGTCCTAGAGAGGTTTCGGTCGATGAGAGTTGCCAGGGTTGGTTGAGTTCGTACGTAGGGCAGCAGTTACCCACTAAAAGGAGCGCATTTTTGGCCATTTCTTTTCCTGGTAAATGCTATGGCAACACTTTTTTCAGGGGAAAGATGCAGTCCTCGGGGAGCGAATCACGTGGAGATGATTAGTAATGCTTTCTGTAGACGTCGCTGCGTGACGTGGCGCGATCTGGATTCGCTTCAGATGCAGATATCATCTGCGTAAAGCGTGATATATACTCCTTTTGGGAGGACCCGCCACGGTGGCTCAGTGGTTAAGGCGTTCTTCTACTGAGCCGGAGTACCCGGGTTCGAACCCAACCGCGGCGGCCGCGTTTCAATGGAGGCGAAACACAAAAGGTGCCCGTGTGCTGTGCGATGTCAGAGAACGTTAAAGATTCCCAGGTGGTGGAAATTACCGCCGGAGACCTCCACTACGGCATCTCTTTCTTCTCTATTTTCTTTCACTCCCTCCTTTATCCCTACCCTTACGGCGCTGTTCGGGTGTCCACCGAGATATGTGAGACAGCTGCTGCGTCATTTCCTTTCCTCAAAAGCAATTTCTTCTTCTTCTCTTTGTGGTAGGTTTCGTGTTATTTGTATCAGGGTGATACTGAACAACAGGGGGCTGAGCACAGCACCCTGTGGTACGCCCTTCTCTTCTGCGTGGGGTGGTAACGGGCCGTCCGGGGTACTCATAAAAATTTGTCGCTTTTTAAATAGTCTCCGACCCACTTGTACAGCTTGCCTCCAATTCCAAGACTGCGTAAGGCTACAAACAGAATCAAAAGCAGCCTTGGTGTCAAGAAAAACAGCGATCGGGATGCGGCCAGCTTGTAGGTTTTCTTCAAGTGATATGACGAAGGCAATGACATTGTCACCTGCAGATATCTTCCGATGAAACCCGTTAATTTCTTGGATGTACTCATTGCGGCTTTCCAGAAACCATCTTATGCGCTTATGGATCATAAGCTAAAGAAGTTTACGTACATAACTGTGCAAGAAATATGCGATAGGCAGGAAATATGCGCAGTTAGTTGGCTGCTTTGCTGGTTTCAAAATGGGAATAATTTTAGCCAGCTTCCACTCTGCAGGTAGCTCAACAATAAGCCAGGAATAGTAATATTCTAGCAGGCGAAGCCGGCAGTTTTGAGGTAGCTTTGCTTTTGGGGTAGCTTGTAGCTTCACAGCGCGCCTTATCACTGCCCGGAGACGTTCTGTTATGGCGAGCGGTTAGTCCATGATAGGTACGGCCGCCTGTGGGAGGTACGATTGACGAATTATGTTCCGTGTCGAATGCTGTGAACCCGCTGATAGAAGCCTGCAGCATTCTTCCGAAGTTTCTTTTAGAGATTTGCGTTCATGCAGAGATCGTGCGGAGAAGGGGTGAATGTGGTGAGGAGACGTGTGCATGCCTCGAACAGTTCGTCATATTCTGGCTGCCGGTTTTTGTACATCCAACGCTGAACAGAAGTCTCACCATCTTTGTCGACTAAGTTTGTCTATTTAATGCCTAATGTGTCTCTGTGCCCGTCGGGAGGCCCGAAGATCCGCAATGGTTTTCGTGCGCAACGATTTCCTTTCGCGTCGCCTGCGCATATCACACAGCCTTTCGTATTCCTCGCCATTTAAGGGTACTCTGTCACGTTTGGCTGTAATTTGTGTGCTGGACTCTAGGCAGTGAGCTAATGTAGAGACTAATTCCATGTTCTGGGTTGCAGCTGTAGTTCCCCTCCTCACTGAATTCTGTTGGGTATCCCAGTTTTTAAACTTTATAAGTTTCCCCCTTGGTGACGTCTGCGCTTTATCAGCGCTTATGAGAATTGGGTAATGATCACTGGCAGGTGTTTCTAAGTCAGTACACAAGGAGAAGTTTTGAGCAGCTGCACTTGTAGCGAAGGTCCCATCAATGCAGTTGGCAGTCGTCACATCTCGGAGGTAGGTTGTGCTGCCGTCATTTAGTAGCTCAGTTAATACTTCGCGAAAAGGTCAGCAAGTTTCGCACCTCACGCACATGTGTGTGAGCTACCCCAGATTTCAATGTGAGCGTTAAAGCATCTACAAACAATATTTGGAGAAGGCGTTGTCAATATTAAGTGATCAATCTTCAATATGTCCAGTGGCTTGCTCTTAATATGCATCAATGAGAGTGCAGACTTTCCTCTCTCTGCGCGCACACGTACTCGTTGTTGTGAGGCGGGACCTCAACCAAGGAAGGCGGAATATCCTTATGGAATCCTATCAGCAACCTGCTGACGTTATCTGGTCGCTGCGAATGAAGGAGGTGTAGCCGTTCAATCGGAACTGCTCTCCAACACGCCACTCTAATATCAAAATATAAGGAAAGTGATACGCTCGCACCAGCTGTCTAAAGTTTGAAAGTTCCGACCGTAGACCACAAACGTTCCATTTAAATATGCTGCATTTACGGAAGACGTTGTAATTGATTAGATGAGATGAGGTTGTTGCTGCAGAAGCCATAATTACTGCTGTGGTGAGAAGCGCCCTTGTGGGTCGTAAGATGCTGACACCAATGGCTCCATTGCCAGAACAGCTTCTACCTCAGGGAGACTTCTGAAGGGCTGGCGCGGAAAAAAGCCTTGAAGGCTGCAAACAGTATAGGTATCAGTAATCCCGAAATATCTTGTTCTGTGCCAATTTTCTCCTTTGGGTAGGTCATCCCTTCACGTTGCGGTGTCTTAGGTTGAGGGCGGGAGTTGGTATTTCTCACGTCTTGTGTGTAAGATGGGGTTAACTTCAATATAAGCGAAAAGATCGAGGGCTTGCCACGCTTTTTCTTAGAAGCAGCTGCGTAGAAGTTCCCAGCTGTCTTGTTTTGTTGATCCTGGCCTTGCATAGATGCAAAAAAGAAATTGAGGATTAGGTGGCGGTTCATGACGTTTGCACGATTTTCCTTGTACTTGTTCTACTGTGCGTGCAAGTGTAGCGGCTTACTTTTTGGGATACCCTTCGTATGCTGCGGGGTGTCGGCCGTCGCCATTTGCGCATTTTGATTGGGCTCTCGACGTACACTCGCAGTCAAAAGTAACTGGAATGCGACTTTGTCAAAAAATTACATTCCTTAAAAATCTAAAGCATAATGGTCCATGTTTGTTGGTGCACAGTGCAGTATTCAAGGCACATATGTATTCAAGGATGTATGAATTAGGGGAGCAATGATTAAATTTTTTCGTTAATATTGCCTTCCACTTACTTTTGAGGGCACCTGTACATACCTTGTGGGAGTGAAGGCCAGCGCATACTGAGAGTCGGGTTGGATCGCAGCAGAATCGACCAAGTGACCGAGGACTTTGAGCTGACGGCGGCCTAGGGGACATTTCTTCTAGTTCAGCTGAAGACCGGCGCAGCGGAAGACGGCAAGGATGGCTGAAAGGTGGTCCAGGTGGCTTTGGAATGAGGACGAAAAAACGATCAGGTCATCCAAGTAGCAGAGGCACGTCAGCCATTTCAAGCCGCGCAGGAGGGAGTCCATCATGGCTCGAAGGTCGCAGGGGCATTGCATGGGCCGAAAGGCATGACTTTAAATTGGTACAGGCCGTCCATGGTGACAAAGGCGGTTTTCTCACGATGCAGTTCATCGACAGCGATCTGCCAGTACCCTGAGCGAAGATCGATGGATGAAAGTTAGCTGGCGCCGTGCAAGCAGTCGAGAGAATCGTAAATTCGAGGCAGAGGGTAGACGTCTTTCTTTGTGACGATATTCAGGTTGCGGAAATCGACGCAGAATTGCCACGTTTGATCTTTCTTTTTAACAAACACGACAGGGGACGCCTAAGGACTACTCGAAGGCTCGATAAGTTGCGGGCCAACATCTTGTCGACCTCCCCCTTGGTTGACACGGCGCCCAGAGAGAGAGAGACCCTACCGGGCTGGCTGTGAATAGGGCAAACATCATCGGTGTCACTGTGGCGGGCGACAACACAGGTTAGACCAAAAGGACGGTTATCAAAGTAAAAAATGTCGCCGTTGGAGGACAAGAGTCTGTGAAGAGCTTAGAGTCAGCAGGGCGCAGATCGCCTACGACCATCATGAAAATAAGATCCGCACCGGAGGGCTGCAACGTAGGATCATTGGAGACGTCAGTTGTAGGGCAGAAACTGCAGGGCAGATGTTGCAGACGTCTGGAAGGCAGACGTTGTAGGGCAGAAACTATGCAATCGGTCAGTGCTGACAGGTCAGCAAGTGAAATGCCGGCTGGAAGAACTTAGGCAGGTTGTAGCAGAGGACCGGGAGGTAGGTGAAGTTCTAGGTGATATGAACAACGGTATAGGGAAAGGCGACGTTACGCTGTAGAATTAGAGCTGTAATAGGGCAAGTGGCGCAGCATCCATGTAGACGAGTGTGACGTGGTCTTCTTGGGTGTAGACGGAAGCTTGTGGCGGGAGACGAGCGAACTCATTGGAGTGAAGGCAAGTAGAGAGGGTGGATTCGTCTTAGCAGAGGTGAAGATCCAATCGGAGAAGGCCTGAGGAACAGTCAATAAGAGCTGAATGAGCGCTTAAAAAGTCGATGCCAAGGATCATGTCCTGAGGGAACCCGGTGAGGACAGGACGGCGAATAGAACTGGAATAGGACATCCAGCAGTGCTGACTCGCGCAGTGCACATTCTAGTCCCGGCCGCGGTGCTGCCATCGGCGACGCTAACAGTGGACGTGGCGGCGGGCATAAAACTTTCTTGAGGCGGCGGCGCAAATAAGGGCTCAGCAGACTCTTGGGCGCCTGTATCAATAAGGGCAGTGACCGGGACATCGTCCACAAGAACATTCAGTAGATTACTGTGGGGAGCGAGGATTTACAGGTCGGGTCAGTGATGCAGCGTTACCTACGTGGGCTGCATCGGCTAGTTTTCCGAGAAGTGGCGGGAGTTGGATGGAGAAGAGTTGCGGCGAGTTAGAGTGGAATGGGAGCGGAGGCCTTGTGGGGATGGGCAGCGGCTGGACCCACGAGCTGGTGGAGCGGGCTCGTCCCGGAGGGGATCGGGACTAGGTGAGTAATGCCGCGGTGCGTAGGTGCTGCGGCGGTAGACGAGCGAGAAGGAACAGGGTGGCGGACGGGGGCTGCGGCAGTGGCGGGAGATGTGTCCGACGGAGCCAGCACGTAAAACAGATTGGCCAATCATCAGGGGTACGTCATTCGTCGGGATTGCGGTATACCGAGGCAAGAAGCTGGAACAGGAAGAGGCAGGCGCGATCACTGAAGGCTCCGGGCTTGTGTTAACGTTGGCCACTATGTGAACAGAAGGTACGGCCATGTTAGCAACCTCCCGACGAACGACGGCCTGGATGAGTGTCAGGGTGTTCTCCGGCACTTGCATGGTGGAAACAGCGGGTGTCATCGCCTACAATTCGCGGCGCACGGTGCGGATTAATTAAGCCGAGTTGGAAGGCTGCCGCAGTGCCGACAGAACAATATATAAGGAGCTGGGCGCGGTTTTCGGCAGTCGGTCAAAACGATGGAATAAGCGCCTGTGTTTGGCCTGCTCGAAGCGCCAGCACACCTAAAGAACAGAAGCGACCGTAGAAGAGTCTTTACATCGTAGCAGGTTAAAGGCATCGTAGGCAATACTTCTTTAGTATGTGGCCTATCGACTTTACCTGCCTCGGAGATGTCTGTCTCACTTTACAGCGCAAGGCCAGGAAGTCCTGAATGTAGGTGATGTATGGCACTGAAGACGTTTTGGGCGCGGGGTGCGAGAGCCTTCTTGGCGGCGAGTGGACATCCGATGGGTTTTCCGAACAGGTCGCCGAGTGTCGACTTATAGACGTCCCATGGGGTCAAGTCATATTCGGGTGTTTCGAACCACACTTTCGCGGTGCCGGTCGAATAAAATGTCAAATATCACATTTGCGAGCATCAGCGTCGCATCCCACCAGTTATGCGTACTGACGCATTCATAAAGCGCGAGGCAATCGCCCACTTCAACGTCGTCTGTCCCGGAGAATGTGGCAGGGCCGTGGTGGTGGGCCACGACGATGGTTGGCGTTGGTAGCGGATATGGAACGGATTCGGTTGATATAGTGGCGAGGTCATGGACACTGAGGAGTTCCAGCTTGAGGTCCGGGATCGAATTTGGAAACCTCCACAAAATGTAACGTAATGACAATATGCAGCAGAGGTAATCTGCTTGTCAGAGGGTCGATGGCATGTGATAGCCGAACAGCGCACAAGAGCGCACCACAGCGTCGTCGTCGTTCTAGACACTTTATCGCCCTTCCAGCGTCCGTAGCACCCTGGCCAATCTCCCACCGTGGGTATGCGTCATTAAGCCTGAGGACATCATCATCATCACCATCCGTAGTAGTTGTACAACTGGGCAGATTGCCCAGAACCTGGGGGGCAGGTGGTGAACCTGTCACAAACCAGGCTTCACACAGATAAATAAACACATAACAGCTAAATGCGGGAATGGCCACTGTAAGTGATAGTGCACCATATGTTCCGAAAAGAAGTACTTAAGTAAGCAGAAGAATAACTAATTACGGCGCGGGACATCACTGGTAGTGTCGCTCTGAAAGAGGGGCGAAACTGAGGGCGGCATCTTGACAAAATAAATAATTGATTGTTTACGATAGAAGATAAACAATAAGTTCCTGAGGTAGGCCACAAGGGACCACAAGGATAGGGCCAAGGCGCGAATGAAGGGTCAGGAAATTTTTTTAATAACACATGATTGAAAACAATACGCGTGCGGACGGAATGAACGAACAAAAGTAAACGGTTTTTCACAGAAAAATTAGCAAAAATTGCTTTTGTTCTATGGTAACAGAGGGTGAAAAAGCGAGCTGAGAAAAATGTGTATGACTTTTCCATCATGTTTTCACCTTTGCCTTGTGGTTGTTTTTGGGATAAGACTGGCGTTTGATCTATAAGAACCTCCGTGATGTTTCAGTGAAAGTTCAGTTGCTTGTACCTGTTTTTTTTGTATAGTACCTTTGTCGCGCGTATTATGCTGTAATTCGCCCCTATTATAGGTTACCAACTGTTCTACAAATATGCTGTCTTAAGTCACATGCGATTAACATTTACACAGCGGAAGCACCCACAAAATTTCTTGGCAGGTTTCCTCAAGAAATATTGGCGCTCAAAAAACTGAAAAAAAAGAGCTAAAAGCAGTATTCTGTTCAGTCCACAGGATGGCTGGACCATTTGCTTCAAGGCTTCGCACATTCGCGTGGCACTAAGGCGCTGCTCAAGTTGGCTCTTGCGCCATAATGCGAAAAATAAAAGGCATATGTGCCTTTTGGTAGCATATAGATTTTCGAAGTGCAGACAGTTTTCTCAACTTACGTTGACAAAGACGAAGAATAACTTCCTACTGCTTCAAGATAATTCACATTGAGTATGCCGACCGGGTCTTCGGGCTTTATGGAGATGCCAGCTCTCTTGAAATCTGCTTTCAGGGCTGCAGCAAATGGGAACTGTGAAATAAAAGGCATTGATCAGAATAAGATATGTGTGCAATATGGAATTTCCAAATAAAGTCAAAACTATGACGCGATGCCTCCATAAAATACCCGCATCAAAGACAAAGCACAAATAACCGCTTAACCGAAATCTTCTTAACATTATGCTCCTATCACACATACTCTAACGCGGTATAATTCGGTTCAGTAATATGTGTGCTTATAAAAGAAGAAATATCCACTCCATGCACGATATAACCTTAGAACACAAATCGTCGTACACTTTAAAATTGTTCCAAATGACTACAGCCGTCTTGCGCTTGTTCGAACGTCTCCTAGACGCCGTCTGGAAGAAATCTTGTAAACTTCTCTAAAACGTCTGAGCTAGCACGTTTCGTCAAGAATATCTCTTAAACGTCTGCAGTAAGAGTTTCCACAGAACCGTTTCTGAAACACCTTTCTGAAGACGACGATAATAAGCAATTGGCACAAAGTTGCCGCCGTATATTAAAGATGTCATAGTACACTGCAATCGTTTTCAACATTCGCCTGTTTCATTCCAGCCATTTAATTAAGGATACCAGTGTGGCACATAAACTATTGGATGGCTTTGCGTTACACTCGTGTTTACACTTGACTTATTGAAGATGAGGCGCACCAGTGCAAAGAGTGCTCTTTTTACTCAAACTCAACTTGCCCAACTCGACTCCGCTTGCTCGGCCGGCGGTACGGCCCGGCCCGGTACGGCTTGCGCACTGGCCACAGAAAAAATGGAAGCTCTCCTCATCAAGTTGCGCTCTCTGCTGCCGCTAGGAGCTTGACGAGCCTACCCCTCCTGGCCGCTTGTTTCTTTGGCAGCGGGTGGTGTTTGCCTGGTTTCGCGTTTTCAAGAGCTTGTTTGGATGGAGCAAGATACCAAACTAACGAAAAAATGCGCAGGGTTCATTTACCATACAAAGTTAAGAATGTGAAACAAAAAATTATTCAAAACGCGGGCTGTTAAAAAGTAGAACGAGGAGAAATCACCATCCCGTTTCACAAAGCTAGAACGAGTATGTATTACAGATTTCAGTTTTAAGTCAGAACACGTAATTTTATAAAGTTATTTCGTAAGCTGATCCCTCGCAACACGTACTATTAGGAAGTGCCATATAGCTCTTGCCTGCCTTTAGCGCTATAAATGAGCTTAATTGAACACGAGCATCGTGGAACACAAACTCGACGGGTGCATGATTTGGCGTACTCTCCAGTCGCATCATATGTACGTACTTTCTCAAAAGGCACGTTGCACCGATATCTCGAAATATTAACGATGAATGAATGCAAGTTACTTCTACTGGTCCGGATAAATATTGGTGCTTAAAGATTTTTTCCTAAGGCATGAACTATATGAGCCGCCAAAGATTTCAATAAACATGAACTTACTTAGCTCTTCGCGTATGCTTAATTAATGGCGGCAGCAAAGTTTGCATCTAACGCATGGAGTTTTCATTTTATATATTATGTAAATGTGGCTCACACTAGAATCGCGCAGCCGAATTATACTGTATGTTCTCGTTATTTGTTAAAGTGCACGACTTTGGATAAAATTTTACCGTAAAACCTCATTTTCTGCCCTTTTGTTGTATGTCGCAAACAGCCAAGTCTTAGAATACTGATGTAAGGTTGACAGAGCTCCGTTGGGTTGCCTGAAAAGCCGCTTTTTTGCGTCTACCTTGTTTCCTGTAAGGTATGAGTTGAAAGCGCTCCATTACAAAATTCGTAAAATATGTAATTACGAGGCTGTACAAGAACAGATGAACTTATAACACACGATCACTCTTGATTTTGCAAGTCTGCTTGCCATTAGAGACCGAGCGAGCGCGTTGTCTTGTTTTCGTTTGCTGTCATTGTTCGCTAAAATTCATAGCATTCTGCCAGCCTGTGTGAATTAGTGGTCGAGCGAGGGAGAGTACCTGCTTTGCCTGCGTTTACCATCTCGACACATGCCAAAGCGGCTGCATCGTTTAGCTTTTGAACTTATGTCCATCGTCTTCAGCACGTGTCCCGCATTTCGGGGCTGCTTCCCGGGCCTGTCGGCGAGTCACGCTGATTGTTGACCTGCTGGGGGTTCTTTTAACGCGAACACACATGTGGAGTTACTCTCATCGCTTCTAATTATGAAGAACTCTATTGTCGTAGCGGATAACTCGGTCATCCTCCGGATGCTCATTTTGATACGCTCGCTCACTGCATGCAAAACTTACATTGTTCAAGAGAATGGAATTAAAGTTCACTAATTGGCCGCAACATTATCAATTTTTATCATACCGCGCGCTGAAGAAACCGAGCATTTTTACGTAATATGACCGGAAACATGAGTAAAAACAGCTTTAGTAGCTAGAAGCAGCCTAACTAATCTGATATAGTTACATGAGTGTTGCAATTATTAGCCAATTCCGGAATAAACTTAGAGCGCATTTCATGAGTACCGTTGCTCGTAGTTTAAGTATTTTAGTAAAAGGCGGAAAAAAGGCAAGCAACAAATAAACGGAATAACACCGCACTAGCTGAAAATTTATTGAGGTTTCGTTGAGCAACATTTTTTTTTTCGTAGAGTCATAACTGTTGATAATCTACCGAAATTCTGTGAAAGCATTCAGCCATTTGCAGACCATGAGAATGAGAATTAAGAACGGCCAGGTTGCAGTTTTTGCGAACTTGTACATAAGGCACATTTCAGTTTCCCAAGCACATCAAAAATCCATTAAACGCCGAGTTAGAAAGAGCTCATACGTGCCTCATTATTTTACACACGGCTGTATTGTAGATCCATGTGGGCGTGTTCTCAACAAACTGGTCTCTAACGTGCTCACCAAGAATGCATGAAAGGTTCATAAATATTGGGAGCGATTATCAGGGTGACCAACCGCGCATATATTTAGTAATCACTTTGTGTGACTAGTCAATGATAACACCGATCCTGCTACCCTTAAACACTTAGCTAACTGATCAAGGCGGAAATTAGGACAGAAATAGAGTTTACCTTTCCTTGAAATTTCTCTTGCCACTCTCGGAATGTCTTGATCTCTAACACGTTCTGGGGAGTTGCATTTCGGATCAACTGCAGAAGAGGGATGAATAAATGGATGCAAGAAAGTGATGAACAAAAAAAAAGCTCTGGTCACATTAATTAAAAAAACGTGGGTTTGAGTTCTTTGGAAATCGTCAATAACTTCTAACTTTATACACAATAATAGCAGAATGTCGGCCACTAATTTTCTGCTTATGTCTACTACTAAAGAACTTTCCTACACAGTGGCCTGAATCTTAAAGAGAATGAAAAAAAAACGTGCATCAAGAAACTTAACTTTCTCGAAGCTTTCTCAAATAAAGTGTGCGCTTGGTGCCTCACTTTTCGCAGTATACACGACTTTGTGGATCGTTTTTGGTTGTGACAACAATGCGATATAGCCCGAGAACACTTTGTTTGAAGAGAAGGATTGAAAGCTGGATCTTCACATGCACCGGTGCATTATCAAACACTGCACGGAATCCTTTGCTTTGCTTGCCTGGCTGCCGTATCAAACCCAGCGCCACACAGGTCGTCTGCACCGGCGCAAACCTTTTCAAACACCGCGCCATTGATGGTAGAAGCGCTTTGGGGCTAGTATCATCATGAGCACCCATGTTTGTGTACAAATTTGTAAACTGTTTACTCACAAAAAGAAAACGTTGGTATACCGCTTGGTCATACACAGCATATGGGATGAATACGTAGTGCAGTCAACTCTTCCAGCAGTTGTTTTACGCTTGCTGTCGTGCGCACTTTAAGTGGCTTTGAGTAGAGCACGCTCTTTAGCAACTGACCTTTAGGGCTCACATGGAGCTGTGACGTCCCCAAGCGTGTGCCGTGTATACGTGCTCATAGAATACAATTGGGAAAAGTGACTGGATGACGATGCTGAGCGTTTTGCTCATAGTGTCGAAAGCTACGACTGCACGAAAACCGCCCAAAACCTTTTCTTACCAAAACATTTCCATAATGCCTGTGCGAGCAGTAAGATCCAGCCCAAGGCCTGTGCGTCTATCGGTAATAAGCGACAGTGTGTCGCCAATATTACGACATGAACTCCGTAATAAGGAGAGTATTGCAAGTATACCAACACTTAATAAAATTTGCTGAAGAACGCAAGAAACGATGGGTGCAGCTACTACATAAACGGATTCCTAACGACCACCAGGGAATCTGCTACATTTCGTTGAGGCTACCTTCTTCGTCTACTTCTCTGCCTGTGTTTTGTATTAGCTCATGTGGACAACACGCGTACCCTATCCTCCTATTCATGTAGCCAGGTGTGCTACACACTGTACGTAGCGATGTATACTGGGCACACATTTCAAGAAAAGGGGTTTACGGTTGTCCAGACGTGTTTGAAAATTGATCGTTGTCGTAGTGAGATCTGGCAGTTTCGGCGCCAAAACGTTACCCCTATAAATGCATGGGGAAAAGTGTATGCACAAGTGGGTGAAACTCTGGCGCGCAACATCATATATACAGTTTTCCATCTTTCAGGAAGCGCCGAAACGGTCCTGCATTAGGCATACGCTCAGGAGACGACATCACTGCGCTTCCATAAAACGACCGAGCATAAAACATGAATATATAGCGCTGCTCGTTGTCTGTCCTGTAACAACTAGAAAATGAGATAAGAGTTCTTCCGTAAATGAAAGATATCAAATAACTTCCTTCGGGACTAACTGGGCGACTCTCGTGTCACTTTGTGCATGACCCATTGTTAAACCAATAACAACAACTATTATTTTATTTTTTATTTATTGAATACTACGGACATGCTCTATGTCCAAGCAGGAGAGGGAAATACATACAGGAGGGAAAAGCAAAACAGGTGCGATAGTACCGAACGATATAAATGCCACAAAACAAGCAACGCAAAAGTACAATTGAAAACGCGGTTACAGTACAACTAAACCAGCAGTGAAAATCAAGAATTATTACAAAGCAACGGAGAGTTCTCCGGTAGAGCATTCCATTGGGAAACTGTTCTCGGAAAAAAAGAAAACTTGTAGGTATTGGTGCGTGCAAAAATAGGTTTCAGGCTAAGGGCATGCTTATGGCGCGAGGCTCGTGCAGAATCATTAACGATGTAATTTTCAGGTCGGATACCAAGTCGAGAAAAGTATAATGAATGAAGGAAGTTGATACGGGCTTTTGTCCTTCTATCTGCCAGTGGTTCTAAGTCTGCGAGTTTCAACATGGCGGAAGGAGAGTCTAGGCGCCTGTAACGGTTGTAAATGAATCGTGCCGCAAGACGTTGCATTCTTTCTAGTTTTTGGATGTCATCTATCGTGTAGGGGTCCCATACAATGCAGGCATATTCGAGACTTGGCCTTACAATAGATTTATATGCCTTCAGTCTTAGGGCACTAGGGCAACCGCTCATACGAAGCTTCAGAAATCCTAGCTTTTTGCGGGTGGAGGAGCATATATTTTCGATGTGTTTCGTCCATTTGAGCCGTGACGTTATTGTGACACCTAGATACTTATATTCTTTTACAGCTCTGATTGCAATGTTATTAATGTTGTATGAAAAATTATGTTGCGTGGTCTTTTTACAGATGCAGAGAGAAACTGTTTTGTCAAAGTTAATAACCATTTCCCATTCATTACACCATTTAGCTAAATATTGTAGATTTGCGTTCAAAGTAAGCTGGTCAGACACAGATTTGATAGACCTAAATAGAATACAATCATCCGCAAACAGCTTTACGGACACTGAGGGATCGAGAGCTTCTGGGAGGTCGTTTATATAGATATTGAATAGTACTGGACCCAGAACCGATCCCTGAGGCACACCTGATCCCTGAGTATAAATCTCCCCGCATTTTAACAGATTGGAATATTTTTGGTATTGGCCTAAAAATCGTTATTTTGTATTGAAACTGTCCGACGAATACCTTTGAAATAGGGTCGCATTATGTACTTTTTATTGAATAAAGTTCTGATGTTCTCCTGCCATGCATCAACCTGTCATGACGGGGCAGCCGTCAGACTTGCAGTCGTGGTTGGTTTATTTGGTTTATTAGGGGTTAACGTCCCAAAGCGACTTGACATCGCACAGCACGCGGGCCTCTAGAATTTCGCCTCCATCGAAATTCGGCCGCTGCGGCCGGGATCGAACCCGCGTCTTTCGGGCCAGCAGCCGAGTGCCGTAACCACTGAGCCACCGCGGCGGGTTGCCTTGCAATCCTGCCAACAAAGAAACATCGGGGAGCTGCCTTTGTTGTTAGTAACCTCTGCCCTGTCTACGGCGCCGCCTATAAGGGGGGACGACGCCGTCAAAATGTGCGTCCGTGGGCTGCCCCGACAAAGCAGCAATTGCATGCAAGCTTCCGCTGCGTGTGCGCTAGGCACGGTTATGATTGGTGGCGCCCAATCTCAGTTCTAGATGAGCGAAACAGGTGGGCGAAACGCGCTGTCGTCTCATCTTTTCATTTCGAATTTTCAAAGAGCAATATCTGCCGTTTTCATACTTCTATTTCGATCATTCGTTTTGCACTGGTCTCAGGGACGCATGATAAATCTATTTAATGATATCGGTCGTACCGAGAAAAACACGCTGTGCCTCTTTAAGCTCCTTACACGGATAGTTCACGTCCGTATTATAACTGAGTGGTGTCAAGACATACGACCTTTCTCTTTTCTGCGCCCATGGTCTGCGCTTGCTGCTATTGGCGCTTCAGACGTGTTGGTTTTGTTCGCGGGAAGAGACTCTGGGCATAAGAGTTTCCTTTGAAAACCTTCGACTGTCCCTTTTGCGCGTTTTCCTGAAGTCACACCTTCGTTACATTGTTCACTTCATGAAGAAAAAAAGTAACTTTACTGCTTACCTCAGAAATGTTGCTTTCAATATCCATAATGTCATCCACCACGCGTGGTACCCGTTTGACTTCTTCGTTATTGTCACGTGAGGATGTGCGTTTATCTCGCTTTGCAGCGGGGGAGAGACCTCCTGTCGCTTGGCCCAGGAACAGCGTTACCACTCTTGACATAAATTTCTTGTACTGTTTGTATTTTTCGTCTTTCGGTTTTCGTTCGTAGCCGGGTGCAAGCGAAAATCGTGGGTAAGGTATGTTGAGCTGATAGGAAAAAAGATATTTATATTTAATTCAGCAGCAAGCCGAAATAATAAAACCTCTCTGATTTTTAAAGCGGTCAATGTTTGCAATAATTCATACTATTTTTATGCTGACATTTCGAGCAGGAGGCTTGACAATTTTATTCCTAGCATTAAAAAAGAATAGGTATGTTTGTTAATAAAAGTTTGGGTGGTAAAGCTTGCTGTGCGGCCAACAATGTACGCCGAAATGTGCAAGAAAACACGAGTGGTTAATTAAGGTGTGTTCTCACATCGTATTCTTGGCCGTGCACTGGCCGTGGCCAATTACCTCACAAGTATACCAAATCTTTCATCCGACGATACTTGCGAATGAGGAAATGCAAAAAGAAAGATGTCACTGTTGTGCTTCAACTAAAATATTCTGTTATGAATGTACGCCGTATGTACGCGCAGTTTTTACATTTTAGTTTTTTTTTATATATCTTTCGTGATTCACAGAATAGTTGAAGTTAAGCTTTGAACTTTGTAGCATTTTTTAATTGTGCACTAATGTTTTATCCACCCTATACTCTCTTTAATGCTTCTGACCAAAGGATAAAATAAATAAATAAATAAATAAATAAATAAATAAATAAATAAATAAATAAATAAATAAATAAATAAATAAATAAATAAATAAATAAATAAATAAATAAATAAATAAATAAATAAATAAATAAATGTGCTCTCGGGACCCGGGGTGCGAAATATGTGACTGATTTTTTTTTCAGGCGCAGTGGACATCCTCATTTCAGTTCCAAAAAAACGATTGCCAAGGCTTGCGCAGCAATTCTGCATTTTGGCTGTGTGCTAGGAGGTGTCCAATATACGTAGAGGAAATTATGAAGTTTTCGAAGTTCAAAGGAGAGTTCGACCTTGCTGTTTTTTGTAATATACGTAAATCAGCCTGATTTTTTAAGGCGGAAGCCTTTAATGCCTCATCGTTGCAAGCAGGAGTTGTCGACAGAAAAGACACGCTTTTCAGCTGGTGGAAATGCTGAGGACGTCACAGTGCGCGAATTTCAAACGGGGCCAATTGTACTTTGGCTAGTAAACATGCAACCAATTAAAAGGATGGTATACTGATGCTCCAAGTAAAACAAAAGAAATAAAACCGAGTAGGAAATTGGTAGCGTTTGGGAATGAAACCAGGATCTCCGGAGTGCTAGACGAGCACGCTACCCACTCCGCCATGCCAGCTCGGTGGTTTGAAATGAACGAAGGCGCGTCTAGTGAATACGGTGTCTTTGTTCACTCCCATCTTCCTCCCTTCAATGACGGAAGAATTGGAAAAAGGAGTAACAAGAAAAAATAAAAAAAGAAATTAACAAATTATACAAAATAAACAGAAAAAGTTAAAAAATTGAAACAAAAAATAAAGAAATCAATGATAACCAGTGCGCAAGGAAAGGCTTTCGCCTTGCAGCACTTCAGAGAGCGAAAGTGTCCCCTGAATTTTCACCCTTACCATATGCGAGACAGTTCTGCCTCCCGACTTCATGGGAGCTACTGCAGAGGAGAGAAACGGTATGACTTTGGCCATACTCACTGGATGGGAGCACATGGTCTATAAGTAGCTGATTAATAGCTTTTTTACGGCAGTAGTCCTCCTTCAATGGCCAAGACGCCTGCGTTTATGTTCACCAATATATTGGATAACTTGACGTTGGCGGGTCTTAGGAGGGTACCATTAAACTAGCTCTCTATAAACTGCTAAGTAGCACGAAAGGTATATTTCTGTGTAATATGCAGAGATTAACAAATCCACTTATTTTCGCCTTTCTTCCCTCACTCTCCCCATTAAATCACTCGCTCTCTCTCCTTTTGTGAAGTTCCCTGACCCTCCCTCGACCTTACCCTCACATTCATGAGTTTTATCTTTAGTACTATCTTTTATTACTGC
The DNA here is from genome assembly GCF_055824585.1 of Amblyomma mixtum. Classification (NCBI taxonomy): domain Eukaryota; kingdom Metazoa; phylum Arthropoda; class Arachnida; order Ixodida; family Ixodidae; genus Amblyomma; species Amblyomma mixtum. Next base: position 146,000,368 of record NC_143021.1, read on the forward strand.
CGGTATGTGCAGATGTTACTGAGTCGCACTTGGCGCAAGCTAGTCTTCATTCAGTCCGGTTTCAGCTGTGTCTAGCCGCGTAGTTCTTTTAGGACTCGCTCTCTGAAGCTATGAGCAGGCGAGAATGGCAGCATGAAATAACAGATGGACTGAACACACGCTCTAGCCGATCACTCGCAAGAGCCGGGTAAGTCTGCTGCTCTTCATTGCAGCGAAAAAATGAAGTGCACCGGAGAATTGGGGCTGTCAAAAGCGCAGGAAAGCTTCTCGCGACGCTCTCAATTGCCAGTGAGAGGCAGGAGAGTTGCGTCCAGGCTTACCGACGCAGGACAACTGTTCCTGTATCCCAGTCGCAACCATATCGCAGCCCTCGACTCCCCGTGGAGTGCTTGGACATTATTGAGCTGGCGCCAATTTTGTGAGCCAGCCTACAGCCTCGGTTACATGAATGCGACAGAAGTTGACTGTAGTCAGCTTTTTGAGGGAAAGTGCAGGTTTTGAGATTGAAAAGCGTGACTGATCCTGTACTCTCTCAGTCGTCGTTTTGAACTATGGCTCAGAAAGTGGACTGGAGTCGACTTATGTCGCATTTATGTAAACACGGCTTACGATTGGGAAATGTACAGGCCCCGAACTGACAGTGACACTTCCCCTCCCCCTCCCCCTCCCTACACCCCGAAATCCCTATCCCCGTATTCCCCAATCCAATCCCTATGCTTGGAACTCCTAGCCCAGTGTATTAGAAGCAAATGATAGTGTCCTTAATAAAGAAAACAGTATGGTGTAACAGACCACAGCGCCGGGTTTCTTCGGTTATGTATCGTTGGTTTGGTTGGTTTATATGGTTTAACATTTCAAAGCTACTCAGGCTACGAAGGATACCGTAGTGGAGGGCTCTGGGTAATTTCGACCACCTGGGGTTCTTTAACGTGCACTGGCATCGCACAGTACACGGGTGGCTAGCATTTCATCTTCCGCGAAATGTGACCGCTATCGAACCCGCGTCTTTCGGGTCAGCAGCCGCGCACCATAACCACTGAGCCACCGCGGCGTCTTTTTGCCGTGATGAGGTTTCTAATCCTGTCTCATTAATAGTTGCAAGGACCATCATTGGCAATAACCGCGAAAATTCGTTAATTATAAATTTAGTTAGTACAGTTTTGTTAATTAGGAAACCAACTAACACCATATGTAAGTAAAACAGCGCTAGACACGGGACAAAGGAAGAACAACACAGCACAAGGCCCTTCCGAGCCTCTGTCCCGTGTCTAGCGCTGTTTTACTTACATATGATGTACCAACTTTCCCAAGCCTCCACCTTAACATAATTAACATCCCTTTTAGAATTACTGGCGTCTGCTTAAGCTGAGATTTTTCTCCTTTAGAGCCCTTCTTTTTTTCCCGAAAAGTGTAAACAATTTTCGAAACAGTTGCTTAAGCAAACGGCATATCATACAACTCTCAAAGAGTGGGCTAGAGTTTTTGGGCGCCCAACCTGAATCTGGAACGCTAATGTGAAAAAACCTCCACATGCAATCTCGAAAGAAAATCCGAAGCGCAGGGAGGGCAGCATATTGACTTTTCAAGACTCTTTCGAACCACTGAAACTGCCACAATTTCTGCAAAATGCTATTTGTTCATGCATATGAGGAAAAGGTAGTGCTATGATTACATTTCTGCAATTTCTGCACGATTATATATTTATGATTATATTTGTTGGAAAGATGTGATTTCGGGAAAATATTTAGCCACAGTTGCATTAATGGAAGACTACAATTATAAGTGTTGTATTTGGACAGCAGTAGCAGTAGAGTAAAAGCACTTTATTTGGTCGCTGACAGTCGACCACCAAGAAGGAAGTGGGCTATTGCGCATGGTGTAAATTCGGTTCAATCCCGGTCTGCTCTTGAGAGAGAAATACAGAAGGGGAAAGGAAATAGCGCGGTGGTGTTCCGGTAGGCTACTCTCCACGCGGGCGATATAAAAAAGAGAAATAAGCGGTAAGAATAAAAGTCTTAAAGAGGTACTATGCATACCGTCAAGATATAAGTTCCTCTTTCTGCATTTGGAACAGCAAGTAGATTTGCGAAAGGCCTAAGCCCAGTTTTGTTGAGGAGCTCTTCATACGACGCTTTTTCCGTGCCTTCGACGACAGGCCAGTTCTTAATGCCAAGCAAAGCCAGCATTCGAAGTACAGATTCCTTTACTTTCTCTGTTTCATTTTTATAAAGGTCTGAAACAAAGAGGGTTTTGCTTGAGCATCATTCAGTAGGGAGCGTTCTGCACTGTAACGCCGCGGTACTGAATGTAAAAGTATCACTGTTGTGGAACACGAAACGCGGAAATATTTTTAAGGAGTCACTACCTTTAAAAAAAATGTCTGCGAGATAAGTGCGCATAAGTTCCATATATTATTAGAATGTGAGATCAGGTCTTTCCTGCTAAAGCTAGGTCATGGGTTCTGAATGTGGGTAGTCGCTAATTTTGTTTTTGTTTTTTTTTTCATCAAAGAGAGGTGCTTCTCCTGCGTAGGCCTCAGTGACGCATCAAGAAGCAAGAAAATGACATGAAATCCAATGCAAAGTGGCCTTCTTGAATCTGTTGAGTATTAAAGTCCCAGTCACCACAGCATTGCTCCCTTCCTCCCCTTTATTAGAAGCGGATTTCAAAACGGACGGCGGTGCATGCCAGCACCGGTTCCTCCTTCTGATATCGAGTGTTACACTGCCTTCTTATACGTCGTAGTGCAGTAAGCATGACACCACAGAAGTGCCATCCCTGGATGGTTTAAAAACAATAGGCTAGGTGCACACCACGAACTGGCTCATAAGCATTTGCCATCAAGAGTAATAGTAGTAATAGTATAATATTAGAACTGCTTTTCTGCACAAGGAAAAGAACTGTCTCGTTTTCGGCAGACAAAGGATCCCTGCTATGAGGGAGAGGAACGAAGAAGGTTGTGGAAGGAAAAAAAGAGAACGAGGCGCCGCAATCTGGGGCTTCGGATAATTTTTACCCCTAGCGGTTCTTTAACGGGCAGTAATGGGACGCAGCTGAAAAATTGGTTGTCGAGGAAAGGAAATGGCACAGTAATTGTCTCACATCTCGGTGGACACCCGAACCACACCGGAAGGGAGGATGGTGGGAGTGAAAGAAGAAAGGAAGAAAGAGGTGCCGTAGTGGATGGCTCCCACGCACCAGACGACCCTTTTTCGTATTTCGCGTGCATCGAAACGTGGTATGCACGGCCGGGATTAAACTTGTGGAGACAGCCAAGCAGTTAGAAGCGTCAATAGGTGTAACCATGAAAGGCACTACAAAATATGCCTAGATATTTCCGAATGGCATGCATATGACGGTAGTTGCAGTCGGCTATCTCCAACGTCCTAGTGCTGCTAGAGGCTACTCCGCTTCTTTTCTTCGATCTCACAGTACGCTAGTCCCCCTGACGGCTTTTTGCGGCAGGAGAAGCTGCCGCCTCTAGTCGCTTGCTCTCCTCTAGCGTCGCGGCGCATCAGAATCTCCCCTTTTCGTGCTGCGCTGTGCGCTCAGCCTCTCCAGTGGCCCTTGACTTGTCGTTGCGCTCATACGCTGCCGTAGCGCATTGAAGTGCTTAGCCAGAGGCAGGATTAAATACTCGCTGCGCCGGTCGCATTTCTAACTTGCATCCTCTCTCTCGTGTTGTTTCAAAGGAAGATGGATATTTTGTACATCCATCTGTTGTGATGCTGGCGCGAAATATGGCTTGAGCTGTACGGAATCTGGGGCTCATGAGTTGTTGTAGTATTACATTTATTTATTTTTTTACCCTCGAGGCCTCAGAGGCGTTAAAGAGGGGGTGGGGACAGGGGTCGAACAAAATTCCAACAAACAATTTGAACAAAAGAGATAAGAAAGTACACGCGCACACGAACTCCTGCTTGGGCAGCGCTGCTGATAAATAAATACTGAAACATATGGTGCAGAGCTTCAGAAAAGAAACAAAATGCTTTCGGCACAGCAGACAAGTGATAAGCAAAAGCACGAAATAAGCAGGCTGGACAGTCAAGGAATTTTTCAGCGCGTCTTTGAATGCCACAGGGTCTTCAAAGCAGGAGCGCGAGCGCAAGCATCGCACTGCTCCACTTCCGCTCTGCATTTGGAGTCGGCGACAACGCCAGGATGTGAAGGAGCGCCTTCAGGAGATACTGAAGAAGGTCAGCAGCGGAAACTACTCGGTATCTCGGAGAGACTAAAAAGCGTTGATCACAGCAGCCGAATGGCCAGGTGTATAAGCTTCACTGCACACATAAGCGCCGCTACGACTGCGTGCCAAGTAAGTAGCGTCTGGCATTTTAGAGAGCAAATACGACCTTGCGGCAGAGCATTGACCTCGCTCAAGAAAGGAAATAAGGCTCGATCCCCAGTGCCGCCGAGTACCCGCTGGTTTTCTATTGGGTACAAGATTTTCACTGGCCAGTTGCTTGGCTTTTCTGGGGTGAAATGCTTCGTAAAAAGATCTTGAACCTAGCTTATATTTGTGCAGAAGATTTTTATTAAAGTTGCTAGGGTCTACCTTTTCCGTAGTGCTGGGATTTCGGAAATGCACAATCTTTAAATGGGCGAGATTTTCACACCACTGCAAAGTAACCCCAGCCTTTTCATACTACACATTTTTAAATCTGCAAGACATAAATATATTGAAGTCATGGACATGGACAAAAAATGAAAGCGGTGGCTCCTCTTTCTTGCTTTTATATGACCTCTGTATGGTTATATCTGGTTAATAATAAATGGCGGGAAGAATACTTTGAAGCGTACCGTTGATAGCTTAGAAAGAACTGCGTATGCCTTAAGTCAGGTACTGTGATAGAAACAAGTGTGCCTCCGACATTTTTTGGTGCGATTAGTGACCATTTTCAGAACAGAACGACGCATTCCTCGCGCTAAAGGTTCAGTAATCTGTTTACCCCGCCGCGCTGGCCGACTCGGCTTCAGAGCAGCGTGAGCCGCCAAAACGACGCTCATCGATTCGGAAACATTTGCTGGAGGCGTGGTGTAGGAGCCCACAGCTGTGACCAAGCGCGGAATTCTCACCGGCTTAGTGATGGATCATACCTTATTGAAAGGATAATCCGTGTAAAAAGAAAGACTGCAGAAAGGAGATGCACAACAGAGCTACGGTCTTGCGCCCAATGTTTGATGTCTCTTTTTTCAATTATTTTCCTTTAATAACGAAATACGAGCTCGCTAAAGCCTACATACTTCCAGAATCATACGTGCTGGTTTTGAGTAATTACTAGACTACGGTTTTGCCTTGCTGCATCGATGCGTTAACGGAGTCTCCATCTGTGCGCTTTCCATTGTTATTAAATGTGCCTATAGCTGAATTCGTCGGATGGTAGAAAAGATTGGTGACATTTAAATATTCCAGACCTAGTACTCAGAAAATGTGCCCATGTACCCTTCAGAGCGACAGTGTAGTGGCTTTTATCGACGATTATTTTTTGCAGCAAATTATAGCACATTGTCCGAATAAGTGGTTATGCGGCTGAGGAATAGCGGCATACGGCAGGGTCATTAAAAATGAAACTGCTCAATATGAAAAGGTCGCTTTCCGGATGGTAGTCGACGTTGGGAAACCCTGAAGTTACAGACGTGACTACACTGCCATCTGCGCGGGAGCAGAGGCAATGCTTCGGACCTGTAATGAGCAGGGCATTGGCTGAGGTGCACAAGTTGTATAAAAAGCGCAGTTTAAAGCCTTAGAGTGATAATAAATGCACTGAGTAAAATAAGAACAGTGACCGGTGCAAGCCAATACATTTCGTCACTAGCCGTACTGGCAATGGCACCGCCATGGCCAGTACAGCTGTCAGTTTTTAAAAAATATTGTTACGCCGCGCTGCGGCGCTGGCGCACTGCAGTGCAGCGGAAAGGAAGAACACGGTGTGCGCGAGACCGTGGTGGAGCCCGCCTGACGCTGACCGTCCAGTGACGTCCCCGATCCCGACTTGTAAATAAACCCGTTCCCGTCCTCGCAACTTCGTGACACTTGGTGGAGGTGGGGTTTTGACGTCCTGGACCCTATCTCCGTTCGCAGCAGCCGACGCTTGGCCGGGCTACCACCCGAATTTCTCATTATGGCTACCCGCAACGGCACAAATCCACCACCTGCCAGCACCTCTGAGCCGGATCCACAAACCAGCCGGGACAGCTCCGAACAGGTCAGGTTCTGGCCGCCTCAGCGCGAGCCCCGCATGTTTTCTGGCGCTGCGGACGAGGACGTCGAGGAGTGGCTCAAGCACTACCAGCGTGTGAGCAAATACAACCGCTGGGACAAGTCGATGCAGCTTATGAACGTTGTTTTCTTTCTTGCGGGAACGGCACTTTTATGGTTCGAGAACCATGAGGACGCACTAGCTACATGGGACAGTTTTGTCGACGAGCTCAAGGCGTGTTTCGGTGACACGATATCGAAAAAAAAGAAAGCCGAACAAACACTTGCCCAACGAGCTCAACGACCTAACGAGACTTGTACAACGTACATTGAGGAAGTCCTAAAGCTGTGCTCCACTGTAAATCGCACCATGACTGAAGACGACAAAGTCGGCCACCTCTTAAAGGGTATTGCTGAAGACGTCTATCATTTCCTGATAACGAAGGACGACCTCGCCAATTCGTCTGACGTCATTCGTCATTGCCGAACGTTTGAGGCCCTCAAGACTCGCCGCATTTCCCCCAAGTTTGGCCGTCTTTCCAACGTGCCCATCGTCGCCAGCGTGGACTTTGCGGGCAGTGACGACCTTGCTTCAATCGTCCGACGCATCGTCCAAGAAGAGCTGAGCCAGCAATTTCAACGCCCCGCCGCTGATCCCGTATACAACGCATGCTCGCTACAGCCTCCACTCCCTGAGCCACAAGTCAACTGGGCCAGACAGGCCTGCCCTGGTCCACGCACTAATACCGACCAAGGTCGCGTCTCTGCACCTCCAACGTACCAGTCCTATCCCCGCTCTGAGGAAGAGCGTGGCCGAAGCGTGGCCTTGTGGTAGAGCATCCGCCTCGCATTCGGGAGGTGCTGGGTTCGATCCCCAGTGCCGCCGGGTACCCACCGGTTTCTTTAATGGGTACAAGATTTCCCCTGGCCTGGTGCTCGGCTCTTCTAGGGTGAAATGCTTGGGAAAAGGGTCTTAGACCAAACAGTTGCCTTGACGGATGAGTGATAAGTTCCCCCGCCAAGCAACCATAAGTCCGTCTCATGCGGCATAAGCCCAATTTGTGGCCCTTTTTTTTTCACTTCTCCCAAACGTACACCCCTAAAGGAAGCCGAGCGCCAGGCCGGGGGACGCTTGTACCCTTTTGACCGGTGGGTGCCCGGCGGTGGGTTGGTTTCGAACCACCCACCTCCCGCAGCCGAGACTATTCTGCGCCTCGGAACTCCTACCCCCCTCCGAGCGACTTCCCCGGTACTTACGCTCCACGTGCGGCCCTAGTTTGCTACCGCTGTGGTCGTCCTGGGCATACTTCCCGTTACTGTCGGCGTCGCGACCAACCACCCCGCTTCTTCACACAATCGTCGGCCCGGCCGTCCCTGGCTTTCCGTGGTCCCCAGTCCTGGAACCCTCCTCGTGACTGGCAGCCACGCCAAGACCGACTCTTCCGCCCCAATTCTCCCGTTCCCGACCGCAGCCTCACACCACCGCCTTCGCGACGTGGCCGTTCACCATCGCCTCGTCGTCGTTCTTCCCCACCACCGCCGAAAAACTAGCTCCTGCGGCCGATAGAGGTGAGGTCGCGGAACGGTCGTCATCAACAATTCCTCTGCCGGTCATCATGTTGAAGAACAAAGTGTCTGTGTGTGTTGGTGGCTTAAACACTCTTGCATTAGTGGACACCGGTGCCGCTGTGTCGGTGATGAGTTTTTCTTTCAAAAAGCGCCTTGGACGCAAAGTGATGTTTGCATGGGACCAGAGTGCCAGTTTTCGTGGTGTTGGGGGTGAAACTTTGCGCCCAGTTGGCATCTGCTTCGTATCAGTCACCATTGCTGGAGAGAAGTTTCGAGCAAAATTTGTCGTATTACTCCATGCCACGCATGATGTCATATTAGGTATTGATTTTTTACGTCAATGCGGGGCCACTTTGGATTGCGGAGCAGGAGAAATTTCTCTCCAGCGCAATATGCTATCTACTTTTGTGCAGGATTCATCCGACTGCAGTGATGGTGTCTTTAGTGTCACGCAAGATGTGCGTTTGCCAGCCATGTCAGCAATGTTCGTCTCTGTTCGCTCTTCGGACAACCGCAAAGGCACCTTCCATTTGCTTGTTGAGCCAGATGTGCACAACGCCGCGAAACAGAATGTTCTGGTGCCCCGGGCCATTGTTGCCGTTGTCGACGGTTACGCACAACTATGGACAGTGAATGCTTCGTCGGAGCCTGTTTTGATCCCATCGGGGCTTAAACTCGCTCGGTTTCATGCTTACGACATTCTTACTATCCAATCTGTGTCTGAGTGCGAGCCTTCCAGTCGAGCAGAAGACTTTTCCGTCAATATCATGCGCATGATCAGCAAGTCGCTTCCGTCGTCCGAACGGCTTGCTTTACAGACTGTTCTTACCCAGTATGCGTCGGTATTTGACTTCGCTCAGCCAGCCATTCCACCTTCGCTGCCAGTTACTCGCACGCAGCATCACATCAACACCGGTACTGCTCATCCGATCAGACAGAAGCCTTATCGTGTGTCCCAGGCTGAACGGAAGCTAATCAACGAGCAAGTGCAGGATATGCTACAGAAAGGCGTCATCCGGGAGTCGTCAAGTCCATGGGCTGCTCCTGTTATACTGGTACGCAAGAAGGATAATTCCTGGCGTTTTTGCGTAGACTATCGTCGGTTAAATGCTGTGACGAAGAAGGACGTCTACCCGCTCCCGCGTATTGATGATGCCATGGACAGTCTTCAATCTGCATCGTACTTCTCGTCGGTTGACCTGCGCTCTGGATATTGGCAGATCCCCATGCATCCGTCGGACAGGGAGAAGACAGCTTTTATCACGCCCGATGGACTGTATGAATTTAATGTCATGCCCTTTGGGTTATGCAATGCCCCCGCTACTTTTGAGAGATTTATGGACACAATATTGCGTGGGCTTAAGTGGGAGGTCTGTATGTGCTACCTCGACGACGTGATCATTTATGGAAAGACCTTCCGCGAGCATAACGAAAGACTAGGTATGGTGCTGGCTTGCTTCGCAAGAGCTGGACTGGTCTTAAACTCCAAGAAATGCCACTTTGGTGAACGGCAAACCCTTGTCCTCGGGTTCCTTGTCGACAAGGATGGTATCCGGCCAGACCCACAGAAGATCGCTGCCGTGCGGGAGTTCCCACAGCCACGCTCTTTGAAACACCTTAGAAGCTTTATGGGCCTCTGCTCATATTTCCGCCGCTTCATCCAAGGTTTCGCCGAGCTCACTCGCCCTTTGACTTCCCTCCTTCATAAAGACGCCCCGTTTGTGTGGTCGCCTGCCTGTGAGTCTGCCTTCCAGCAGCTGAAGTTTTTGCTCACTTCTGCGCCTGTTTTGCGCCACTTCGACCCGGCGGCGCCGATAGAGCTCCATACCGACGCCAGTGGTGTGGGCGTCGGCGCAGTGCTTATCCAACTTCACAACGGCGCCCAACACGTGGTCGCATACGCAAGTCGCACTTTGACCAAATCGGAAGGCAACTACACCGTGACGGAAGTCGAGTGTCTCGCTGTCGTCTTTGCTGTGCAAAAGTTTCGACCATATCTACATGGACGTCACTTCAAGATTGTTACAGATCATCACTCGTTGTGTTGGCTTGTTGGCCTCCGCGATCCTTCCGGTCGACTCGCTCGCTGGGCCTTACGCCTCCAAGAATATGACTTTACGGTGGCGTATAAGAGCGGTCGCCACCATGCTGATGCCGACTGTTTGTCTCGTTTCCCTCTGCCAGACACGGCAAGTTGTGAAGAGGACTTCGATGACTGTTTATCTTCTGTCTCTACCGAGTTTCCTAGCCTTGCGACTTTTAAGCAAGAACAACTCAAGGATCGTAGTCTCCAGCCGTTGTTTGATCAAGCCCGTACGTCTGCTCCTGTAACGCCGTTCGTCATATCAGAGGGCGTGCTCTATAAGAAGAACTATTCTGTGGAGGGTGCACGTCTGCTTTTGGTTGTCCCTGCCAGTCTTCGTGGCATTGTCCTGCATGCCATGCATGATGATATTTCTGCTGGACATCAAGGGTTTTCTCGCACGTTACACAGGACGCGGCAACGCTTTTACTGGCCTGACCTTTACAAGTCAACTCAGCAGTACGTTGCAGGCTGTCTGCAGTGTCAACGCTTTAAGCATCGCACTGCCTCGCCCGCCGGCTTGTTGAAACCGATCAGACCACCTTACTCCCCTTTTGAGAAGATCGGGGTCGACTTGCTTGGACCGCTTCCCAAGTCTACCACGGGCCAACGCTGGATTATAGTTTGCGTCGACTACTTGACTCGCTACGTGGAGACAGCTGCTCTTGTGTCCGCCAAAGCAACAGACGTCTCGTCCTTTTTGCTACACTCGGTGATCCTTCGCCACGGAGCTCCTCGTGTCGTAATCAGCGATCGTGGGCGCCAGTTCATTGCCGATGTCGTGGAAGAACTCCTACGGCTCTGCAATTGTGACTATCGTCATTCGACACCCTATCATCCGCAGACGAATGGCCTGACGGAGCGCATCAACCGCACCCTCACGAACATGCTGTCCATGTATGTAGCGGCCGACCATAAGAACTGGGACACTGTGCTACCGTTTGTAACATACGCTTACAACACCGGAACACACGACGTCACTGGATACTCCCCGTTCTTTCTGCTCTACGCGCGCCTACCACGCACCTTTCTGGACACGATTCTTCCTTTTTCTGACCATCGTGATCCGTCCATTGCGCAGACTCTCTGCCGTGCGGAGGAAGCGCGACGACTAGCTCGCCTCCGAACACTCAGTGCACAAGTTCGCACCAAGAGCCGTTACGACAGTGGACACATTGCGGTGACGTATGAGCCCGGTGACTACGTTTGGCTGTGGACGCCACTGCGTCGACGGGGCCTCTATCAGAAATTCCTCGCAAAGTACTGCGGCCCTTTTGTTGTTCTGGATCGCCTCAGTGACGTTAACTACACAATCGCCAAAGTCACCCCAGGCAATCGCCGCTCTCGCGAGGTCCAGGTCGTTCACGTCGCCCGTCTTAAACGCTGCAGTCACAACGCTGACTAACTCGCTCGAGGTCGAGCTTCGACTGCCCCGGGCGAAGTGTTACGCCGCGCTGCGGCGCTGGCGCACTGCAGTGCAGCGGAAAGAAGAAGAACACGGTGTGCGCGAGACCGTGGTGGAGCCCGCCTGACGCTGACCGTCCAGTGACGTCCCCGATCCCGACTTGTAAATAAACCCGTTCCCGTCCTCGCAACTTCGTGACAATATTTTCAAAATGTTAAGAAAGCAGGGATAAACTATGTAGGAAATGATAAAGATTTTCATTACAAGGAAGCATGGTTTCTTGGGAATCTTTCACTAATATAAACCCTCCGTACGGCGCACAGTTCCATTCATAGAGCGAGTATATACGTCCACTCTATGCGTCCTAATGAAGAGCAAAGAAGTTTGAACGCAACGTGGCACTACCGTCGGCTAGAATTGCACTTTTCTAGCTATTTAAAAATATATATTTCTGTTAAAGGCGAGTTCTACTCTCGTTATAGTCATCACAAGAAAAGATCCAAAAAGGCTTATGATAATTTTACACTCGTCCCCGACAGTCCACCGCCCTCTTAAATGTATACCTGCCTTATTGATGAACATAAGAGACGCATAGAGAACGAACCATGAAAGCAAGAGCATGAAGTTTTGCTCAGGTGTCACTACTCATCTTGGCAACGGCACACCACGTCGCTACTCATTTCTACTGACAATGTTCCATAGAAATCCTTGATTGTGACTTTTTGTGGTGAAACGTTTTCTCCATACCTTTTCTGCACGCGGAGTATAGATTGCTCGCCATTGATTTCACGCTGGTCATTGCGTCGCTATGGCTACTTTCATCGTGAGACGTGCTTCCGGTCGCTGCAGCTTCTTCTCCAAGGATACCTCCAAACAAAAACAAAAAACAATTACTGCAAATATGTGTACATGTTGATATCGGTAGTGCAAAATTAGGGGGGACACTTAAGCTCCGCCGAAAATGTATGGCGCGATAGCGTAGTGGATTAGGCTGTCCATTCTGAGCAGTTTGACATCTTTGAACACATTTTTCATTCTTTGAATTGTTTCAAATAATTAATTGATCATATACAAAATGATCTTTTTAATTAGCATAATCAAGCATTTACTTTTCACTCTGAGCATTTTGACACTATTGAACCCTATTTTTCTATCTTTTTTCTCATTTTTCATTTCTTTAATCATTCAAATAATTACAATGATTCTTCGCTCGTTATCCCCATCACACAAACAATCAATCATCAATCTTTAGTACCCCAGTTACGATGATACGTTTTGTTTACGCAGCCCTCGATTATAGGTCGCCGTTTGGAATCAGTGCCGCAAGCTAGGCTCTAACTTAACTCGCAAGATGTTGCTGCACGAAACGCTGAATCGTTTGACGCCATCGGCAACTTTCAAATAGTTGGCATGACACGTGGTTTTTTCTGTTACGCAGCTTTCTATTATTTCCGACACGCGGTGCCGACTGCGCCGGCGGCTTTTCGACCGAACGAAGTGTACACGCTGTCATGTAATAAAACCGACTCTCTTGGAAATTTTTACTGGTGGCGACACGAAATGTGTGCTTGGAGCGTTTAACATTCTTTTAAAAAATAAATGAGATATGCAATGCGACTAAAAATCTTCCAAATAAATTTCATGAAAAAAAAGCTGGTCGTCCACAGTTGACAGTGAGCAGAGAAAGGGGATCTGGATAGAAAGAGCCCAAAATGAACTATTGATTACAAGGATGCTTCAAGCCTGCTTTCCAAAAGCCAGAATTCTCTTCATCTGGGCAAGTGCGGTCATGATCGGCTGGGTTGAAATGCACTCTACAGCGAGACGAAGAGACAGAGGTGGAGGTTAGAGTAAGAAATATGGCGGACTGGAGTGACGTTTTAGCGTGTTAAACAAATAACGAACATTCAAGTAGGAGTTCGTAGAGACACTTAAGAGATCGGCAGCAGACTTCCAGTATAGATCCGTTGAGTTTCAAGCTTCTAGTGCTAGGTGTCGAAGTTATTAAAGGGATTCAATCAGACGAAGGCTGCATAAAGCCCAGATCTCTGACGTGAGCAGATTTCGGTATGGAATGAATAAAAACTGGCATGAATGAATAAAAGAGATCTGTCTTTTGTAAAATTTTTCGGTAGAGCTTTACCTGTCTTTGTGTCGACACGGTCTCGCTATAAAGTCTGTAACTAATACGTAAATGTTTTGTTGTTAAAAAAGTGGCAGGCTTTTAGCGTATTAAACCGAGTAGGCGTGCGAAAGCATGTTTCTGGCCTTGTATCGGAACGATTTGAGCAAGAGTCTTTGCAGCTGCGTCACTTCCACAACGATGTATGCGTCAACAACAGGGTCTTTTGAGTTTCGTATTAGGCACGGTGTACGAATAATTTAGGTGTTGACACTGCGGCCGGCGCACCGTCCTGGTTGTGTTCGCCGCCGGCGCTGTTTCCGTTTCCCGGCGACAGGTGGCGCTAGTAGGTGGAGGCTCTCGGATTCGCGCTGCGTAGGTTGTCGATGCTAAGCGTTGCTCGTTTGTCGCGCTCGATATCGGGGTATATATAAAAGTATGCACAGGCATTAATACACCGGGATTCTGCAGTAACCAGACTGATTATGTAAATGAATGTGCAACTGATTTCTCGACGACGTTTTTATTATAGCTCTGGTAGCTAGCATACGTTGAAGCCAGTGTATCAATCGTATTTTCTAGTTGCGCCCGCCAATGTTAGCTAATTAAAGCAAAAATAAATAAATTGTAGCCGGATTTTCGGGGAAATAGCATAAGGACAGCTAGCCAAAATGCCGTTCCGAGCTTCGGTCGTCAACACAGCAATCTCGCGCTGTGCGCTGGCGGTGCGGCTGCCGCCGCTGCTCATCTTCCTCTTTACAAAATAAACGTCCTCAAAGCACCTTGAACCATTGCACCTCTAGCTTACCCATGTACTTGGTTACAAACTTCGCTCGACACGCGACCCCTACGCAGACTTCTGCTCAGTGTTAAGGCTATGGCGGTTATACTTTGCGCCAGTACTGCAAGCCGTGTGCAGTACAGCTTGATGAAGGGCATGTCACACGGCTAAATCCATCGCAACTCTCAAAGCAGTATATCCTGCGCTAGTTGCCCATGAATGGGCATAATTTTTCTATTCTACTCTGTCATTTCAAGAGAACAATGCGCGCTCTTATATTAGAAAAAAAAAATGTCCGACCTGAAGTAGGTCTGGTGGTGTGTACAGTGCTCTTACATTTGTGTAGAATATTAGGAATGGCATGCTGAAAGGGGGGCTGAACATATAATTTATTCTGTTACAAAACTATACATTGCATGGCACAAACTGTTTAAAACATACATTCACAAAAAATCTAACAAAATTAGTACATTCTGTAAACTTGGCAACACGATTCAGGATGAACAAAGTTTTGCAAGCTTTTTTTTCTCTTGAGCTTGTTTTTTCAAGTTCATGGTTGCAGCTTTGCAGTGCTGCCTCATTCTCATGGTTAAGAAATAGTGCAGAATTTGTGCAATGACCTCTTCTTTGTGCTGAGCACATGGAAAAGTCAAGGTCTTTGTGTCAAGCACATGCTCCACCGTTTCCCAGTATACAGACTGACTGTCGGCATTTTTCGCAAAGTGCTCCTCAGCTACTCTCAACAGCTCAAAGAGATTCGCGTTGGGATGCAACAGTCCACCCCTGCTCTTTGTGTTGGTCAGGGATGCTTCAGCAGAGCTGTTTTGCGGAATGGTAAAAGCAGACCGGCAACAATCGCACGTGGTGGCTTTCATCAACTTTCGGCTCAAGAATCGAACCACGTAGTAAAGTATGCAGTCAACGACTTGCGCTGTATCCTTTCCGTTTACTGTGATAACATCCTCACATTCCCAGTCCTCAACAAGAATCAGTTTATCAAGCTTTTCTTTTAGCTGATCAATGAAGCCAGGCGAAGAGTTGCTTGCACTGCCTAGTTCGATCAGAGCTCTGAAGTCTGATGCGTCTAGTAATGGCTTCTCATCGACCACGCGGCAATTCCCAAACTTGGGAGGCCTCAGAAGGCTGTAAATGGACATTGTATTGTACAGTTGCATAAATGTTGGCATTGAAGGATGGTCATTCTGGCCTCCAGCAAGTCTTATCTTGCCAAAGAATCTTTCGATCGGATCTTGGTTCATTTTATTTGTAAGAACGTATCTGAACTCGTACTGATGCAAAAGAACCTCACAAAGCTCTTTAGTTGATCTCAAGGTAACTCGGAGCCCTTCAGAGGTGCTTTTTGTCAGGAACATATCTTTCGTGATATTTCCACTCTGCAGCTCTTTTTCCCAGTTATCCAACCATTCTACCCCACGTGACAGAATGCCCAGGTCAGAGCCCTGCTTTGTGACACCTTCATGAGGAAACCGCCGGTTCAAGGCATCGAAAAGATTATTAAGAAACAATGTGAATTCTTGCGTGGCTTCAGTGTCTCCCAGACTGCGCACACCACGGTTTCTGTAAAATTCAATACCTGCTGCCATCGAGCGACTGAACACTTGCGTGGCAAGCTTTACCCGCATCTTTTCACAGTTGCTTGGATAAATGTGGGAATGTGTAATTTTTGGACACACCTTCAAAGCTCCAACATTCGCTTGGTCTTCTTTATAAACTGCTGCATAGTCCTCCCACCTAATCCAACGTCCCTCCTTTTTCAGGTACCTTTGTTGCAAAAGACGGTTTCTGATGCATTTAAAGAGGTGTGGAGCATCAGAAAATGCAGAAACTTTTCGTGTGGGGTCGCTTGGATGTGTGAAGGAGTTCCGGCAGGCTTCTAGTGACCCACTTATACCCAGTGTTCGCCACATAGTCCTGTTTGTCGAAGCTCCATCACAAACAAACCCATGAATTTTTGCTCCAGCTTCCTCCATAAGTAAAATTGCCTGAAGGAGCAACTGTGCAAGAATAGTACCCCTCGTGGCACCTTTTGCTGCAAAAACACCTATTGGCTGAGCATAACTTTCACCAAAAGGGCAGAACATAAAAACAAGAGCATGGTCTGCAAGCTCGCTACTGTTTTCCGT